>NC_035447.2:39700646-40010632 GCF_002127325.2 Helianthus annuus | reverse complement strand
CATCTTCCCTACAATAACTCCACTTTTTTACTTATTATTAGTATTGTTGTGCATCAACATTATTGGTGTTGTTCGTCTATTCACTTTCAAATACTTCTATCACTGTTTCGTGAGACTGTATACCCAATGCTTCAAGCTTTTCTATTTGTCCTATTATGCACATACCATGAAATTATACTTTCCTTTTTTTTGAATAGCATCTCGACCAGAACTATACATGGCCATATCACAGTCGAAGGAGGATTCGAACCTGAGCACTCTAGGATAGGAAATTATAGTTTACTATACATCACGCTCGTATATGGGAATACGGGCATTGGCACAATATGTTGACTAAACTTTGTAACAAACTAGGCAGCGACAACATGGACATGGTGGAGGGTACCCAGCAGTGGGCAGACTGAAATAAAAAGCCCATTAAGCCTCTAAGTTTTGGGCCACTAGGAATTTGACTTTTGGGTATTCCACTCCAAACTTCAAAGCTTGCGTATAAGATACAAAAAATCATCAAGATTAGTTATAAACACGTAGGGTTGTTAATTAAAAGAACACATTTGTATTTTCTTTTTTTAGTAATGTATGCATACTTTAAGTCATATATGTTTTATATTTTGTTTTTATAAACGCTAACACATGCCCTCTAAATTCTACTTCTAAATCTAGATATTTTCCATCGTATGATTAGAACCTTCAACTTCATGGAGAAGAACGCATTTTCAACACATCTTGATACCATTGCCTACAAACTCAGGGGCTGTTTGGCAACTTTTGAATGGTTAAGTACTGAACCAGTAAGTGGTCTGAACCATTAAGTGCTGAACTAGTAAGAGGTCTGAACCATTAAGAGCCAGTATAATGCTTAACCATTCAGAGGCAAATGTCTAACTAATTCAGATTAGAGGTCTTAACCATTCAGACTAAGGGGCCGTTTGGCAACATCTGAATGGTTAAGTGCTGAACCAGTAAGAGTTCTGAACCATTAAGGTAGTGTTTGGTATGTAGGAATGAGAGGTGGAATGGAATAGATGATTACAAGGGAATGAAGAAAAGGGTGTTTGGTTGGTCAATGGAATGGAATCATCCATTCCAAAAGGCATTCCATTCCCTCAAAATCATTCCTTCCACCCCTCATGCTTTTTTTTTTCCATTTCATCCCATCTTGCACCATTCATCAACAACATAGCAACCCACCACCTTCGCCACAACCTACCACCACCACCACCACCCACCACCGACGCCATCGCCACCACCCGCCACCACCTCACCCCGACAGCCACCGCCACCGCCGCGACCCACTCGCCACCGTTATCACCCACAGCTGCGACCAACCGCCAACACCACTCGCCGCCGCCGCCCACCACCATCGTCGACGCCACCACCATCACCGCCACCGCCGCCACCAACCGCCGCCGCCGACACCCACCCCCGCCACCTATAACCACCCACAATCACTACCACCGACCACCACCACTCACCGCTGATTTTATTATTCCGTTTTTCTTGCCTACCGAACAATACACAATAATAATTCATTCTATTCAGACATGGTAACCAAACAAGACATGGGATGGTAATGATCCATTGCATTCCCTCGTCTATTCCATTACCTCGTCCATTCCATTCCTTCGTCCATTCCATTACCCCATACCAAACATACCCTAAGTGCTGAACCAGTAAGAGGTCTGAACCATTAAGAGACTGTATAATGATTAACCGTTCAGAGGCAAATGTCTGACCAATTCAGAGTAGAGGTATTACCCATTCAGACTATGTATAAATCTTAACCATTCAGAGGCAAATGTCTGAACCATTCAGACATCTGCTCATGAAACAAACAGTCTGAACCATTAAGTGTTGAACCAGTAAAGAGGTCTGAACCATTAAGAGTTTCATTAAGAGGTAAACAAACAACCCCTAAGTATAATGCTTAACCATTCAGAGGCAAATGTCTAAACCATTCAGACATCTGCTCGCGAGTTTTCAATTATACCACCTGTGTGACTATTCGTCCACAAAGCATCTTAGAATGCTTCTTTATGCTATTCCTTTTACTTGTTTTGATGATACAAACTCTTCCCATGAGTTTTCAAGGTACTTCGTGATGGTTAACTGGTTTGCTTCAAAATAAAAAAAGTCAGGAGTTCAAGTTTTGGAATAAAGTCGAGATTTTTTATGGGAGAATTACCAAAGTAGACATATTTGACCAAGAATTTTCCAAAATAGACAATGATTTAATGATTTTGAAACTAGGTATGACTTGCATATCATGCTTCTACATGGATTTAATAGGTTGTTATCGTTGGTAATGAATATACATTTTACCTTTTTTTGTTTAAGTATTTGTTGGTGATCACCAATAGATTATCGAAAACCAATAATGATTTTTTTTTTTGTGGTATATGTCATCGATCTGTTGGTGATGTTATAATCAGTTTTCTAGCAATGTATGTGTACGATAAATAGATCTTAAAAGGTATTATTCCATGTTTTCTACTTTCATCTTTGATGTTTTCCACATGACCACATCTCACCTAGGGCTTGCAATTTTACACGAATACACGAATACATGACACGAACCTACACGAAGTTAACAGGTATCGTGTATGGCCTTAACAGGTATCGTGTACCAAACAGTTAGACACGAGATTACCTGTTAATTTTCGTGTATTAACAGGTTAAATACCTGTTTACATGTTAATACCCGTTAGTACACGATAAGAAATTAAATTAAATAAAACTCATCAGCCATGTGCGTGTGGATTCCTTAATTCCTTTCTATTTCATTCCTCATTCAATTAAAAAAATAAATAAAACCCTAAACTCCCTCTCTAACTCTCAGATAGCATGTCGTGTTCGTGTTTTTGTTCGTGTTAACATGTATTAACAGGTAATTTTCGTGTATAACAGTCGAATAGTCGTGTTAACAGGTATTAACAGGTAATTTTCGTGTAATCGTGTCGTGTTCGTGTTTGAAAAAAAGGACACGATAAGTTATCGTGTCGTGTTCGTGTATGTGATTTCGTGTATCGTGTCTTATCGTGTCGTGTCTTATCGTGTACGGGTATACACGATATGCCAGCCCTAATCTCACCTCACTAAATAACCTATCCCGGCGTTCCAACCATTTGTTAAACAAGCTCCAAATGAAGATGAAAACGCGTGGAATAGATGGCTACAAATGAAGAAGATAAAATACAATCGGTTTGGTTCACTCATGGTCCGTTATGATAACTATAACCATAACCAAATTTCTCGGTTATGAAGTTATTATTTTTGTTTATTATAGACTACAACTTTTTATAAGTTTTTCTAATGAAGTTTTTATGCTCGATGAAAGTTTGAATTTCACAGATTTCTTCTCATAATAAATATTGAATCTTAAATATCACCAACGTGTTTTGGACGTAATGACTATAAAGAAGATGAAAACTCTACGATTAAATATGCTCATGTGGGAATAATACTGAGATGGGAGACCTTCTAGGAAATTTCCACTCGGCAACTAAAAACAAAATCCGTGAGATCGGTGTAGGCAAATTAATGGACAATATTGATGATACATACAAGATACCGAATGTTACAAAATTTATCTAAAAAACATTGTTATTGTGGTAAGTATACATAGTGTTATGAATTTATGATTGTTATTTAACATGGACTACAACTTGTTATAAGTAAGATTTCTAATGAAGTATTTATGCTTGATGAAAGTTTGAATTTCATTGATTTCTTCTCATTGCTTCTTTGTATAGTAAAAGTCTAAAAGAGAACACTTTATTATGTTAATAGATCCGCTTGAAAAACCGGGCTCTATTAAATTGTCAACAACATATTACTAAACACATAACCTTAGATTCATCTAGTAACATTATTATAGTGGTACATTATTTATTCCTGGTAATTCTCTCTATCTAGCCAATATATAATACATATTTTTCTACGAGGTTGTATGGTTTTAATTTTATATATAAATTATACATTACTTTCATAATTTGATTATTTTAATAAAATATGTTTGGTTAGAAATATACTCGGCATTCGGTAATAATATACTTAACCATAACAAAAAGGCTAGTAATTAAACGTGTCCATTTAATGTGGTTGAAATGTATTGCAACATACGACACGATGACAACCAAGTTTTAATTTTCTTTTTGTCCATTAAATGGCTGTCATCTACGAGACTACGACTTCTATGATTTTATATGACTCCATGCTTAAATCGTGACATATATTACATGAATTTGATCATTTATCGCTTTATATTTATTTTTTACTTTTTTAAGAATATTTTATAATTTCACAAATTTGTAACATATTATTTAAGAAAAATCAGATTTATATAAAAACATGCTTTTATGCTTTGATATCTTCTTAATTAGTTGAGGTAATTATTTAAGACCATTGAACATGGTCCAATATAAGTTTAGAAGAAAATAGTGTCATTGTACCAAACTTTTAAGGTTGGGACGACCTTAACTATTCAGTAGTATTCACATGTCTCTCTTTGGTTACATTCTATCAACAACTATATAATATTATATTTGTAGGAGTAAATCACTCGAGTTCTTCGTGAGCCACTTAATATTAACTCTTAAAAGTATGAATGAATTGAAGTTGAGCCGAGCTCAAACCTACAATGAACCTTATTTGATAAATGACCTGGAATCCGAGCTTCTTGCCTTGTGTTTAACTAGGCTTGCAAATTTAAACGAGTCTTTTATGTATATAGATATAGAGGCCGGTTAACGTACAAAATGGCTTAACGTACGACGCGTATGCGAGGCATTATGAACATGCGAATACTTGTAACTAACATGCGAATTGGGTTTTTCATAATAACATGTGAAATTGTATGGGTTTCCATACAACATGCGAATGTATTTTTCATTTGAACATGCGAATTGTATTTTTTTTAACGTGCGAACTTTCGTTTTTATAACATGCGATATTTTTTACGGGTTTATAACATACGAACTTGTCTCGTGTACGCGTCATACGTTAAGACATATTATATGATATATTTTTTCTATAGATATAATAGCCGGTTTTGACATGATGTGCATTAGGGGGGTGGGGGTGGTCACTAGTGATAGAATTCTATCACTCACATAAACATGTGGGACACGTGTCATCTTCTAGGGACATGGACGCATCAACATAACATGCGGACTCTTCCAAAGCTCAGTGGTCCTTCCAAAAACGTAGAAAAATGACAAAATTGAAAACCCTTTAAATCAACCTAACAATTTCGTAATTTTTCCTAAAAAAAATTCCCAACAAAAATTGTAGGGGGACAAAGGGGCAACGTCAACCACTAACTCATGCCACATGCACATGCAATGAAATTGGGTGGGTGCCTTGTGAAACAAGCCAAAATTTCAACTTCAAACATATGCACCCAATACTTAAAATAGGCTGGTTCATTTCACTTCATACACACATAATTGAATCACATTCTACCATCATCCTCCTCAAATAGGCACTTGGTAGTTTACTTTCTCACCTCCTACTAATTTATTATAGTTTTCTATTTTTTACCTTTCTTTTTTAGCAACCACCGCAATCTCTATAATACAAAATTTAAACTTTCAACCTTTTAGTTTTGAAATACACCACTATTATACCATCTAATTAATTACTTTTTGTTTGCAGCACTTTTCCAGTGTTGGCAGCCACCCTGAAACATGATGATAACTTTCCGAATTATGGTGTTAATGATCCTAGCCTTGGCGGCGGTAACCCTACCAATCAACGCAATGAACCCACGAAACCTCGAGGTCACCACTCCAACCACCACCAACCATGTCGGATCACTAAAGCTCGAAATCAAGTGTGGTCATTGCAACTACAGTCCTCCACCACCACCACCAAAACCATCACCACCACCACCATCTCCACCACCTCCATCTCCACCACCTCCTGAAGAACATTGCCCTCCACCACCACCACCACCTCCAGAGGAATACTGCCCTCCACCACCACCACCTCCAGAGGAATACTGCCCTCCTCCACCACCACCACCCGAAGAAAACTGCCCTCCACCACCATCACCACCCAAGAATCCACCTTCAACTCCTTGTTTGAACAGCCCTTGTTTGAATAGCCCTCTACCGCCCTTTAACGCTGGCATTAACATAAACGGGCCTCCATCAGAGCTGTATCCCATCATGGAAACTATCTCAGCTGCTCGCCGGAGCTTCACGGTGCCGCCGCTGCTTCTGGTGTTGTTTGGATTACTGCTAGCTTTTTGGTGAATTATATAGAATCGTTTATATGTTTTGTGTAAAAAAGGTTGACATTCATGGGTAGAAATACATATGAATCTATTAACTCTATGAGGAATAGAACAATCTTTTTGTAATAAATAAACTGTTGTAACTTGTAACCTTTTACTATTTTTATATAGTATCAATTAATCCCTAAATGAAAATGTATTTTCTTCTCTCTCTCTCTTTTTTTTTTTTAAATTTCTTCATATTCTTGTTCTTCCGCTTTTCTGCATATAACATCAGAAATAGCTAGAATTATTCATAGGTAGGATTGGATTTAAAAATCGGATATCGTCATAAATGATACATAGTGAACATGCCGATATTAGTTATTTTTAAAACTCACCAAAATTACGTAATTTTTTTTTATTAAAACGAAATAAAGAATTAATATTATTTTATTTGTCAATTATTTCACATCCATTAAATTCTCACGTTTGATTATTCCATGTTTCCTCATATGGATCAATCTCCAATAATGGCAAAATTTATTCATCGTTCTCAAAAGAACATAGAATTACTTTAATTACATGGTTTGGACGTTTTAGACTACTAACAAAATTTGAAGTGTTGAATAAACAAACTATCGAGCCCGAAGCAGTTTAAAAGGTCTGGTTCATTAGTTCGACAAGTTTAAATGACGGTTTTATGTATGCGGTTTATGGTTCGAATCTCGAATGGCTGGTCTAATATGATAAAAACATATTAAGTTATTAAGATGTAAATAAATTAAAGGCGAATTTTGGAGATTATTAGTTACGAATAAATTATCGAATTAAAGATGAGTTTTGGAGATTATTAGTGTCAAAATAAATGAAAAAAATATGAGAAAGTTGACAACTAGTGTTTACCTCAAACGTCTTAATACGTGTCTTATCTCCTCATCTACGTCACATGGTCTTTAAGCATTTTGGTGGCTTTCACTAGATAATGAATCATTTGTAGCTCTTATTACATTCAAATTTAGTATTACTTATTGTCTTTTTTTTTTTTTTTTGAAAAATAAACTTTATTAAAACACACTTCCGACTTAAAAGGACAAAATGCCAAATAAACAACACCCCCGATTCAAACGCGCAAATGACAAGAAATTACAACATGTATAATGGGTATTTATACCAATTCGTCCAACGAATATAATTACAGGAAGATCTACTTTTAATCCAAGCATAACCTCTCAACTTTATCTCCCCTATGACATCATGCGGACTATATTTAATCTGATTAAAGACCACATCGTTCCTTCCTTTTCATATGCACCAACATACAATAATAGCCAGCCCGTAAATTATCTTTTCCGCCTTCTTACCACTCTTAATGATATTGTGGATGTCGAAAATGTCTTTGAAATAAAAAAAGAATATAGGCGAGATGTTACATCAAACGCTGAAAACCGCCTACACCCGAATAGCCACCGAGCAAGCAGTAAATAAATGCTCCACCGTTTCCTGGACTTCGTCACAAAAAGGGCACATAACCGAGATAATATCCACATTCTTCTTCTTAGATTAACTCTCGTACGAAACCTATCCAAATTGCCTCTCCAAGCGATAATATTACATTTGATGGGCACCCAATTACATCATGTAAAATCAGGAGGGTGCCAAGTTCCTCTATCCATAATTAAAGCCTTTTTACCGGCTTTACCGAGAATCCATTCTGACTATCAACACTCCAATACCATTCATCCTTATCGTCGGATACTCTCGCTAAGCTGAGGACCTCAAGACATTCCTGCCATTCCCTTAACTCCTCGTCGGACTCAGGCTGTCTAGACCATTGCCATGTAAATACTCCATTTACTTGACCCGCTTCCATTCTCTCTGCGACCCTGCACTTTTTAAATAACTCCAAACGAAACAAAAGAGGCCATGTTTCCATGAAGGGAAGATCACTCACCCAAGTGTCAATCCAAAAACGAATATCAACCCCATTCCCAACCTTACCTATGATTAACCGATTTAACCCCTTCCCATATAATTTCATTTTGGAAATCAACTTCACCATGTTTTTTCAACACCCCACTATGCTCCCGTTAAGCGGGAGGAAGCTCTTTTGGTTGTTCTTAAAATGACAAGCTTCAACCACTTTACACCACAGATTATGGTTTTCAACCCTATATCTCCACCCCATTTAACAAGAAGGGCCTCCTTGACCTCTTTGAGCCTGTTAATACCCAACCCACCTTTTATCTTGGGCCAAGTGACCCAATCCCAAGCCACCCAGTTCATTTTGACATTATCATTAGAACCCGCCCATAGGAATTTTCACATTTTGGCATCGAGGGTCTTAATAACACCAGCCTGGGCTTTATATAAAAAGAAGTAATATATAGGTAGACTTTCTAACACCGAATTGATCAAAATAAGCCTCCCCCTATCGACAAAGTTTTAGCTTTCCACACCGACAATCTTTTATCAAAAACCTCAATAATTGGTGTCCAGTTATTAATTATGTTCAAATTAGTCCCTACCGTAATCCCCAAGTAAGTAAGCAGAATAGAATCTGTGGCATCCAATCACTTTAGCCATATTAGACACATCACCACTATCCACCTCCAACCCGTATGTTATGGCTCATTTTCTAAGCGTACATATCTTGAGCTATATCCTGCTTTTAATTGTTTATCTGCGATCATGATACTGGACGGGGATATTGCTAACATCCTGGGTGATATCCTGAGGTATATCGAATTAATCACGTGCAGGTTAAAGACTGGGACTTGCTAACGGTCAAATGGACTTCATCTCCTCAAGACTCGGGCGTATTTGTTAAAGGAGAGACGTTGAACCCGAAAGACCAGGTCTACAACGTTCGGCTAAGGAATATTCGTTGGATCCCGGTTGTTAGGGCTGGATTTTTACTATGAATGATCCTTATACATGATCCTAACCAGTGATCCTTATTTCTTTGGCAGGCAGTGATCCTCAGCCGGACCTCAGGATCAGGATCACGGGACATTGAGGTGATCCTAGTACTAACGGTCATTTTCGATTACTACAATATTATTTTGCAGGAATATCTAGCAGGATATGCCCTACATATCATGATCCAGGGACGCGCTTTTACAAATATGGCAAGAGCTGAATTGAAGATGAACGTTGTGCCGGATATGGAAACATGGCTTGATCTAAGGGCAGCAATTTAGGCTAGATTATCTTTATTTCTAAAGGGGTAATGAGCTGATTAGTGGTCTATCTACCTAAAATAAGTTACCTACACATGTATAAATACCCATCTTCCTCATTCGGAAGAACACACACAACATACGACACAACTCTCAACACTTAGACACTCAGTGATCCTTGTACTCAGCTCATTATCATCCGAAGTTGTAACTACATTTTTATTATATTGAAGTTGGTGATCGGTAGTTGCCATCACCCGAGGTTTTTTATGCCGGAGATCATACATTGATCAAGGGCTTTTTCCTCGTATAAATCACTGTGTCTTTGTATCTTTATCACGGAAGTGATCCTTTACTTTTATAGCTAACCAAGCATCATACCCCGTTTACATAAAGTTTGGTTACATTATCCTTGTGTGATTTTTGACCAAAACAGTTTGGCGCCCACCGTGGGGCAATTGGTGCTTCATTCATAAAGAAAATCCTTTGTTCAAAATCAATTCAAAGAGTTACATGGCTTCATCATTGAAGAACACTTCCACGGCGATGTCTGCAGTCACCTCAGCACAAACCACTCTACCTCCTCCACCGGCAGGATCCCAGAGAAATGCTGAGAAGAGACCAACCCCTTCTTTCTCTAAACCTCCATCTTCTTCTGCTATGAATTCTTCTATTCCCAGTACTAGTGATGTGTTTGCTTTAATTTTGCAGATGAAGGATCGTATGCAGCGGCAGGATGAAACTAATGACAGGATCCTCAGGGAGATTGGAGATCTCAAAAGACAAAAGAAAGCGGCAGAGGATCATTCCCCACTGATGCCAAAATCCTTGAGTTTTGAGACTCCAATGGTCACCTCTCAGCCATCAGGGATCCCAGACGTACAGATCACAGGGGAGACGAGAGGATTACATCTCAAGTCAGCAGCAATGACTCAGACATCGGGCTCGTATTTTCAGCCAGCAGGATCCTATCCTCAGTATATGGGATCCTTCATGAATCCGGGAGCCTATCCGGGGGCACAGCAGTTTCAAGGATCCTACTTTATTCCAGGATCGTTCCAGGGCCAAGGATCCTCCTTTGTTCCAGGATCATCCCAGGTTCAAGGATCCTCCTTCGTTCCAGGATCATCCCAGATACCAGGATCCTTACAGATGCCAGGATCCCTAAAAAGTTTGCAAGCAGGGAATCTAGATGTCCATCAAGGGGACTTCATTCCAATGCAGACCATTGCTTCCACTGGTCCCTCCGTTATTCCAGAATCCCAGCAATACGGATTCCCTAACTTGAACCCAATGGGAGGTAACACTTTAAATAATTATCCTACCACTAACCATGGATTCATGCAGGATACAGGTACCAATCATGTTATGGCCAGGGAACTACAGAAACTAAAGGACATGATCTCAAGTGTTCCAGGGGTAGTCAAGCCTATCCCAGAGATTGCAGATGGGAGCCACAAGGTATCTCGCTTTGCACCACCAATCTGTGATGCAGAGGTACCCAAAAGGTTCCATATCCCTACCATGAAGTTGTATGACGGCACAACGGATCCAGAGGAACATATAGCACAATACAGGGAAAGGATGGAGATCAATCCTATCCCAGAAAAATTGAAGGAAGCATGCCTATGCAAAGGATTTGGATCTACTCTTACTGGATCAGCCCTTAAATGGCTGCTAAGTCTTCCCCCTTACTCTATTACTTCATTTGCTAATTTAGTTAATTTATTCAATAACCAATTCTCTTGTAGTAGAAAATTTGAAAAATTAACCAGTGATTTGTACAGGATAACTCAAAATAATAATGAATCATTAAGGGATTATATAACTAAATTTAGTAAAGAATCCTTGGATATTCCCAACTTGGATATGGCTACGGCTGTTGAAGCCTTCAAAATGGGGCTTCTTAAGGATTCATTATTCTATGATGATCTTGTTATGACACCTTGCAGGAATTTAGATGAAGTAAGAACTCGAGCACTCAGGTTTATCCGGCTAGAGGATGACAAGAGGATCCAGGAGAGACAAGTAGGATCCTCAAAACAAGATAAGCAAGGATCCTCCTTCAAAAACAACAAGTTCAAATCCTACCATAGAAACGAGAACAAGAATGTGCATGCTGTCGACCAAGAAGAGGATGATGAAGAATATCCTCCAATCTCAGAATATTGTTTTTCCGATCACGAACTAATCCTTGCAATGCAGAATCTAGGTGAAAAGGCTAGGTGGCCCAGGAAAAATGATAAACCATCCGGGACTAAAGACAAGTCCAAATGGTGTGCATACCATGAGGATTTCGGCCATCTAACTGAAGATTGCATAGCCTTAAGAAAAGAAATTGGATACCTGCTAAGCAAGGGGCATCTAAAGGAATTGTTGGGAAGAAAAAAGCAAAGGACCCAGGATCCTGAAAGGATCCCTGAAAAGGCTCCAGCACCTCCGGCAAATGCACAAGTGATTAACTTCATATCCGGAGGATCAGACATTTGTGGAACATCCTTCTCAGCGGCCAAAAGACATGCAAAAGAATCAAAAATGGATAATGGAGAAAGGCCTATTAGAACCTCAAGCATCTCAGAAGGAAAGATGATAACATTTGATGAGGATGATCGCATCAACATCCAGGATCCTCATCATGATAGTTTAGTTATCACTCTCTTTATCTCTAACCATTTTGTCCGCAGGATCCTTATCGATGGAGGGAGCTCAGTGAACATTATCCAGCTTGATGTACTGAAGAAAATGGGTATTCCAGAATCAGACATCACACCAAGATCCTCCGTGCTTGTAGGATTTAGCGGAGAAACGAAGAAAACTCTGGGGGACATCAAACTCCCAATCTATGTGGAAGGATTACATAATTATCAGAAATTTTGTGTTATTGACTGTTTATCTTGTTGCAACGTTATCCTTGGCAGGCCTTGGATACATGACATGAAAGCAGTTCCATCTACCTACCATCAATGTGTAAAGCTCCCTAGCCCATGGGGGATAATGAAGATCGACAGCGATCAGCAAGAGGCTAAGGATTGCTATACCTCATCCATGAAGCCAACCTCGAAGCCAAGGGAGCAATAGCAATTACAGTATCCTCCGAGGAACGTCTTGGAGGCAAGGGAACAAGATGTAGATGAAATCCTCTTGGATCCTAGTGATCCTGAATCAAAAATCTATATCGGATCAGGGATCCTTGGCAAAATGAAAGAAGACATGATATCCTTCCTCAAAAGAAGAAAATCCACCTTTGCTTGGAAACATGAAGATATGACAGGTATATCTAAGGATATTATTACTCACAAACTTGGCATTGACAGGTCTATCAAGCCAATCCATCAAAAAAGGAGGAAGTTTGCACCAGAAAGGAATGCCATTATCCAAGAAGAAGTAGAGAGACTACTTCGAGCAGGTATGATCAGAGAGGTAAAGTATCCTAAATGGTTAGCCAATGTGGTTGTTGTCCAAAAGAAAAACGGAAAGTGGAGGGTATGTGTCGATTTCACTGATTTGAATAAGGCATGTCCCAAGGATCCTTTCCCATTACCCCACATTGACTCCATGGTGGATGCAACAGCGGGGCATGAACTGTTAACTTTTATGGATGCATCATCCGGATTCCAACAAATCCAGATGGAACCATCTGACCAAGAGGATACAGCCTTTATGACCCCAACCGGTTTATATTGTTATACTGCCATGCCTTTTGGACTAAGAAATGCAGGGGCAACATATCAAAGGCTGGTAAATATGATGTTCAAAGATCAAATTGGAAAAACTATGGAGGTGTACATAGATGATATGGTGGTCAAGTCAAAGAAAGCTGAGGATCACCTAAGGGACTTGGAAGAAGCATTCGATATCCTTGATAGTTACAACATGAAACTTAATCCTTCAAAATGCCATTTTGGTGTTAAGGCAGGAAAGTTCTTAGGATACATGGTAACCCAGAGGGGCATTGAAGCAAGCCCGGAACAAATCAAAGCATTAATAAATATCAAGTCTCCTGCCAATGCCAAGGATGTTCAAAGACTAACAGGCAGGATAGCAGCTTTGAACAGGTTCATATCGAAATCCTCAGAAAAGTGCAAAAAATTCTACGATATCCTAAGGAAGAATAAGAAGTTCGAATGGACTGAGAAGCATGAAAATGCTTTACAAGCCCTAAAAGAGTATATGTCCTCAGCACCAGCATTAGCAAAACCGGAAAAAGGAGATATGTTATCCTTATATCTGGCGGTATCCTCAACCGCTGTAAGTGCTGTCCTCGTTAAGGATCACGAAGGTACACAATATCCTATCTACTATGTAAGTAAAAGTCTACTTGATGCCGAATCCAGGTACTCACACCTCGAAAAACTCATCCTTGCATTAATCATGGCATCCACGAAGTTAAGGCATTATTTTGAAACTCATACTATTATTGTTAAAACTAATTTTCCAATTAAGAATGTCCTCAGGAAACCGGATATGTCAGGGAGAATGGCTAAGTGGGCAGTGAAGCTTAGTGCCCATGATATAAGATACGAACCAAGAACAGCCATTAAATCTCAAGCACTAGCTGACTTTGTGGCTGATTTCAGTAGTGATCTACAAAAGGAAGCAGAATTGGAGGTCCAGCAGCTGGATGAGACCAAGGATCCTTGGATCCTACACACTGACGGATCCTCAAACATCAAAGGCACAGGGCTAGGGATCCTACTAAAATCGCCACAGGGGGACATAATACCCCACTCTATAGCTTGTGAGTTCCAGGCAACTAACAATGAGGCTGAGTATGAAGCCTTAATTGCTGGCTTACAAATTGCTAAGGATATGGGGGTAAAGTATCTCGAAGTATATGTAGATTCATTATTGATCACCAATCGCTTTAATGGATCCTATGCTGTTAAAGGTGAAAAACTAACCAAATATTTAGAGATAGTCAAAGAATTGGCACTCTCTTTTGTTTCTTTTAGCTTAACACAGGTACCAAGGGAGGATAACACGGAAGCTGACGCATTGGCCAACCTAGGATCATCTTTGAAGATTCCAGAAGATATAAGTATCCCTATCATCCATATCCTGGCTCCTGCTATTGAAAAACAGGTGGCCATGGAAATAGAAGAGGATACTGCAATGATCCCTAGTCAAGAAGCCCAACCTAATTCAGGATCATGGATCTCACCGATCATGGGATATTTGCAACACGGGGAGATCCCGATGGGAGAAAATCCTAGAGCTTTCAGGATTAAGGTATCTCAATTCACAATTCTGAATAATGTATTATATAAGCGATCTCTTGCAGGACCATATTTGAGATGTATCGAGGATCCTGAAATTGAAGAGGTGTTGAAGGATTTCCATGAAGGAGATTGTGGAAACCACACTGGGGGCAGGGCATTATTCTCAAGGATCCTTAGAACAGGATACTACTGGCCAACCATGAAAAGGGATGCTGTAGAGTATGCTAAGAAATGTGATCCTTGCCAAAGACATAGCAATATCCTTCACCAACCAGCTGAATTACTACACCCCATACCATCCTCTTGGCCATTCATGAGATGGGGAATGGATATAGTTGGCAAGCTCCCTAAAGCACCTGGTGGAAAAGTATTTATGCTTGCCATGACTGACTATTTTTCCAAGTGGATAGAAGCTGAAGCCTTCGCTCAAGTCAGAGAAAAGGAAGTCATATCCTTCATTAAAAGAAACATTATAACCAGATTTGGCATCCCCTCTGAAATTATATGTGATAATGGTTCTCAATTCATTGGAAGGAGAACCACTAACTTTTGTGACAGTTGGGGAATCAAGATGATAACATCAACACCAGTTCATCCACAAGCCAATGGTCAAGCAGAATCATCCAACAAGATCATCATCAACAATCTGAAGAAGAAGCTAGGATCCAAGAAAGGAAAATGGGCAGAGGAGTTACCTTATGTGCTATGGGCTGATAGGACAACTCCCAAGAATGCCACTGGCCAAACACCTTTCTCTTTAGTATTTGGGGCAGAAGCAGTGATCCCAACAGAGATGGTGATCCCAACTGCTAGAACAAGTGCTCGTGATCCTGAAGAAAATGCTACAATCCTAGCTCAGGATTTGGATACTATTGAGGAAAACAGGGATCTAGCTAGGATAAGGATGGCAAGCTACCAACAAAGGATGGCTGGTGCCTACAACAAGAATGTCAGGATAAGGAAGTTCCAAGTCGGAGATATGGTGTTGAGAAAAGCATTTCAAAACACCATCAATCCTGCTGACGGGAAGCTAGCACCAAAATGGGAAGGTCCCTACTTGATTGAAGCTGAAGCAGGAAAGGGGGCATACAGGTTGCTAACCATGGAAGGAAACTTGTTACCAAGAGCCTGGAATGCTGTTCACTTAAAGAAATATTTCATGTGAACATGATCCTTCCTGCATGTGATCCTTACATTGGAATATCCTTGAAGGATCCTGGAGATATCGTTGATCCTTACACAGGTAATATGCTTATCCTAAAACTATTGCATTTTCTTACTTTTTGCCTAAGGATAAGGATCATGTATCCTTCATCCTCTACTCACAAACCATTTGAGTTATGATAGTTCAGGTATCTTCAGCATATCATCAAAGATCTTCAAAAGCATCACAGATCCTCGGGTCCAACCCCAGTTATCCTTGGGATTATCCCCAGTTTCCGCCAGCAGCGCACGATGATCCTGATATAGTTCACGTCTTTGGGATCAGTACCCACTTTCGGGGCTGGCGACCTCATCGTACTGGCTATACCCAGGATCCTACGTATAATGGTGGACGCACCATACATCCGTTCCTAAGGTTTCTAACGTTTTCACGTTAGCTAAGGTTTTGACATTTTCATGTCACTAAGTTTGGATAGTTGCCAGAAAGGGCCATACTCCAGTTTACATACGATCCTTTGGGCTTGTCCCCAGTTATCCTTTGGGCTTGTCCCCAGTTATCCTATGGGCTTGTCCCCAGTGATCCTCCGGGATCATTCTCAGTTATCCTTTGGGCTTGTCCCCAGTTACAAACTTATCTTTTATATTGGCTTAGTCCCAAGTTATACTCCATTTTTCAGGTTTTCGAAGTTAAACAATTAAGGATCCTTAATCCTTATTGTTCATTAAGATTTTTACTTATGGTTATCCTGATTAAAGGTTAGGATCCTAACTCGGATCCTCAGGTATGATCCTTAACTACTTTTAATTTCATTATTCATTTGAATAACCTTTAGACCTTGACAACTGAACCTATGATCCTTAAAATAAACTATCTTGAAAACTTTCGATTATAGGATATTTGATCCAGGATCATATCCTAAATTTCTTAAACATAATTTGCTCAACTTTTCAAACAAACATGTGTCAAAACAATTGAAAATCAAAAAGGATAACAACACAAGATAAGCCAGAAAGATTAAAGTTATATTATTAAACCAAAGGATCATTAACCCTTTCAAAAAAGTTGTCAAAATTGCCAACCCACATTTCTACCAGCAAAACGTGGCCCGTCCACATGGGTTGGCAAAGGGTGTCCATTGTCTATGCGGTCTTAGCATTTTTGCAGGAAAGTAAAAGCAGCAGGATCACAAAGGCTTCATCCCCCAAACAGAGGATCCCTCCACCTTTTGTAATCCTACCTGTTGTTCAAAGGATCCAGGATCCTCAACCCTAAACTATTGTTCAAATACAGACCAACATTGTTTTAAAAACATCACAACCACTAAACAAAAAAAATTGGGCTCCGGCTATGTCTAGAAGTTTCCATCATTGCCCAATCTTGCAGCTCAAACCTTCGCTGCACCATCACCACCAGCTCCACTCGCTTCACCATGATCCTTGCCAGCATCACCTCCCTCCAGCCTTGGGATATCCTCAGCATCCTCCTCATCATCCAAGTCTACCAGCCTTGCCTTCCAACCTTCAACATCCCATGAGCTCTTGTCAAAGGCAGGATCCTGAGCCTCCGCAGCCATTTGTAGTTGTATCTTGTACATAGCAGTTGCGGCAGAGACCTTGGCATCCTGGATGATCTCCTGCTTCTCATTATCCATGTCAATCAGCCTCTGAGCAGCTTCATCCTTGGTGGCCTGGAGTTCCTTCTCAAGATCCGCTATCTTGAGATCCTTCAACACACCCATTTGCTGAAGATCGGCAATCTGGCTCTCCTGGTCCTCAACATTGCCAATATAAGTTTCGATCTCAGCAAGTTTCTGCAAACAAAAGAAATAAAAACAAGCTCGGAATCAGGTGATCCTCGAAAGATACTAGATAACCAACAGGGGCAGTGATCCTCACCTCGTTCACATAGTCAAGAAATTGCTGACGAAGGAGAGGGAATCCCTGGAGTTCATCAGAGGTTTTCCTCTTTTTTCCCTTACCCCGAATGGACGCTTTAGGAGCTGAGACTGAAGGGCTGGCAGCAGGAGCCTTCTTTTTCTTAGAAGACGTGACATTGGCAAGGTCACTTATCCCAAACATGGAGGCAGATTTAACAGACCTGGCAGACTTTCCGGCACCTACACAATTCAAAAACAAGATAAGTTCCCTTATTAAATTGAATACTTTCACATAAGACTTATTTTTTATGAGGATACTTACTTGACATTGTGGCAGATGCAGAGGATATCTCTTGAGAATCTTGGATAATAATCTGAAAGCTTCGAACTTCAGGATCAAGCTTCTTGAAAGCTAACACTCTTTCTTTGGCAGCAGGGGTCAACCTTAAGTGAGCAACGGAGATAGCTGCATAAAAAGACAAAAAAAGAAAAGACATCAGTGATCCTCATCATATGAGACAGAACTGATAGTGATCCTTCGAGGATCCTCTATCCTACCATGAGTGGCCCATTCCTTGGGCAGATCCTTCCCATCCGGGATGGAATCCCTCTTAACAAAGAAAAATCTACGTTTCCAGTTGGCATCATTCTTGGTCACTTTGAAAATGGGATGATCCTCCCCAGCTTTCCGTTTCAACAAGTACCGGTGAGAACCAAAGGTGGTGAGATCATAAAGTTCAGCTAACTCTGACATCCCCAAATCAATCCCTTCTTGCTCGATGATCCTCTCGAAGGTATATAGAACCCTCCAGATCATCGGCATAGCTTGGATATATGAGATGCCGGTAAGAGAGAAGAAAGATTGGGTGAACATCGGAAAAGGATATGAATACCCAATGAGGAAGGGAGTAGCAGGAAAAGCCACCCAGACATCTGAGACAAAATCACTCAGAGCAGTAGGATCAAAGGGTTTGAAAACAACATTCGCTGGGAAACAATGGCGAATCTTGTCTATTTGGATATCGGTAAAGCAGCATCTCTCCGTAGGAGAATCTTTGATAATCCCCTGGCTTTTCAAGGGACTATCCTTCTTAGAGCCTTTGTGCGGTGAATTCCGAAGAAGCATATTCGAGATGAAAACAGGGTAAAAGCAAGAAAGAACAGAGCAAAGAAGAAAAAGAAGAAGATGATACCTGATCAAGAGTCTTCAATGATGGTTATAAAGGGAGATACCTCGAATTTAAATACAAAATGATCCTAACCCTATCTCCTATTTATAATGATGATCCGCAGGGATTGTCACATCAGTGACGTAAATATCCTAACGGCTAGTCCATGTACAACGGCTAGTAAACCGGAATCGTCCGTTAGAGATAAGCTCAAAACAAAATATAACTCATCTATTTACAATTAACTCCTTATATTTTGGGGGCAATTGTTAGGGCTGGATTTTTACTATGAATGATCCTTATACATGATCCTAACCAGTGATCCTTATTTCTTTGGCAGGCAGTGATCCTCAGCCGGACCTCAGGATCAGGATCACGGGACATTGAGGTGATCCTAGTACTAACGGTCATTTTCGATTACTACAATATTATTTTGCAGGAATATCTAGCAGGATATGCCCTACATATCATGATCCAGGGACGCGCTTTTACAAATATGGCAAGAGCTGAATTGAAGATGAACGTTGTGCCGGATATGGAAACATGGCTTGATCTAAGGGCAGCAATTTAGGCTAGATTATCTTTATTTCTAAAGGGGTAATGAGCTGATTAGTGGTCTATCTACCTAAAATAAGTTACCTACACATGTATAAATACCCATCTTCCTCATTCGGAAGAACACACACAACATACGACACAACTCTCAACACTTAGACACTCAGTGATCCTTGTACTCAGCTCATTATCATCCGAAGTTGTAACTACATTTTTATTATATTGAAATTGGTGATCGGTAGTTGCCATCACCCGAGGTTTTTTATGCCGGAGATCATACATTGATCAAGGGCTTTTTCCTCGTATAAATCATTGTGTCTTTGCATATTCATCACAGAAGTGATCCTTTACTTTTATAGCTAACCAAGCATCATACCCCGTTTACATAAAGTTTGGTTACATTATCCTTGTGTGATTTTTGACCAAAACACCGGTTATATAGGATAGTTAGTTACATTCGTTTTACTATAAATAGATGAGGGCGGATCAGATTAAGGCACTCAACTGACACATTTTCGAACACTTTCTCTCTAGCTCATCGCAAACACTACACACAACACTTGTATTCGAATTGCATTGTAACACGTAGTCGATCCGCACCACATCCTGCACTGTATCCTGATATTTGAAGCAATAGAAGAATAAGGCAGCTGCGATTGTCAGCTCCCAAGGTTTTATGCCGGCGATCTAGATTGATCAAGGGCTTTCCTCGTACATCACGTGTCAACCTTTACCTTTTTGCTCATTGTTTGATTGTGGATACAGTTCGATATCCCGAGCCGTATCCTGAAACTGTTTTCATAACTAATTTGGTTAACACATTTTTCACACGTAATATTAGCACACTACCTCACTTAACTAATTTGATCACTAAATTGCTTTGGTAATTTTTGACCAAAACAATTTGGCGCCCACCGTGGGGCAAGTGGTGCTACTTTTACTAAAAATCTTTGTAAAATCGTTAATCGGTTTTCTATTTTCAAAACTTTTTGCCACATTGTTTACAATGGCCTCAAGATCAAACATGAGCTCCTCCACTACGTCTGCTGCAACCTCTGCTACTACCGGTTCGGTGCTTCCACCACCCCCTCCAAGGATGCCATTTTCTTCACAATCTCAAGATGTTATCCCTACTCGGAGTGTTCAGGGATCTGCTCCCGTTTTAGCCTCTAATGATGAAATTCTAACTTTATTTGGAAGTGTGCAGGAACAAATGAGGCAGCAACAGGAAACTAATCAAATGCTGTTAAGAGAAATACAACTCTTAAAAGCTAGCTCGAGTAGACCCGCTGAAGAAACTGTCACTCCTATACAGCCCAGGGCTTTGAATTTCAGTTCCGCAGTTTACACTGAGGACAACAGGGGGAATATCGTCCCAAGCCATTCTCAGAATCATACCCCTGAGATACCCTCCTCGGTCAGGATGTCGACTGTAAGGAGTTCAGGATATGCTTCAGGATATGGCCAAAATCCTCAGACCGGTAATATGTCAAATAATAATATTCTTGCTACTAACAACAATGGCTCTTTGCAGGATGCAGGTATGACGTCAATATTTACCAAGGAGCTCCAGAAATTGAAGGACATGATATCCAGTGTACCTGGGGTGGTCCAGCCAATTCCGGAAGTATCCCAAGACAGCCACAGGATATCCCGCTTTGCATATCCTATCTGTGATGCTGAAATCCCAAAAAGATTTCAGACTCCTAACATGAAGCTGTATGATGGGACTACGGATCCTGAAGAGCATATTGCCCAGTATAGGGAAAGAATGGAGATTAACCCTATCCCTCCGGAGCTCAAGGAAGCATGCTTGTGCAAGGGTTTTGGGTCTACTCTGACAGGATCAGCCTTAAAATGGCTATTAAATGTCCCTCCTCACTCAATTACCTCGTTCGCTCATTTGGTTAATTTATTCAATAGTCAGTTTTCTTGCAGCCGGAGTTTTGAGAAACTAACCAGTGATCTTTACAGGATAACTCAAGGGCCTCAGGAATCCTTGAGGGATTATGTGAACAAATTCAGTCGAGAATCCTTGGATATCCCACATCTTGATGTTGCAACAGCTGTGCAAGCTTTTAAGATGGGGTTGCAAAAGGATTCTCAGTTTTATCAGGATCTTGTAATGAACCCCTGCAGGAATCTCGACGAAGCTCGTAACAGGGCTTTGAGATATATCCGTTTGGAAGATGACAAGAAGATGCAGGAGAGGATGAATTCTACCTCAACCTATGAATCAACTAACAGGAAATCAGAATCTTCATATAAGCCATATCGCTCCAAGCCATATGGCAGAAATGATAACAAGAAAGTGAATGCTGTTGAAGACGAGGATCCTGAAGAATATCCTGAGTTATCTGAATACTGCTTTTCTGTTAATATACCTGAGTTAATGTATGCTATGCAGGGTTTAGGGGACAAAGCTAGGTGGCCTCGAAAGAACCAGTAGAAAGCTGATTGGAAGGATAAATCTAAATGGTGTTCCTTCCATGAAGACTTCGGACATATGACCGAGGATTGCATTGCTTTAAGGAAAGAGATAAGTTACCTGTTAAGCAAGGGGTATCTGAAGGACTTGCTGGGAAAAAAGAAGAATAAAGGGCAGGATCCCGAGAAGGATCCTGAACGAGCAGCATCACCCCCAGCAGATGCCAAGATAATTAACTTTATTTCAGGAGGATCCGACATTTGTGGGACTTCGTATTCGGCGGCTAAGAGGCATGCAAAGGAAGCTAAGAGTGAAAGGGGAGACAAACCAGTCAGGATGACTACCCTCACAACTGATAAAGTGATCATTTTCGATAGTGATGACAGGGATACTGTTCAGGATCCTCACCATGATGCTTTGGTAATAACATTATATGTGGCTAACCATTTTGTACGCAGGATACTGGTAGACAACGGTAGTTCTGTCAATATAATTCAGCTGGAAACATTGAAGAGGATGAATGTATCTCTGATGGACATTACTTCGAAGTCCACTGTGCTCGTTGGTTTCAGTGGAGAAGCTAGAAATACCGTAGGAGAGATAAAGTTACCAGTATACGTTGAAGGGGTCAACTCGATACAACGCTTCTGTGTGATGGACTCCTTATCCTGCTATAACATCATACTGGGAAGACCATGGATTCACGATATGAAGGCTGTGCCATCAACATATCATCAATGCATCAAGATACCTACCCCTTGGGGAGTTGTCAAGGTTGAAAGTGATCAGCAGGAAGCGAAAGAATGCTACTCATCTTCGATGAAATCTTCAACTAAGCCTAATCAAGCATAGCAATTAAAGACGCGGGCCCGGGATACCTTGGAAGCTTCGGAGCAGGATGTGAAGAAAATTATCCTGGATCAGGATAATCCTGATATCTCGGTGCTCGTAGGAACCAATATCCCTCAGGATATTGAAGTGCAGTTAACTAACTTTTTGAAATGCAGGATGTCAACGTTTGCATGGAAGCATGAGGATATGACAGGCATATCCAAAGACATTATCACTCACAAGCTTGGAATTAACAGATCATTCAAGCCTGTTCAGCAAAAGAGAAGAAAATTTGCTCCTAAGCGGAATACGATCATCCAAGAGGAAGTTGAAAGACTATTGAAGTCCAAGATGATCAGAGAAGTCAAGTTCCTAAGGTGGTTGGCAAATGTGGCCGTAGTATAGAAGAAAATGGGAAATGGAGAGTCTGTGTAGATTACACGGACTTGAATAAGGCTTGTCCTAAAGATCCGTTCCCCATTCCTCATATCGATGCAATGGTGGATGCTACTGATGGGCATGAAATGTTAACGTTCATGGACGCATCCTCAGGATTCAGCAGATTCAAATGGAGCCTTCGGATCAGGAGGATACTGCTTTCATGACACCAACAGGTATATATTGCTATACTGCTATGCCTTTTGGTTTAAAAAATGCAGGTGCAACATACCAGAGATTAGTAAACATGATGTTCAAAGATAAGCTGGGCGACAACATGGAGGTATATATTGACGATATGGTGGTGAAATCTAAAAAGGCTGAGGATCACCTCCAGGATATCAAGGGAGCATTTGATATCCTGGATCAGTATAACATGAAGCTGAATCCTGCTAAGTGCCATTTCGGAGTGGGGGCAGGAAAGTTTCTTGGATATATGGTGACGAAAAGGGGGATAGAGGCAAGCCCGGAGCAGATTAAAGCTATCTTGGATATAAAATCACCCTCGAATATGAAGGATGTTCAACGGTTAACAGGACGAGTAGCAGCATTGAACAGATTTATTTCGAGATCCTCGGAAAAATGTAAGGAATTCTTTGATATCCTCAAGAAGAATAAGAAATTTGAATGGGGAGCAAAGCATGAAGCAGCCTTGCAGTATTTGAAGCGATATCTCTCAACTGCACCTCTATTGATGAAGCCTGAAAATGGTGAACCACTATCCCTATACCTCGCTGTATCAGGGAATGCTGTAAGTGCCGTTCTTATAAAAGACCATGAAGGTCAGCAATATCCTGTTTTTTATGTTAGTAAAAGTTTGTTAGATGCTGAAACTAGGTATTCTCATTTAGAAAAATTGATATTAGCTCTAGTCATGGCATCGACAAAGCTTAGACATTATTTTGAGACACATAGGATCCATGTTAAAACGAATTATCCTGTCAAAAATGTGCTTAGGAAACCAGAGATGTCAGGCAGGATGGCCAAGTGGTCAGTAAAGTTGAGTGCTTATGATTTAGTATATGAACCTAGAAATGCCATAAAGTCTCAGGCTTTAGCTGACTTTGTGGCTGATTTCAGTAGTGACATTCAGGATGAGGTAGACCTAGAAGTTCAACAGTTAGGAGAATCTTCAGGATCATGGACGTTGTATACTGATGGTGCATCCAATATAAGAGGTGTAGGTTTAGGTATACTACTAAAATCGCCACAGGGGGACATATTACCCCAGGCTATTAGGTGTGAATTTCCTGCTACTAATAATGAGGCACAATATGAAGCTTTAATTGCATGATTAGAATTGGCTAAGAGTATGAGTATCAAGAATTTGCAAGTATATGTTGACTCCTTGTTAATTACTAACCATTTTAATGGATCCTATGCAGTTAAGGGTGAGAAATTAATTGAATACCTCGATATTCTAAAAAAATTAGCAGGATATTTCGATGTTTTTACACTTGAACAGGTACCAAGAGAGGATAATGCTGAAGCAGATGCCTTAGCAAATCTGGGATCATCGATCAGGATACCAGAAGGAACCCAAATACCAATATTACATGTCTTGTATCCTGCAACGAATCCTCGGGATAAAGAAGTAGCGGGTATTTAGGATCCTGGAGCAGCGTATCCTGAAGAGGATCCTAAATCTTGGACGGCTCCAATCATGAGATATCTCAAGGAAGGACACATCCCCGAAAATGAAAACCCTAAGGCATTTAGGATGAAGGTATCACGATTCACTATTATAAATAATGTTTTATACAAGAAATCTCTTGCAGGACCGTATTTGAGGTGTTTGGAGGATCCTGAAGCCAAAGAAGTACTTCAGGATATACATGAAGGGGATTGTGGTAACCATACTGGGGGCAGGTCATTATTCTCAAAGGTATTAAGGACAGGATCTTATTGGCCGACAATGAGAAAAGATGCCGTAGAATATGCTCGAAGATGTGACGCATGTCAAAGACATAGTAACATATTACATCAGCCTGCTGAACCGCTGTATCCTATTGTTTCCCCTTGGCCGTTTATGAAGTGGGGTATGGATATAGTGGGAAAGCTTCCAAAAGCTCCAGGAGGAAAGGTTTTCATGTTGGCAATGACGGATTATTTCTCCAAGTGGGTTGAAGCAGAAGCATTTGTTCAAGTTAGAGACCAGGAAGTAGTATCCTTCATAAAGAGAAATATCCTGACCAGATTTGGAGTACCAGCCGAGATAATCTGTGACAATGGTTCTCAGTTTATAAGCAAGAGAACTACTGACTTTTGCAAAAGCTGGGGAATCAAAATGATAACATCTACTCCGGTACATCCTCAAGCGAGTGGACAAGCAGAATCCTCAAACAAGATAATTGTCAATAACTTAAAGAAGAGGCTTGGAGCCAAAAAAGGAAGATGGGCAGAAGAATTACCCTTTGTCTTGTGGGCTGATAGGACAACGGTAAAGAATGCGACAGGCCAAACCCCATTTTCCTTGGTATTTGGAGTAGAAGCGATGATTCCAACGGAAATGACAATACCTACTGCAAGATCTACCCTACGGGATCCTGAACAGAATCCTGAAGCCTTGAGTCAGGATTTGGATACTATAGATGAAAAAAGGGATGCAGCAAGGTTAAGGATGGCAGCATATCAACAAAGAATATCCAAAGCATATAACAAGAATATTAGGGCCAGAAGATTTAAGGTTGGAGATTGGGTGTTAAGAAAGGCTTTTCAGAATACTACTAATCCTGCCGATGGCAAGCTAGCTCCAAAATGGGAAGGACCATATGAGGTTGAATCAGAAGCAGGGAAAGGAGCATATAGACTCAAGAATATGGAAGGGGATATGCTACCGAGATCTTGGAATGCTATACACCTTAAGCTTTATTTCAAGTGAGTTTAGAATTTAATTTCTAACTAAGGATGGTATGAATTCTATCTTTTTTAAATATGTTTGGTTTAATTTGTTCTTTGAAACCCAATACTAACTTAAGCATCGGAGGGGTGTTAGCCAAGCTAACACCCACCTTAGTTTAAGGATGTTTTGCAGTATATGCTCCAGGATATAGCTCCAGGATGCTCACTCAAGATACTTCAGAAGATTAGAGGATTGGCCCCCTCTCTCACGTATAAGGGATTCTGATCCCTTCACAGGTTTAAAGGTATTCACCTTTCTTCCGAATTGGGTTTAAACACTCCGCCTGGAGCGCAAGTTATTCAGGCATAGTTCAAGGTGGCGGGACCAGTCCATGTAAAAGTGGCTGACAATTTCGTTACTGTTGGCTATATCCTGAATCCTAAAGGCATATGAGGATTGATCACCCTCTCTCACGAAAGGGTATTTTCATACTCTCTAAGGTTTAAAGGTTTTCACCTTTCTAAGTCTTGGAGTTTATACACTCCCGCCTGTAGCGCACGAAAATTTGGGATTTTCCCTAGGATACAAGGAATTTATCTCCAGTACATTCTTGGGTTTTACCCCTGTAACATGAAAAATTGTCTATACAATGGGAACTGATATCCAGAAGATTTCTAAGTATTTGAAGACATTGTACACAGGGGACATTCCTATAAAGCAATGGTGTAAAGCTAAAAGGATAAGGCTCGGAACTAATGTACTAAGTGTCTCAGACAGGGGACATCTTCATTGGAAAAAGTTGCAGAGGGATTGAGGTTTGATAATAAGGTTATACCCTATCCCTGGTATGATCTTTCCTTTGTAAACATCGTTTAAGGTTTTGATAATACTATGTTTGGTAAAAGGTTAAGTATCCTGATATATTCTCAAAATATATTTTCAAAATACTTCTCAGAATATTTGATTAAAATATTTGAAACTAATACTAGTTTGAAACTTTGATCATTTAAGTATTATCAAAACAGGTTTTGGAAAAGTGGATTGTTTTTCACTCTTTAAAAGGCTTTCTACAAAGTTGAACGAATATTTGGAAGTCCTATTTGAAAAGTTTTTATAATATATCGCTGAGCATATTGATCAGGATATTTTTGAAAGATAGTTGTACGAAATTTTGCAAAGCTAAGATCTATGCTAAGAAAGACGGAAGATAATAGCAAGAAAAATGAAAGATGAAATTATTTTTTGAAACAATCAGTACTGGTTGATAACCGAAGGTTTCATCCTGAAACCCAGGACCCATCCACCTTCAGCTGTCAAATTGTTTTGATAAAAATTGTTCATAGGACATAAAATTGTTCAAACAATTTAAAGGAAATAAGCTTTAGGGGGCAGTGCCTTCTTCGTCCATAATGACTTCAGCAGCATCCGCCTCAGCATCCTTCTCAGCATCGGTTGCTTTTTCAACTTCTATGGAAGATTCTTCGGCAGCTGGTTTGGAAGAAGTGCCGCCGAGGTTCTTTAGCTTAGATTCCCAGGCACCAACGTCCCAAGAAGGGCATTCGAAACCTAACGTTTTGGCTTCATGGGCCATCTTCAACCTGGCTTGAAGGAGAGAAATGACGACGGAACTCTTAAGGCTTTCCCGGTAGCTGACCATATCCCGTTCATGTTGCACATGGGCAGTTTCAAGATCGGCTTGGGCTTGAAGAGTAGCTTTGTTGAGAGCAGTCTGGTGTTCTTGAATCATAGCTTTGAACTTCTCCTCGTAATGACGAGATTTGGCGGCTGCGATCATGCCTTGATCGGAGATTGTGACTTCTGCTTCCTTTAGCTTGGATTCAAGCGTCTTGTTAAGCCTGCAGGATTCTTGATATAGATGAACCAGACGCTCAAGACCCTGCGAAGGTAAGAGGACAGGTATTAATATTGATAGATCTTTGTAGATGATGTGAGCTGCAGGATGTAATTTGAGAATACTAACCTGGTTAAGAAAGGAAGTCATAAACCCGCTAGCTTCAATGAACCCGTGCTTCTCATAAAGAAAAGTGTCTGAAATGACGGGGGAATCGGGCTCTTTCCTTTTACGAGAGCTGGAGCTCCGGGGCTTGGTAGTTGGCAAGGGTTTTGTTTTGGTCAAAAATTACTTAAAGATAATGCAACCAAACTTTATGTAAACGGGGAATGATGCTTGGTATGATGAACAAAGTGAAGGATCACTCAAATGTAAAATGCACAAGTGACACAAGGATTTATACGAGGAAAAAGCCCTTGATCAACGAATGATCTCCGGCATAAAAAACCTCGGGTGATGGAAACTACCGATCACCAAACTTTAATATAACAAATAATGGTTACAACTTCGGATGGTAACGAGCTAGGTACAAGGATCACTATAGTATCGTATCCTAAAGCGTGTGAGAAGTGTGTTGTGTCTTCCGAATGTTCAAGAGTGCCATTTATACAAGTGTGTGTGGTTCTATTTTAGGCAAATCACCTAACTACTAGCTCGTTACCCCTTTAGAAATAGAAGTAAATTTAGCCTAAATAATCGCCCTTGAATTGTGCTGAGTTTCCATATTTGCCATAACGTCCATCTTTGATTATGCATGTGCGAGATTATCGTGACAGATTCCTTGTTTACGTTGCTAAGACCGGATCCAACTCGTAATTCCTGCAAGATAATATTAAGTCCAAAGAGAACAGTCGTTAGTATGAGGATCCTTGGAATGATCCGTGATCCTGATCCTGGAGCTCCTCTGAGGATCACCATCTGCCAAAGAAACAAGGATCACTTGTTAGGATCACTATCTGCCAAAGAAACAAGGATCACTTGTTAGGATCATATGTTAGGATCATATGTAAGGATCATAGGTCATAAAAATCCAGCCCTAACAATTGCCCCCAAAATATAAGGAGTATTTATGTGAGATAAACGAGTTATATTTTGCTGAATCTTATCTCTAACTAACTCAACGGATATATAGCCGTTAAGGTGGAACTATCCGTTATGGTCTGACGTCATGGAGGTGACAGCCCTGCACAATCATGATTATAAATAGAAATAGGGATAGGATCGAATGCATTTAAATTCAAAGCAACTCCCTTTATAACCATATTCAGAAGATCAACCAGGTATTCTCCTTTTCATCTTCTTCTCTCTTGCTCTGTTCTTCTTCTTCTTCTTCTTCTATTCTTCTGTAAAAGATGTTGCTCCGGAACTCCCCCTGCAAGGATCCTAAGAAGAACAACCCCTTAAAGGGTCAAGGGATCATCAAAGATTCCCCCTCCGAGAGGTGTTGCTTCATCGACCCTCAAATCGATAAAATCCGTCGTTGTTTCCCGGCGGAAACCCTTTTCAAGTCTTTTAGTCCTACCACTTTGAGTGATTTCATCTCTGAGACTTGGGTAGCTTTCCCGGTCACCCCTTTCTTGATAGGATATTCATATCCTTTTCCTCAATTCACCCAATTTTTTTTCTCCCTTACCGGCATCTGCTATATCCAGGCTATGCCGATGATCTGGAGGGTGTTATACACCCTTAAAAGGATCATTGAGCAAGAGGGTATTGACCTCGGTATGGTGGAGTTGGGTGAGATGTATGATCTCACAACTTTTGGATCCCACCGATATTTGTTCAAGCGAAAAGCTGGAGAGGATCACCCTGTTTTCAAAGTGACCAAAAATGACACGAACTGGAAGCGACGATTCTTTTTTGTTAGGAGAGATTCCATCCCTAATGGGAAGGATTTGCCCAAGGAGTGGGCTACCCATGGTAGGATAGAGGATCCTGGGAGGATCATCATAGAACTTGTTCCTTAGGATAAGGATCACTAACATTTTCTTGTTTATTGTGCAGCTATATCCGTTGCTCATCTTAGGTTGACTCCTGCTGCAAAAGAGAGACTCTTGGCCTTTAAGAAGCTTGATCCGGAGACAAGAACTTTCCAGGTTGCCACACAGGATTCTCAAGAAGTATCCTCTGCCTCTGTCACAATGTCAAGTAAGTATCCTCATTTAAAAAGTAATTCTGTGTAGGATTCTCAAGTTTAATTAGAATACTTATCTTATTTTGGTTGTGTAGGTGCTGGAAAATCCTCTAAGTCTGCTTCAAAGTTCGGCATCGATGATCTTACCAATGTCAAATCCGCAAAGAAGAAGACTCCTGCTGCTAGCCCAACTGCTTCAGCCCCTAAAGCACCTATTAGGGGTAAAGGAAAGAAGAGAAAGGCCTCTGAGGATTTACAAGGTCTGCCCCTGCTCCGCCAACAGTTTCTGGACTACTTCAACGAGGTAAGGATCACTGCCCCTGTTTGTTATCCTGACAGTTTTGAGGATCACTTGTTTCTGACGTTATGCCTTGTTTTCCTTGCAGAAATTTGCTGAGATAGAGACTTATGTTGGCCACGTCGAGGATCAAGACCGCCAAATTGCTGACCTCCAACAGATGGGTGTGCTGAAGGATCTTAAGATAGCTGATCTTGAGAAGGAGCTCCGGGCCACCAAGGATAATGCTGCCAGGATGCTGATCAATTTTGATTATGAGAAGCATGAGATCACCCAGGATGCCAAGGTCTCTGCTGCAATAACCATGTATAAGATCCAGCTGTAGATGGCTATGGAGGCTCAGGATCCTGCCTTCGACAAAAGCACATGGGATGTAGAGGGTTGGAAGGCGAGGCTAGCAGAGCTTGAGGATGATGAAGAGGCTGAGTAGATCCCGATGCTTGAGGGTGGAGAGGCTGGCAAGGATCATGCTGGTGAGGCAAGTGGAGCTGGTGGTGATGGTGCAGCGAAGGATTGAGCTGCAGGATTGGGCGATGAAGGAAACTTCTAGACATAGCCGGAGCCCAATTTTTTTTGTTTGGTGGTTGTGATGTTTTAAAACAATTATGGTCTGTATTTGAACAATAGTTTAGGGTTGAGGATCCAGGATCCTGTGAACAATAGGTAGGATTACAAATGGTGGAGGGATCCTCTGTTTGGGGGATGAAGCCATTGTGATCCTGCCGCCTTTTAATTTCCTGCATGCTATGACCGCATAAACAATGGACACCCTTTGCCAACCCGTGTGGATGGGCCACGTTTTGCTGGTAGAAACGTGGGTTGGCAATTTTGACAACTTTGAAGGGTTTTAAACCTTTGTTAATAAAATAACTCTAATCTTTTTGGCTTATCTCGTATTGTTATCCTTTTAATTTCCAATTGTTTTGATACATGTTTGTTTGAGTAAGAAAAGTTGAGCAAATTATGTTTAAGAAATTTAGGATATGATCCTGGATCAAATATCCTATAATCGAAAATTTTCAAAGTAGTTTATTTTAAGGACCATAGGTTCAGTTGTCAAAGTCTAAGGGTTATTCAAATAAATAATGAATGAAATTGAAAATAATTAAGGATCATACCTGAGGATCCAAGTTAGGATCCTAACCTTTAATCAGGATAACCATAAATGAAACTTTAATGGATAATAAGGATTAAGGATCCTTAATTGTTTAACTTCGAAAACCTGAAAAATAGAACATAACTTGGGACTAAGCCAATATAAAAGATAAGTTAGTAACTGGGGACATGCCCAAAGGATCACTGGGGACAAGCCCGAAGGATAACTGGGGACAAGCCCGAAGGATAACTGGGGACAAGCCCGAAGATCGTATGTAAACTGGAGTATGGCCCTCACTGGCGACTATCCAAACTTAGTGGCATGAAAATGCCAAAACCTTAGCTAACGTGAAAACGTTAGAAACCTTAGGAACGGATGTATGGTACGTCTACCATTATACGTAGGATCCTAGGTATAGCCAGTGCGATGAGGTTATCAGCCCCTAAAGCGAGTACTGGTCCCAAAGACGTGAACTATACCAGGATCATCGTGCGCTACAGGCGAAAACTGGGGACAAGCCCAAGGATAACTGGGGACAAGCCCAAGGATCTGAGTTGCTTCTGAAGATTGTCAACATTATGCTAAGGATACCTGAACTTATTGTTTGGGTCAAAAATCACACAAAGGATAATGCAACCAAACTCTACGTAAACGGGGTATGATGCTTGGTTTGTTGAAAAAGTAAAGGATCACTTTCACTATGAAATATGCAAAGACACAATGATTTATACGAGGAAAAAGCCCTTGATCAATGTATGATCTCCGGCATAAAAAACCTCGGGTGATGGCAACTACCGATCACTAAACTTTTATATAAGAAAAATAGTTACAACTTCGGATGATAATGAGCTGGGTACAAGGATCACTATAGTTTCGAGTGTCTAAGCGTGTGAGAATTGTGTTGTGTGTTCTTCCGAATGGGGAAGAGTGTTATATATACAAGTGTGGGTGACCTATTTTAGGTAAAAAGACTAATAATCAGCTCATTACCCCTTTAGAAACAAAAGTAAATCTAGCCTAAATTATCGCCCTTAAATCATGCCAAGTTTCCATATCCTTCACAACGTCCATCTCCGATTAAGCACATGCTATAGTTGTAAAGACGCGTCCTGTGATTGTGATGCTTAAGAGCGGATCCTGCTAGATGTCCTGCAAAACAACATTAAATTCAACGAAAGCAACTGTTAGCATGAGGATCCTATGATGGTCCGTGATCCTGATTCTGGAACTCTGCTGAGGATCACTATCTGTCAAAGAAACAAGGATCACTGGTTAGGATCACACGTGAGGATCATGTATTGTAAAAATCCAGCCCTAACAATTGCCCCCAAAATATAAGGAGTTTATTGTAAATTAATGAGTTATATTTTGTTCTGATCTTATCTTCAACGGATAACTCGGATAACTAGCCGTTATAACCGGACTAGCCGTTGCGATCATTACGTCACTGAAGTGACATCCATGCAAATCATGATTATAAATAGGAGATAGGGTAAGGATCGATTTGTTATTTAAATTCAGGATATACTCCACCGAAGATTGATCAGGTATTCTCTTCCTTTCTTTCTTCCTTTTCCTGCTTTGTTTTTTCTGCTCTTGCTCTGTTTTGTTCTGCCACGAGTATGTTGCTCCGAAATTCTCCCCATAAGGATCACAAGAAGAGCAGTCCCCTGAGAAGCCAAGGGATCATTAAGGACTCTCCTACGGAGAGATGCTGCTTTACCGATGCTCATGTAGATAGGATTCGTCATTGTTTTCCGGCGGATGCTGTTTTCAAGTCATTCACATCCACTGCTTTGAGTGACTCTGTTTCTGACGCCTGGGTGGCCTTTCCTGCAACTCCGTTTACCATAGGATATTCGTATCCTTTTCCGGCCTTCACCCAATCTTTCTTTTCTTTGACCGGCATATCTTATATCCAAGCTATGCCGATGATCTGGAGGGTCTTGTATACCTTCGAGAGGATCATCGAGCAGGAGGGGATTGATTTAGGGATGGCAGAGCTGGCCGAGCTTTATGATCTTACCACGTTTGGTTCCTATCGATACTTGCTGAAACGGAAGGCCGGGGAGGATCACCCTGTTTTAAAGGTTACCAAAAATGATACAAACTGGAAGCGTCGTTTCTTCTTTGTAAGGAGGGATACCATCCCTAATGGGAAGGATCTGCCCAAGGAGTGGGCCACCCATGGTAGGATAGAGGATCCTGGAAGGATCACCATCAGACTTGTCTCTGATGATGAGGATCACTAATGTCTTTTTTGTCCTTTGTGCAGCTATCTCCATTGCTCATCTCAAGTTAACCCCTGCTGCAAGAGAGAGAGTTTTAGCTTTCAAAAAGCTTGATCCTGAGACCAGAAGTTTTCAAGTCACCATCCAAGATTCACAAGAAGTATCCTCCGCATCTGCCACAATGTCAAGTAAGTATCCTTACCAAAAAGTAACTTCTATGCAAAAATGTTAAATTAGTTAGGAGACTTATCTTGTTTTGATTGTGTAGGCGCTGGGAAGTCTACTAAGTCTGCCTCTAAGTTCGGGATTGATGAACTTGCCACTGTCAAGTCTTCAAGAAAGAAGACTTCTGTTGCCAGTCCCTCTGCTTCGGCCCCTAAAGCACCTGTTAGGGGCAAGGGGAAGAAGAGAAAGACTTCTGAGGATCTCCAAGGATTTCCCCTGATCCGCCAACAGTTTCTCGACTTCGTCAATGAGGTAAGGATCATTGCCCCTGTTGGTTATCCTTCTCGAATATCCTGCTTGTGTATTCTGCCTGTATATCCTGCTTCTTTGAGGATCACCTGATCCTGAACTTACCTTTTTTCTCTTTTGCAGAAACTTGCTGAGATTGAGACCTACCTTGGCCATGTCGAGGATCAGGAAAGCCAAATCGCCGACCTCCAACAAATGGGCGTATTGAAGGATCTCAAGATAGCCGATCTTGAGAAGGAACTCCGGGCTACCAAGGATGAGGCTGCTCAAAGGCTGATCGACATGGATGGCGAGAAGCAGGAGATCACCCAGGATGCCAAGGTCTCTGCCGCAATTGCCATGTACAAGATACAACTACAGATGGCTGCGGAGGCTCAGGATCCTGCCTTTGACAAAAGCTCATGGGACGTGGAGGGTTGGAAGGCAAGACTGGCAGAGCTGGAGGATGAGGACGAAGCTGAGGAGATCCCAATGCTGGAGGGCGGTGATGCTGACAAGGATCAGGGTGGAGAAGCTGGTGGTGATGGAGCAGCAAAGGTGTGAGCTGCTGGATTGGGCGATGATGGATATTTCGAGACTAGGCCGGAGCCCAATTTTTTAAGTTTTGGTAGTGGTTTGTTTGTGGTTGTTGATGTTTGAAACAATTATGGTTTGTAACTTGAACAATAGTTTTTAGGGTTAAGGATCATGGATCCTTTGGACAATAGGTAGGATTACAAAAGGTGGAGGGATCCTCTGTTTGGGGATGAAGCCTTTGTGATCCTGCCGCCTTTAATTTCCTGCACCTGCTAAGACCGCATAGACAATGGACACCCTTTGCCAACCCATGTGGACGGGCCACGTTTTGCTGGTAGAAACGTGGGTTGGCAATTTTGACAACTTTTTGAAAGGGTTTAAGATCCTTTTGTTAATAAAATAACTTTAATCTTTCTGGCTTATCTCGTGTTGTTATCCTTTATTTATCCTCTTTATTTTCCAGTTGTTTTAGAAATATATTTGTTAGAGTAACAAGAGTTGAGCAAACCATGTTTAATAATTTTAGGATATGATCCTAGATCAAATATCCTGACACTGAAAATATCTGAAGCAATCAATTTCAAGGATCATAGGTTTAGTTGTCAAAGTGTAAGGGTTGTTTAGTATAATCAAAATAGTCAAGGATCATACCTGAGGATCCAAGTTAGGATCCTAACCTTTAATCAAGATAACCGTAGATGAGATTTTAATGGATAATAAGGATTAAGGATCCTTATGTGTTTAACTTTAAAAACCTGAAAAATGAAACATGACTTGGGACTAAGCCAATGTAAAAGATAAGTTAGTAGCTGGGGACATGCCCAAAGGATAACTGGGGATGATCCCAAAGGATCACTGGGGACAAGCCCAAAGGATAACTGGGGACAAGCCCAAAGGATAACTGGGGACAAGCCCAAAGGATCGTATGTAAACTGGAGTATGGCCCTTACTGGCGACTATCCAAACTTAGTGACATGAAAATGTCAAAACCTTAGCTAACGTGAAAACGTTAGAAACCTTAGGAACGGATGTATGGTACGTCTACCATTATACGGAGGATCCTGGGTATAGCCAGTACGATGAGGTTGTCAGCCCCGGAAGTGGGTACTGGTCCCAAAGACGTGAACTATATCAGGATCATCGTGCGCTGCTGGCGGAAACTGGGGATAATCCCAAGGATAACTGGGGTTGAACCCAAGGATCTGTGGTGCTTTCGAAGAGCTTTAACGATATGCTGAAGATACCTGAACTATCATAACTCAAATGGTTCGTGAGAAGAGGATGAAGGATACATGATCCTCATCCTTAGGTAAAAAGTAAGGAAATGTAATAGTTTTAAGATAAGGACATTACCAGAGTAAGGATCACTGACATCACCGGGATCCTTCGAGGATACTTCAGTGTAAGGATCACATGCTTGAAGGATCATGTTCACATAAAGTATCTCTTTAAGTGAACAGCATTCCAGGCTCGTGGTAACAAGTTTCCTTCCATAGTTAGCAATCTGTATGCCCCCTTTCCTGCTTCAGCTTCAATCAAGTAAGGGCCTTCCCATTTTGGTGCTAACTTCCCATCAGCAGGATTGATAGTGTTTTGGAATGCTTTTCTCAACACCATATCTCCGACTTGGAACTTCCTTATCCTAACATTTTTGTTGTAAGCACCAGCCATTCTTTGTTGGTAGCTTGCCATTCTTATCCTAGCCAGATCCCTGATTTCCTCAATAGTATCCAAATCCTGAGCCAGGATTGTAGCATTCTCTTCAGGATCACGAGCACTTGTTCTAGCAGTTGGGATCACCATCTCTGTTGGGATCACTGCTTCTGCCCCAAATACTAAAGAGAAAGGTGTTTGACCAGTGGCATTCTTGGGAGTTGTCCTATCAGCCCATAGCACATAAGGTAACTCCTCTGCCCATTTTCCCTTCTTGGATCCTAGCTTCTTCTTCAGATTGTTGATGATGATCTTGTTGGATGATTCTGCTTGGCCATTGGCTTGTGGATGAACTGGTGTTGATGTTATCATCTTAATTCCCCAACTGTCACAAAAGTTAGTGGTTCTGCTTCCAATGAATTGGGAACCATTATCACATACAATTTCAGAGGGAATGCCAAATCTAGTTATAATGTTTCTTTTGATAAAGGATATAACTTCTTTTTCTCTGACTTGAGCAAAGGCTTCAGCTTCTATCCACTTAGAGAAGTAGTCAGTCATGGCAAGCATAAATACTTTTCCACCAGGTGCTTTAGGGAGCTTGCCAACTATATCCATCCCCCATCTCATGAATGGCCAAGAGGATGGTATAGGGTGTAGCAGTTCAGCTGGTTGATGAAGGATATTGCTGTGTCTTTGACAAGGATCACATTTCCTAGCATATTCTATAGCATCCCTTTTCATGGTTGGCCAGTAGTATCCTGTTCTAAGGATCCTTGAGAACAATGCCCTGCCCCCAGTGTGGTTTCCACAATCTCCTTCATGGAAGTCTCTCAACACTTCTTTAATTTCAAGATCCTCGATACATCTTAAATATGGTCCTGCAAGAGATCGTTTATATAGCACATTATTTAGGATTGTGAATTGAGATACCTTAATCCTGAAAGCTCTAGGATTTTCTCCCGTCGGAATCTCCCCGTATTGCAAGTATCTCATGATTGGTGAGATCCATGATCCTGCATAAGATTGAGCTTCTTCACTAGGGATTACTGCAGTATCCTCTTCTATTTCCATGGCCACCTGATTTTCAATAGCAGGAGCCAGGATATGGATGATAGGGATACTTATATCTTCTGGAATCTTTAAGGATGATCCTAGGTTGGCCAATGCATCAGCTTCCGTGTTATCCTCCCTTGGTACCTGTGTTAAGCTGAAAGAGACAAAAGAGAGTGCCAATTCTTTGACTATCTCTAAATATTTGGTTAGTTTTTCACCTTTAACAGCATAGGATCCGTTAAAGTGATTGGTGATCAATAATGAGTCTACATATACTTTAAGATATTTCACCCCCATATCCTTAGCAATTTGCAAGCCAGCAATTAAGGCTTCATATTCAGCCTCATTGTTAGTTGCTTGGAACTCACAGGCTATGGAGTGGGGTATTATGTCCCCCTGTGGCGATTTTAGTAGTATCCCGAGCCCTGTGCCCTTGACATTTGAGGATCCATCAGTGTGTAGTATCCAAGGATCCTTGGTCTCATCCAGCTGTTGAACCTCCAATTCTGCTTCTTTTTGTAGATCACTACTGAAATCAGCCACAAAGTCAGCTAGTGCTTGGGATTTAATGGCTGTTCTTGGCTCATATCTTATATCATGGGCACTAAGCTTTACTGCCCACTTAGCCATTCTTCCTGACATCTCTGGTTTCCTGAGGACATTCTTAATTGGAAAGTTAGTTCTAACAACAATAGTATGGGTTTCAAAATAATGCCTTAGCTTAGTTGATGCCATGATTAATGCAAGAATAAGTTTTTCGAGGTGTGAGTACCTGGATTCGGCATCAAGTAAACTCTTACTTACATAGTAGATAGGATATTGTGTACCTTCATGATCCTTAACAAGGACAGCACTTACAGCGGTTGAGGATACTGCCAAATATAAGGATAACACATCTCCTTTTTCGGGCTTTGATAATGCTGGTGCTGAGGACATATATTCTTTAAGGGCTTGTAAAGCATTCTCATGTTTCTCAGTCCATTCAAACTTCTTGTTCTTCCTTAGGATATCGTAAAATTCTTTACATTTTTCTGAGGATTTTGATATGAACCTGTTCAGAGCTGCTATCCTGCCTGTTAGCCTTTGCACATCCTTAGCATTGGCAGGGGACTTGATGTTCACTAGTGCTTTAATTTGCTCCGGACTTGCCTCAATGCCCCTCTGAGTTACCATATATCCTAGGAATTTACCTGCCTTAACACCAAAGTGGCATTTTGAAGGATTAAGCTTCATGTTATAATTATCAAGGATATCAAATGCTTCTTCCAAATCCCTTAGGTGATCCTCAGCTTTCTTTGATTTGACTACCATATCATCTATGTATACTTCCATAGTTTGTCCAATTTGATCTTTGAACATCATATTCACCAGCCTTTGATATGTTGCACCTGCATTTCTTAATCCAAAAGGCATGGCAATATAGCAATACAAACCTGTTGGGGTCATAAAGGCTGTATCCTCTTGGTCAGATGGTTCCATCTGAATTTGTTGGAATTCAGATGATGCATCCATAAAGGTCAACAGTTCATGTCCCGCCGTTGCATCCACCATGGAGTCAATATGGGGTAATGGGAAAGGATCCTTGGGACATGCCTTATTCAGATCGGTGAAATCGACACATACCCTCCACTTTCCATTTTTCTTTTGGACAACAACCACATTGGCTAGCCATTTTGGATATTTTACCTCTCTGATCATACCTGGTCGAAGTAGTCTCTCTACTTCTTCTTGGATAATGGCATTCCTTTCTGGTGCAAACTTCCTCCTTTTTTGATGGATTGGTTTTATAGACCTGTCAATGCCAAGTTTATGAGTTATGATATCCTTAGATATACCTGTCATATCTTCGTGCTTCCATGCAAAGGTAGACTTTCTTCTTTTGAGGAAGGATATCATATCTTCTTTCATCTTGCCAAGGATCCCTGATCCGATATAGATTTTTGATTCAGGATCACTAGGATCCAAGAGGATTTCATCCACATCTTGTTCCCTTGCCTCCAAGACATTCCTCGGAGGATACTGTAATTGCTATTGCTCCCTTGGCTTCGAGGTTGGCTTCATGGATGAGGTATAACAATCCTTAGCCTCCTGCTGATCACTGTCGATCTTGATTATTCCCCATGGGCTAGGGAGCTTCACACATTGATGGTAGGTGGATGGGACTGCTTTCATATCATGTATCCAAGGCCTGCCAAGGATAACATTGCAACAAGATAAACAATCAATAACACAAAATTTCTGATAATTATGTAATCCTTCCACGTAGATTGGGAGTTTGATGTCCCCCAGAGTTTTCTTCGTTTCTCCACTGAACCCTACAAGCACAGAGGATCTTGGTGTGATGTCTGATTCTGGGATACCCATTTTCTTCAGAACATCAAGCTGGATAATGTTCACTGAGCTTCCTCCATCGATAAGGATCCTGCGGACAAAATGGTTAGAGATAAAGAGAGTAATAACTAAACTATCATGATGAGGATCCTGAATGTTAATGCGATCATCCTCATCAAACGTTATCATCTTCCCTTCTGAGACACTTGATGTTCTAATAGGTCTTTCTCCATTATCCATTTTTGATTCCTTTGCGTGCCTTTTGGCCGCCGAGAAGGATGTACCACAGATGTCTGATCCTCTGGAAATAAAGTTGATCACTTGTGCATTTGCCGGAGGTGCTGGAGCCTTTTCAGGGATCCTTTCAGGATCCTGAGTCCTTTGCTTTTTTCTTCCCAACAATTCTTTTAGGTGCCCCTTGCTTAACAGATATCCAATTTCTTTTCTTAAAGCTATGCATTCTTCAGTTAGATGCCCGAAATCCTCATGGTAGGCACACCATTTTGACTTGTCTTTAGTCCCGGATGGTTTATCATTCTTCCTGGGCCACCTAGCTTTTTCTCCTAAATTCTGCATTGCAAGGATTAGTTCATGATTATCAACGGAAAAACAATATTCTGAGATTGGAGGATAATCTTCATCATCCTCTTCTTGGTCAACAGCATGCACATTCTGGTTGTCATTTCTATGGTAGGACTTGAACTTATTGCTCTTGAAGGAGGATCCTTGCTTCTCCTGTTTTGAGGATCCTACTTGTCTCTCCTGGATCCTCTTGTCATCCTCTAGCCGGATGAACCTGAGTGCCCGAGTTCTTACTTCATCTAGGTTCCTGCATGGTGTCATAACAAGATCATCATAGAACAATGAATCCTTAAGCAGTCCCATTTTGAAGGCTTCAACAGCCGTAGCCATATCCAAGTTGGGAATGTCCAAGGATTCTTTACTGAATTTAGTTATATAATCCCTTAATGATTCATTATGACTTTGAGTTACCCTATATAAATCACTAGTTAATCTTTCAAATTTTCTACTACAAGAGAATTGGTTATTGAATAAATTAACTAAATTAGCAAATGAAGTAATAGAGTAAGGGGGAAGACTTAGCAGCCATTTAAGAGCTGATCCAGTAAGAGTGGATCCAAATCCTTTACATAGGCATGCTTCCTTCAACTTTTCTGGGATAGGATTGATCTCCATCCTCTCCCTGTATTATGCTAGGTGTTCCTCTGGATCCGTTGTACCATCATACAGCTTCATAGTAGGGATATGGAACCTTTTGGGTACCTCTGCATCACAAATTGGTGGTGCAAAGCGAGAAACCTTATGGCTTCCATCTGCAATCTCTGGGATAGGCTTGACTACCCCTGGAACACTTGAGATCTTATCTTTTAGGTTCTGCAACTCCCTGGCCATAGCATGATTGATACCTGTATCCTGCATGAATCCATGGTTAGTGGTAAGATAATTATTTAAAGTGTTACCTCCCATTGAGTTCAAGTTCGTGAATCCATATTGCTGGGATTCTGGGATAATGGAGGGACCAGTGGAAGCAATGGTCTGCATTGGAATGAAGTCCCCTTGATGGACATCTAGACTTCCTGTTTGCAAACTTTTTAGGGATCCTGGCATCTGGAAGGATCCTGGTATCTGGGATGATCCTGGAACGAAGGAGGATCCTTGAACCTGGGACGATCCTGGAACAAGGAAGGATCCTTGAAATTGCTGTGCTGCCGGATAGGCTCCTGAATTCATGAAGGATCCCATATGCTGGGGATAGGATCCTGCCGGCTGAAAGTGTGGGCCTGATGCCTGAGTCATTGCTGTTGATCCGAGGTGCAATCCTCTTGATTCTCCCATAATTTGCACGTCTGGAATTCCCGATGGCTGAGAAGTGATCATTGGAGTATCAAAGCTCAAGGATTTGGGCATTAGTGGGGAATGATCCTCTGCCGTTTTCTTTTGTCTTTTGAGATCTCCAATTTCCCTGAGGATCCTGTCATTAGTTTCATCCTGCCGCTGTATGCGATCCTTCATCTGCAAAATCAAAGTAAATACGTCACTAGTACTGGGAGTATAAGAATTCATAGCAGAGGAAGATGGAGGTTTAGAATTAGTAGGAGTTGGTCTCTTCTCAGCATTCTTCTGGGATCCTGCCGGTGGAGGAGGCAGAGTGTTCTGAGACGAGGTGACTGCAGACATCGCCGTGGACATGTTTTTCAATGAAGAAGCCATGTAATTCTTTGAAATGATTTCAAACAAAAGGTTTTCTTATGAATGAAGCACCAATTGCCCCACGGTGGGCGCCAAACTGTTTTGGTCAAAAATCACACAAAGGATAATGCAACCAAACTCTATGTAAACGGGGTATGATGCTTGGTTTGTTGAAAAAGTAAAGGATCACTTTCACTATGAAATATGCAAAGACACAATGATTTATACGAGGAAAAAGCCCTTGATCAATGTATGATCTCCGGCATAAAAAACCTCGGGTGATGGCAACTACCGATCACCAAACTTTTATATAAGAAAAATAGTTACAACTTCGGATGATAATGAGCTGGGTACAAGGATCACTATAGTTTCGAGTGTCTAAGCGTGTGAGAATTGTGTTGTGTGTTCTTCCGAATGGGGAAGAGTGTTATATATACAAGTGTAGGTGACCTATTTTAGGTAAAAAGACTAATAATCAGCTCATTACCCCTTTAGAAACAAAAGTAAATCTAGCCTAAATTATCGCCCTTAAATCATGCCAAGTTTCCGTATCCTTCACAACGTCCATCTCCGATTGAGCACATGCTATAGTTGTAAAGACGCGTCCTGCGATTGTGATGCTTAAGAGCGGATCCTGCTAGATGTCCTGCAAAACAACATTAAATTCAACGAAAGCAACTGTTAGCATGAGGATCCTATGATGGTCCGTGATCTTGATTCTGGAACTCTGCTGAGGATCACTATCTGTCAAAGAAACAAGGATCACTGGTTAGGATCACACGTGAGGATCATGTATTGTAAAAATCCAGCCCTAACACTTATCAGAACTCAAAATCTCGTGAGAGAAGGATGAAGGATACATGATCCTTATCCTTAAATAAGAAGATATGTAAATAAGAGTTCAAGCTTAGGACATTACCATAGTAAGGATCATTGATGCTTCAGGGATCCTTGAAGGATACTTCCAATGTAAGGATCACTCATGCCAGAAGGATCCTGCTTACATGAAATGTTTTTTCAAGTGGACAACATTCCAGGCTCTTGGTAACAGATTACCTTCCATGGTAAGCAATCTATATGCCCCCTTTCCAGCTTCGGCTTCGATCAAATAAGGGCCTTCCCATTTTGGTGCCAATTTCCCATCAGCAGGATTGGTGGTATTTTGGAATGCTTTTCTCAATACCATATCCCTAACTTGGAATTTCCTTATCCTGACATTTTTGTTGTAAGCACCAGCCATTCTTTGTTGGTAGCTAGCCATCCTTATCCTAGCCAGATCCCTGATTTCTTCAATAGTATCCAAGTCTTGAGCCAGGTTTGCATCATTCTCCTCAGGATCACGGGTACTTGTTCTAGCAGTTGGAACCACCATTTCTGTTGGGATCACTGATTCTGCCCCAAATACCAAAGAGAAGGGTGTTTGACCAGTAGCATTCTTGGGAGTTATCCTATCAGCCCAAAGCACATAAGGCAATTCCTCTGCCCATTTCCCCTTCTTGGATCCAAGTTTCTTCTTCAGATTGTTGATGATGATCTTGTTGGATGATTCTGCTTGACCATTAGCTTGTGGGTGGACTGGTGTTGATGTTATCATCTTAATCCCCCAACTGTCACAAAAGTTAGTAGTCCTGCTCCCAATAAATTGGGAACCATTATCACATACAATTTCAGAAGGAATGCCAAATCTAGTTATAATGTTTCTCTTAATAAAGGATATAACTTCCTTCTCTCTGACTTGGGCAAAAGCTTCAGCCTCTATCCACTTGGAGAAGTAGTCAGTCATAGCAAGCATGAATACTTTTCCACCAGGTGCCTTAGGGAGCTTGCCAACTATATCCATCCCCCATCTCATGAATGGCCAAGAGGATGGTATAGGATGTAGAAATTCAGCCGGCTGATGAAGGATATTGCTGTGTCTTTGACAAGGATCACACTTCTTAGCATACTCCACAGCATCCCTTTTCATAGTTGGCCAGTAGTATCCTGTCCTTAAGATCCTTGAGAACAATGCCCTGCCCCCAGTGTGGTTTCCACAATCTCCTTCATGGAAGTCTTTTAACACTTCTTGAACTTCAGGATCCTCGATACATCTTAAATATGGTCCTGCAAGAGATCGCTTAGCACATTATTTAAGATTGTGAATTGAGATACCTTAATCCTGAAAGCCCTTGGATTTTCTTCCATAGGAATTTCCCCGTGTTGTAAGTATCTTATGATTGGTGAGATCCATGATCCTGAATAAGATTGAGTATCCTCACTAGGGATCATTGCAGTATCCTCTTCTATTTCCATGGCCACCTGATTTTCAATAGCAGGAGCCAGGATATGGATGATGGGGATACTTATATCCTCTGGGATCTTCAAAGATGATCCTAGGTTGGCCAATGCATCAGCTTCTGTATTTTCCTCCCTTGGTACCTGTGTTAAACTGAAAGAAACAAAGGAGAGTGCCAATTCTTTGACTATCTCTAAATATTTGGTTAGTTTTTCACCTTTAACAGCATAGGATCCATTAAAGTGATTAGCGATTAACAATGAGTCCACGTATACCTCAAGATACCTGATCCCCATATGTTTAGCAATTTGCAAACCAGCGATTAAGGCTTCATATTCAGCCTCATTATTAGTGGCTTGGAATTCACAAGCTATGGAATGGGGTATTATGTCCCCCTGTGGCGATTTTAGTAGTATACCAAGTCCCGTGCCTTTAACATTTGAGGATCCGTCAGTATGTAGTATCCAAGGATCCTTAGTTTCATCCAGCTGCTGGACTTCCAATTCGGCTTCCTTTTGTAAATCACTACTGAAATCAGCCACAAAGTCTGCTAATGCTTGGGATTTGATGGCTGTTCTGGGCTCATATCTTATATCATGGGCACTAAGCTTTACTGCCCACTTAGCCATTCTTCCGGACATCTCTGGTTTCCTGAGGACATTCTTAATTGGGAAATTAGTTCTAACAACAATAACATGGGTTTCAAAATAATGTCTTAGTTTAGTAGATGCCATAATCAGTGCAAGAATAAGTTTTTCAAGGTGTGAATACCTGGATTCAGCATCAAGTAAACTCTTACTTACATAATAGACAGGATATTGTGTACCTTCATGATCCTTAACAAGGACTGCACTTACTGCTTTTGAGGATACCGCAAGGTATAAGGATAACACATCTCCTTTTTCTGGTTTCATCAATGCTGGGGCTGAGGACATGTATTCTTTTAGGGCTTGTAAAGCATTCTCATGCTTTTCAGTCCATTCGAATTTCTTGGTCTTTCTTAGGATATCATAGAATTCTTTACACTTTTCTGAGGATTTGGATATGAATCTGTTTAGAGCTGCTATCCTGCCTGTTAGCCTTTGCACATCCTTAGCGTTGGCAGGGGATTTGATATTCACCAATGCTTTGATTTGTTCTGGGCTTGCTTCAATGCCCCTCTGGGTTACCATATATCCTAAGAATTTACCTGCTTTAACACCAAAGTGACATTTTGAAGGATTAAGCTTCATGTTATAATTATCAAGGATATCAAATGCTTCCTCCAAGTCCCTTAGGTGATCCTCAGCTTTTTTGGATTTCACCACCATATCGTCTATGTACACTTCCATGGTTTGTCCAATTTGATCTTTGAACATCATATTCACCAGCCTTTGATATGTTGCACCTGCATTTCTTAATCCAAAAGGCATAGCAATGTAACAATATAAACCGGTTGGGGTCATAAAAGCCGTATCCTCTTGGTCAGATGGTTCCATCTGAATTTGTTGGAATCCAGATGATGCATCCATAAAGGTTAACAGTTCATGACCCGCCGTTGCATCCACCATGGAGTCAATGTGGGGTAATGGGAAAGGATCCTTGGGACATGCCTTATTCAAATCAGTGAAATCGACACATACCCTCCACTTTCCATTTTTCTTTTGAACAACAACCACATTGGCCAGCCATTTTGGATACTTCACTTCTCTGATCATACCTGCTCGTAGTAATCTTTCTACCTCTTCCTGGATAATGGCATTTCTTTCTGGTGCAAACTTCCTCCTTTTTTGATGGATCGGTTTAACTGACCTGTCAATGCCAAGTTTATGAGTGATAATATCCTTAGATATACCTGTCATATCCTCATGTTTCCATGCAAAGGTAGATTTTCTTCTTTTGAGGAAGGATACTATGTCTTCTTTCATTTTATCAAGGATCCCTGATCCGATGTAGATCTTGGATTCAGGATCATCAGGATCCAAGAGGATTTCGTCCACATCCTGCTCTCTTGCCTCCAAGACACCCCTTGGAGGATACTTTAATTGCTATTGCTCCCTTGATTTCGAGGCTGGTTTCATTGATGAGGTGTAACAATCCTTAGCCTCCTGTTGATCACTATCGATCTTGATTATTCCCCATGGGCTAGGAAGCTTCACACACTGATGGTAGGTGGACGGGACTGCCTTCATATCGTGTATCCAGGGCCTACCAAGGATAACATTACAACAAGACAAACAGTCAATAACACAAAATTTTTGATAATTATGTAATCCTTCCACATAAATTGGGAGTTTAATGTCCCCCAGGGTTTTCTTAGTTTCGCCACTAAATCCTACAAGCACGGAGGATCTTGGTGTGATATCTGATTCAGGGATACCCATTTTCTTCAGAACATCAAGCTGGATAATGTTTACTGAGCTTCCTCCGTCAATAAGGATCCTGCGGACGAAATGGTTAGAAATAAAAAGAGTAATAACTAAACTATCATGATGAGGATCCTGGATGTTAATTCTATCATCCTCATCAAAGGTTATGATTTTTCCTTCCGAGACACTTGATGTTCGAATAGGTCTTTCTCCGTTATCCATTTTAGCTTCCTTTGCATGCCTTTTAGCTGCTGAGAAGGATGTACCACAGATGTCTGATCCTCCAGATATAAAGTTAATCACTTGTGCATCTACTGGAGGAGCTGGAGCTTTCTCAGGGATCCTTTCAGGATCCTGAGTCCTTTGCTTTTTTCTTCCCAACAATTCTTTCAAATGCCCCTTGCTCAGCAGATATCCAATTTCCTTTCGTAATGCGATGCATTCCTCTGTCAAATGCCCAAAATCTTCATGGTATGCACACCACTTTGATTTATCTTTAGTTGCGGCTGTTTTATCATTTTTTCTGGGCCATCTGGCCTTTTCTCCTAGATTCTGCATTGCAAGGATTAGTTCATGATTATCAACGGAAAAACAGTATTAAGAAATTGGAGGATAATCTTCATCATCCTCTTCTTGGTCTATAGCATGCACATTCTGATTGTCAGTTCTGTTATAGGATTTGAATTTGTTGCTTTTGAAAGAGGATCCTTGCTTTTCTTGTTTTGAGGATCCTACTTGTCTCTCCTGGATCCTTTTGTCATCCTCTAGCCGGATGAACCTGAGTGCCCGAGTTCTTACTTCGTCTAGGTTCCTGCACGGTGTCATAACAAGATCATCATAGAACAATGAATCCTTAAGCAATCCCATCTTGAAGGCCTCAACAGCTGTGGCCACATCCAAGTTAGGAATGTCCAAGGATTCTTTACTAAACTTGGTTATATAATCCCTTAATGATTCATTATGACCCTGTGTTATCCTATATAAATCACTAGTCAATCGTTCAAATTTTCTGCTACAAGAAAATTGATTATTAAATAAGTTAACTAAATTAGCAAACGAAGTAATAGAGTAAGGGGGAAGACTTAGTAGCCATTTAAGAGCTGATCCAGTAAGAGTGGATCCAAATCCCTTGCACAGGCATGCTTCCTTTAACCTTTCTGGAATAGGATTGATCTCCATCCTCTCCTTGTATTGTGCTATGTGTTCCTCAGGATCCGTTGTACCATCATACAGCTTCATAGTAGGGATATGGAATCTTTTGGGTATCTCAGCATCACAAATTGGTGGTGCAAAACGAGATACCTTATGGCTTCCATCTGCAATCTCCGGGATAGGTTTGACTACCCCTGGAACACTTGATATCATATCCTTCAGTTTTTGTAGTTCTCTGGCCATAGCATGATTGATACCTGTATCCTGCATGAATCCATGGTTAGTGGTAAGAGAATTATTAAAAGTGTTACCTCCCATCGGGTTCAAGTTAGGAACATTGGATGTGAATCCATATTGCTGGGATTCTGGGATGATTGATGGACCAGTGGAAGCAATGGACTGCATCGGAATAAAATCTCCTTGATGGACATCTGGACTTCCTGTTTGCAAATTCTTCAAGGATCCTGACATCTGAAGGGATCCCTGAATATGGGATGATCCTGGAACTATGGAGGATCCTTGAACCTGGGATAATCCTGGAACGAAGGAGGATCCTTGAACCTGGGATAATCCTGGAACGAAGGAGGATCCTTGAACCTGGGATGATCCTGGAACGAAGGAGGATCCTTGAACCTGGGATAATCCTGGAACGAAGGAGGATCCTTGAACCTGGGATAATCCCAGAACGAAGGAGGATCCTGAGTTCATGAAGGACCCCATATGCTGAGTATAGGATCCTGCCGGTTGGAAATATGATCCTGATGCCTGAGTCACTACTGCTGGGCCGAAATGCACTCCTCTTGATCCACACATGTGTTGAACGTCTGGGACCTCTGATGGCTGAGAAGTAATCATCGGAGTATCAAAATTCAAAGATTTGGGCATTAGTGGGGAATGATCCTCTGCCGTTTTCTTTTGCCTTTTGAGATCTCCGATTTCCTTGAGGATCCTGTCATTAGTTTCATCCTGCTGCTGCATACGATCCCTCATCTGCAAAATCAAAGTAAATATATCACTAGTACTGGGAATAGAAGAAGTTAGAGCAGAAGATGATGGTTTAGAGGAGATAGGAGTTGGTCTCTTCTTAGCATTTTTCTGAGATCCAGCTGGTGGTGGAGGCAAAGGTGGAATGCCATTAGATGAATTGACTGCAGACATCGCTGTGGAAGTATTCTTCAACGATGAAGCCATGCAACACTTCCGGAATGATCACCAACAGAAAAACTTTCTTATGAATGAAGCACCAATTGCCCCACGGTGGGCGCCAAACTGTTTTGGTCAAAAATCACTTAAAGATAATGCAACCAAACTTTATGTAAACGGGGAATGATGCTTGGTATGATGAACAAAGTGAAGGATCACTCAAATGTAAAATGCACAAGTGACACAAGGATTTATACGAGGAAAAAGCCCTTGATCAACGAATGATCTCCGGCATAAAAAACCTCGGGTGATGGAAACTACCGATCACCAAACTTTAATATAACAAATAATGGTTACAACTTCGGATGGTAACGAGCTAGGTACAAGGATCACTATAGTATCGTATGCTAAAGCGTGTGAGAAGTGTGTTGTGTCTTCCGAATGTTCAAGAGTGCCATTTATACAAGTGTGTGTGGTTCTATTTTAGGCAAATCACCTAACTACTAGCTCGTTACCCCTTTAGAAATAGAAGTAAATTTAGCCTAAATAATCGCCCTTGAATTGTGCTGAGTTTCTGTTTTGGTCAAAAATCACACAAAGGATAATGCAACCAAACTCTATGTAAACGGGGTATAATGCTTGGTTTGTTGAAAAAGTAAAGGATCACTTTCACTATGAAATATGCAAAGACACAATGATTTATACGAGGAAAAAGCCCTTGATCAATGTATGATCTCCGGCATAAAAAACCTCGGGTGATGGCAACTACCGATCACCAAACTTTTATATAAGAAAAATAGTTACAACTTCGGATGATAATGAGCTGGGTACAAGGATCACTATAGTTTCGAGTGTCTAAGCGTGTGAGAATTGTGTTGTGTGTTCTTCCGAATGGGGAAGAGTGTTATATATACAAGTGTAGGTGACCTATTTTAGGTAAAAAGACTAATAATCAGCTCATTACCCCTTTAGAAACAAAAGTAAATCTAGCCTAAATTATCGCCCTTAAATCATGCCAAGTTTCCGTATCCTTCACAACGTCCATCTCCGATTAAGCACATGCTATAGTTGTAAAGACGCGTCCTGTGATTGTGATGCTTAAGAGCGGATCCTGCTAGATGTCCTGCAAAACAACATTAAATTCAACGAAAGCAACTGTTAGCATGAGGATCCTATGATGGTCCGTGATCCTGATCCTGGAACTCTGCTGAGGATCACTATCTGCCAAAGAAACAAGGATCACTGGTTAGGATCACACGTGAGGATCATGTATTGTAAAAATCCAGCCCTAACAATTGCCCCCAAAATATAAGGAGTTTATTGTAAATTAATGAGTTATATTTTGTTCTGATCTTATCTTCAACGGATAACTCGGATAACTAGCCGTTATAACCGGACTAGCCGTTGCGATCATTACGTCACTGAAGTGACATCCCTGCAAATCATGATTATAAATAGGAGATAGGGTAAGGATCGATTTGTTATTTAAATTCAGGATATACTCCACCGAAGATGGATCAGGTATTCTCTTCCTTTCTTTCTTCCTTTTCCTGCTTTGTTTTTTCTGCTCTTGCTCTGTTTTTGTTCTGCCACGAGTATGTTGCTCCGAAATTCTCCCCATAAGGATCACAAGAAGAGCAGTCCCCTGAGAAGCCAAGGGATCATTAAGGACTCTCCTACGGAGAGATGCTGCTTTACCGATGCTCATGTAGATAGGATTCGTCATTGTTTTCTGGCGGATGCTGTTTTCAAGTCATTCACATCCACTGCTTTGAGTGACTCTGTTTCTGACGCCTGGGTGGCCTTTCCTGCAACTCCGTTTACCATAGGATATTCGTATCCTTTTCCGGCCTTCACCCAATCTTTCTTTTCTTTGACCGGCATATCTTATATCCAAGCTATGCCGATGATCTGGAGGGTCTTGTATACCTTCGAGAGGATCATCGAGCAGGAGGGGATTGATTTAGGGATGGCAGAGCTGGCCGAGCTTTATGATCTTACCACGTTTGGTTCCTATCGATACTTGCTGAAACGGAAGGCCGGGGAGGATCACCCTGTTTTAAAGGTTACCAAAAATGATACAAACTGGAAGCGTCGTTTCTTCTTTGTAAGGAGGGATACCATCCCTAATGGGAAGGATCTGCCCAAGGAGTGGGCCACCCATGGTAGGATAGAGGATCCTGGAAGGATCACCATCAGACTTGTCTCTGATGATGAGGATCACTAATGTCTTTTTTGTCCTTTGTGCAGCTATCTCCATTGCTCATCTCAAGTTAACCCCTGCTGCAAGAGAGAGAGTTTTAGCTTTCAAAAAGCTTGATCCTGAGACCAGAAGTTTTCAAGTCACCATCCAAGATTCACAAGAAGTATCCTCCGCATCTGCCACAATGTCAAGTAAGTATCCTTACCAAAAAGTAAGTTCTATGCAAAAAATGTTAAATTAGTTAGGAGACTTATCTTGTTTTGATTGTGTAGGCGCTGGGAAGTCTACTAAGTCTGCCTCTAAGTTCGGGATTGATGAACTTGCCACTGTCAAGTCTTCAAGAAAGAAGACTTCTGTTGCCAGTCCCTCTGCTTCGGCCCCTAAAGCACCTGTTAGGGGCAAGGGGAAGAAGAGAAAGACTTCTGAGGATCTCCAAGGATTTCCCCTGATCCGCCAACAGTTTCTCGACTTCGTCAATGAGGTAAGGATCATTGCCCCTGTTGGTTATCCTTCTCGAATATCCTGCTTGTGTATTCTGCCTGTATATCCTGCTTCTTTGAGGATCACCTGATCCTGAACTTACCTTTTTTCTCTTTTGCAGAAACTTGCTGAGATTGAGACCTACCTTGGCCATGTCGAGGATCAGGAAAGCCAAATCGCCGACCTCCAACAAATGGGCGTATTGAAGGATCTCAAGATAGCCGATCTTGAGAAGGAACTCCGGGCTACCAAGGATGAGGCTGCTCAAAGGCTGATCGACATGGATGGCGAGAAGCAGGAGATCACCCAGGATGCCAAGGTCTCTGCCGCAATTGCCATGTACAAGATACAACTATAGATGGCTGCGGAGGCTCAGGATCCTGCCTTTGACAAAAGCTCATGGGACGTGGAGGGTTGGAAGGCAAGACTGGCAGAGCTGGAGGATGAGGACGAAGCTGAGGAGATCCCAATGCTGGAGGGCGGTGATGCTGACAAGGATCAGGGTGGAGAAGCTGGTGGTGATGGAGCAGCAAAGGTGTGAGCTGCTGGATTGGGCGATGATGGATATTTCGAGACTAGGCCGGAGCCCAATTTTTTAAGTTTTGGTAGTGGTTTGTTTGTGGTTGTTGATGTTTGAAACAATTATGGTTTGTAACTTGAACAATAGTTTTTAGGGTTAAGGATCATGGATCCTTTGGACAATAGGTAGGATTACAAAAGGTGGAGGGATCCTCTGTTTGGGGGATGAAGCCTTTGTGATCCTGCCGCCTTTAATTTCCTGCACCTGCTAAGACCGCATAGACAATGGACACCCTTTGCCAACCCATGTGGACGGGCCACGTTTTGCTGGTAGAAACGTGGGTTGGCAATTTTGACAACTTTTTGAAAGGGTTTAAGATCCTTTTGTTAATAAAATAACTTTAATCTTTCTGGCTTATCTCGTGTTGTTATCCTTTATTTATCCTCTTTATTTTCCAGTTGTTTTAGAAATATATTTGTTAGAGTAACAAGAGTTGAGCAAACCATGTTTAATAATTTTAGGATATGATCCTAGATCAAATATCCTGACACTGAAAATATCTGAAGCAATCAATTTCAAGGATCATAGGTTTAGTTGTCAAAGTGTAAGGGTTGTTTAGTATAATCAAAATAGTCAAGGATCATACCTGAGGATCCAAGTTAGGATCCTAACCTTTAATCAAGATAACCGTAGATGAGATTTTAATGGATAATAAGGATTAAGGATCCTTATGTGTTTAACTTTAAAAACCTGAAAAATGAAACATGACTTGGGACTAAGCCAATGTAAAAGATAAGTTAGTAGCTGGGGACATGCCCAAAGGATAACTGGGGATGATCCCAAAGGATCACTGGGGACAAACCCAAAGGATAACTGGGGACAAGCCCAAAGGATAACTGGGGACAAGCCCAAAGGATCGTATGTAAACTGGAGTATGGCCCTTACTGGCGACTATCCAAACTTAGTGACATGAAAATGTCAAAACCTTAGCTAACGTGAAAACGTTAGAAACCTTAGGAACGGATGTATGGTACGTCTACCATTATACGGAGGATCCTGGGTATAGCCAGTACGATGAGGTTGTCAGCCCCGGAAGTGGGTACTGGTCCCAAAGACGTGAACTATATCAGGATCATCGTGCGCTGCTGGCGGAAACTGGGGATAATCCCAAGGATAACTGGGGTTGAACCCAAGGATCTGTGGTGCTTTCGAAGAGCTTTAACGATATGCTGAAGATACCTGAACTATCATAACTCAAATGGTTCGTGAGAAGAGGATGAAGGATACATGATCCTCATCCTTAGGTAAAAAGTAAGGAAATGTAATAGTTTTAAGATAAGGACATTACCAGAGTAAGGATCACTGACATCACCGGGATCCTTCGAGGATACTTCAGTGTAAGGATCACATGCTTGAAGGATCATGTTCACATAAAGTATCTCTTTAAGTGAACAGCATTCCAGGCTCGTGGTAACAAGTTTCCTTCCATAGTTAGCAATCTGTATGCCCCCTTTCCTGCTTCAGCTTCAATCAAGTAAGGGCCTTCCCATTTTGGTGCTAACTTCCCATCAGCAGGATTGATAGTGTTTTGGAATGCTTTTCTCAACACCATATCTCCGACTTGGAACTTCCTTATCCTAACATTTTTGTTGTAAGCACCAGCCATTCTTTGTTGGTAGCTTGCCATTCTTATCCTAGCCAGATCCCTGATTTCCTCAATAGTATCCAAATCCTGAGCCAGGATTGTAGCATTCTCTTCAGGATCACGAGCACTTGTTCTAGCAGTTGGGATCACCATCTCAGTTGGGATCACTGCTTCTGCCCCAAATACTAAAGAGAAAGGTGTTTGACCAGTGGCATTCTTGGGAGTTGTCCTATCAGCCCATAGCACATAAGGTAACTCCTCTGCCCATTTTCCCTTCTTGGATCCTAGCTTCTTCTTCAGATTGTTGATGATGATCTTGTTGGATGATTCTGCTTGGCCATTGGCTTGTGGATGAACTGGTGTTGATGTTATCATCTTAATTCCCCAACTGTCACAAAAGTTAGTGGTTCTGCTTCCAATGAATTGGGAACCATTATCACATACAATTTCAGAGGGAATGCCAAATCTAGTTATAATGTTTCTTTTGATAAAGGATATAACTTCTTTTTCTCTGACTTGAGCAAAGGCTTCAGCTTCTATCCACTTAGAGAAGTAGTCAGTCATGGCAAGCATAAATACTTTTCCACCAGGTGCTTTAGGGAGCTTGCCAACTATATCCATCCCCCATCTCATGAATGGCCAAGAGGATGGTATAGGGTGTAGCAGTTCAGCTGGTTGATGAAGGATATTGCTGTGTCTTTGACAAGGATCACATTTCCTAGCATATTCTATAGCATCCCTTTTCATGGTTGGCCAGTAGTATCCTGTTCTAAGGATCCTTGAGAACAATGCCCTGCCCCCAGTGTGGTTTCCACAATCTCCTTCATGGAAGTCTCTCAACACTTCTTTAATTTCAAGATCCTCGATACATCTTAAATATGGTCCTGCAAGAGATCGTTTATATAGCACATTATTTAGGATTGTGAATTGAGACACCTTAATCCTGAAAGCTCTAGGATTTTCTCCCGTCGGAATCTCCCCGTATTGCAAGTATCTCATGATTGGTGAGATCCATGATCCTGCATAAGATTAAGCTTCTTCACTAGGGATTACTGCAGTATCCTCTTCTATTTCCATGGCCACCTGATTTTCAATAGCAGGAGCCAGGATATGGATGATAGGGATACTTATATCTTCTGGAATCTTTAAGGATGATCCTAGGTTGGCCAATGCATCAGCTTCCGTGTTATCCTCCCTTGGTACCTGTGTTAAGCTGAAAGAGACAAAAGAGAGTGCCAATTCTTTGACTATCTCTAAATATTTGGTTAGTTTTTCACCTTTAACAGCATAGGATCCGTTAAAGTGATTGGTGATCAATAATGAGTCTACATATACTTTAAGATATTTCACCCCCATATCCTTAGCAATTTGCAAGCCAGCAATTAAGGCTTCATATTCAGCCTCATTGTTAGTTGCTTGGAACTCACAGGCTATGGAGTGGGGTATTATGTCCCCCTGTGGTGATTTTAGTAGTATCCCGAGCCCTGTGCCCTTGACATTTGAGGATCCATCAGTGTGTAGTATCCAAGGATCCTTGGTCTCATCCAGCTGTTGAACCTCCAATTCTGCTTCTTTTTGTAGATCACTACTGAAATCAGCCACAAAGTCAGCTAGTGCTTGGGATTTAATGGCTGTTCTTGGCTCATATCTTATATCATGGGCACTAAGCTTTACTGCCCACTTAGCCATTCTTCCTGACATCTCTGGTTTCCTGAGGACATTCTTAATTGGAAAGTTAGTTCTAACAACAATAGTATGGGTTTCAAAATAATGCCTTAGCTTAGTTGATGCCATGATTAATGCAAGAATAAGTTTTTCGAGGTGTGAGTACCTGGATTCGGCATCAAGTAAACTCTTACTTACATAGTAGATAGGATATTGTGTACCTTCATGATCCTTAACAAGGACAGCACTTACAGCGGTTGAGGCTACCGCCAAATATAAGGATAACACATCTCCTTTTTCGGGCTTTGATAATGCTGGTGCTGAGGACATATATTCTTTAAGGGCTTGTAAAGCATTCTCATGTTTCTCAGTCCATTCAAACTTCTTGTTCTTCCTTAGGATATCGTAAAATTCTTTACATTTTTCTGAGGATTTTGATATGAACCTGTTCAGAGCTGCTATCCTGCCTGTTACCCTTTGCACATCCTTAGCATTGGCAGGGGACTTGATGTTCACTAGTGCTTTAATTTGCTCCGGACTTGCCTCAATGCCCCTCTGAGTTACCATATATCCTAGGAATTTACCTGCCTTAACACCAAAGTGGCATTTTGAAGGATTAAGCTTCATGTTATAATTATCAAGGATATCAAATGCTTCTTCCAAATCCCTTAGGTGATCCTCAGCTTTCTTTGATTTGACTACCATATCATCTATGTATACTTCCATAGTTTGTCCAATTTGATCTTTGAACATCATATTCACCAGCCTTTGATATGTTGCACCTGCATTTCTTAATCCAAAAGGCATGGCAATATAGCAATACAAACCTGTTGGGGTCATAAAGGCTGTATCCTCTTGGTCAGATGGTTCCATCTGAATTTGTTGGAATCCAGATGATGCATCCATAAAGGTCAACAGTTCATGTCCCGCCGTTGCATCCACCATGGAGTCAATGTGGGGTAATGGGAAAGGATCCTTGGGACATGCCTTATTCAGATCGGTGAAATCGACACATACCCTCCACTTTCCATTTTTCTTTTGGACAACAACCACATTGGCTAGCCATTTTGGATATTTTACCTCTCTGATCATACCTGCTCGAAGTAGTCTCTCTACTTCTTCTTGGATAATGGCATTCCTTTCTGGTGCAAACTTCCTCCTTTTTTGATGGATTGGTTTTATAGACCTGTCAATGCCAAGTTTATGAGTTATGATATCCTTAGATATACCTGTCATATCTTCGTGCTTCCATGCAAAGGTAGACTTTCTTCTTTTGAGGAAGGATATCATATCTTCTTTCATCTTGCCAAGGATCCCTGATCCGATATAGATTTTTGATTCAGGATCACTAGGATCCAAGAGGATTTCATCCATATCTTGGTTGGAGGGAGCCCGGCAATAGTAGTAACCAACAACCACAACGAACAAACTTTCAGCAATCAAGAAATGAGTCACAAAATTTCACTCAACAACAAAGTGGAAGAGAAAGGCTCGAAGATACTATATCTCGCCTCGTCTCTGACACTGACAAGAAAAATTCGGAAAGATTCCTACAATTAGAATCAAACTTTAGGAATCAACAAGCTAGCATTCAAAACATAGAAAAACAAATAAGTCAACTAGCTCAAAATTTTTCCGAAAGACCACAAGGCGCATTACCCAGCAATACCGAAACCAACCCGAAGGCACAAGTTCACCTCATCACGCTACGAAACCGGACCGTAGGGCCTGCAGAAGTACCTCCAGCCGCGGAAGAATCAACGCCAACACATCTGCAGGAGAAGGACCCTCCCCCATCAACAGAGCCTACCAAGGCTCCTCGAGTTCCGTACCCCGGTAGGTTAATTCGTCAAAAAACCAACGAGCAATTCGCAAAATTCGAAAGTTTGCTAAAACAATTGCATGTCAATATTCCTTTTATCGAAGTCCTAACCCAAATGCCCAAATACTCTAAATTTATGAGGGACTTCCTTACACATAAAAAGAAAATTGAAAATTTGCAATTAGTTAATTTAGGCGAAGAATGCTCTGCCCTCGTACTCAATAAACTACCCCAAAAGAAGATCGATCCCGGAAGTTTCACGATTCCGTGCTCAATAGGGGAATCTCCTGTTCGCAATGCCTTGGCCGACTTAGGGGCTAGCATTAACCTCATGCCCTCTTCAATGTTCAAAAGGCTTGGCTTGGGAACCACAAGCCCCACAAAAATAAGCATACAACTCGCGGATCGATCGGTCAAGTTCCCGCAAGGTGTCATCGAGAATGTCTTGGTAAGGGTAAGCAGATTCGTTTATCCTGTTGACTTTGTCATACTCGACATGGAGGAAGACACCGAGGTCCCTCTTATTCTAGGGAGGCCTTTCCTTGCCACCGCACAAGCAGTAGTGGACATGAATGACGGGACACTAACTTTGAGATATGGGGACGATGAGGTAAAGTTCGGAGTTGGGAAAAGAATAGAGGATGACGACCCGATCCACTACATGAAGGTTATCGATTCAAGCTTGGATGCCGCTCTCCGACGGTGTAACTTGGGAGGCAAGGCACCCCAATCAAAAGACGTGTGACCGGGAATTGGGTCTAGCCAAGGACCCTTATAAACGTGGCGCACCACGGAGGCATTCCGCGGACCTATCCTTAGTTTAGTTTAATCTTTTAGTTTTTTTGCAGAATAAATCACACTCATGGTGGTAATGGATGAAAAAGGGAACGAGAAAAAATGAAACCATGCAGAAGAACAGAACAAACCGACAAAAATCTCCATAACAGAAGGCTCCACACGGGCCGTGCCCAACCAACACGGCCCCGTGCTGAGCCCCCTGCAGGAAATCACCCAGTTCAGGTAACTGGACACGGGCCGTGTTCAGCGGACACGCCCCCGTGTCCAGGCTTCTGTTTCAATTCTATAATTTTTGTTACTGGCACTTGACCACGGGGCCGTGCCCGGTCAACACGGGGCCGTGTCCAGAGCGCCAGTAACACGAATCTTTGTTTTTAAACACACTTTTACATATTCTAATCAACCAAAAACTTTATTTTTGGACACATTGAGGACAATGTGTAATTTAAGTGTGGGGGGGGGGGATGCTAAAACCTTGGAATTTTTGCAAAATCCTAAAACAAGCCTTACACAAAACTCTATTGGAACCGCTAAACACCCCAAATTTTTTCAAAAACTTTTTCAATTTTTTTTTTATTTTATTTACTTGTCTTAGTTTAAGTTGGGAATAACAAGTTATAAAAGGGTTATATTTTTACAAACTTACAACCGATAGCGTCGTGATAAAAAGAACTAACATAAGAAAATTATGAAACGGTATAACAAGTCTAGCTAAAATTCGATTATATATGCTTGGTCACATTAAAAACCCATTCCCACAAAAAGTGAGTTTTGAGCCTTTATTGAGCATAAAAATACACATATTTAGATTAAATGCTCATTTTTCGTTTCTTGTGTGAATAGCCGCTCGGTCTTTACAAATCTTGAACTTGCCACGACGATACATTCCCAGTCCTTACCAACTTAAACCCAAGTAAGTAAATGATGGAGGCATTAGGACTAACTATTTTTCTTTCAAAACCATTATTTTTCATTTTTTTTACCTACCCAAAATCCCCCTAGAAAACCCCTTTGAGCCTAAACCTTTCATTTCATTACCCCCCAAAACAATTTTTTTTACCCACCAAAAACCTTTTTCCTTTTTTCACCTTTATTTTAGTAACAAACTCGGTTTTTCATAAACATACCCTTTACGTGACAAAAAAAAAAAAAAAATGAAGTCAAAAACAAACATAAGCTACAAAAAGCTTGTTTGGAGAAATACTTCAAAAATAAATGTCACCAAAAATAAGGTATTTTACGAAAACCGACACTTGTTACGATTTTCGTCCTTTTTACTAACCACTAACCAACCACCCACCTTTAAACCCAAGCCTTCACCCCAAAAGACCTCTTGATATTTACAAAGGTAAAAAGTTAAAAAGGAGGAGGATTGATCGCTTGGCAAGCATATGGAGAATGTAAATCCGTGCCGCTCTCGAGCGATTCACTTAAATATACACCTTCGGCCGAGTGATTGAGTGATCTCCCGTGAGGTATGTGAACTTGTATATAAATGGAATTTTAATAAGGCATGCTATGCCCAAATAAGTAGTTTATCTTATGAAAAGTTCAAAATAAACCATGACGAATAAGATTGTAAATAAAATAAAAATAGAACCTATACAAACCTTGGATTCCCGACACTCTAGGACAAGTTAAAAAAAAAAAAAAAAAAAAAAAAAAAAAAAAAAAAAACTTCTCTTCTACCTATTCCATTTGGGAGTGTAAGCCACATTAAAAGAGTTTTGCTTGAGGACAAGCAAAAGTTCAAGTGTGGGGGTATTTGATGTGTGTAAAATGCAACATATAAAACACATCAATTAAGGCATAAAACTAACCCTTTTTAAGTACTAATGTTGGAAAAAGAGTGTTTTTGTCTTCCTTTTGTATTTTCAGGATGAAATGAGCTCAAAATCACAAAAGAAGCAAAAAGACCACTAATTCTACCATAAATACAAGAAAAGGAACAAAAGTGAACTGCCCGGACCCTCAACGGCACCTCCCAAGACAAAGAGAAGAGAACAGAGTCTGAACACGCCCCGTGTCCAGCGAACACGGGGGCGTGCCCAGGAAGCAGCAGAAAAGACAAACCAGTAGAAGCTTCCATTGCTCACCACGGGGCCGTGCCCAGCGGGCACGGGGGCGTGTTGAAAGTACAGCAGGCGCATTAATTGTAATTCGCAATTACAATTAATGAAGAGAGAGAATGTCAGACGGGCACGGGGCCGTGTCCAGCGGACACGGGGCCGTGTCCAGCGTTCTGTTCAGCCTATAAATAGAGGAGCTTGGTTTCATTCTCTCTCATCCCTTGGCACACCACCTCTCTCACACTTCATCCACCACCCATCACCACCATAACACCATCATCCACCACCATCATCCATTGTCCATCGTAGAGTGTGTGAGTCGTCTCGGGATCCAAGATTGATCGTAAGAGTTCTTGACAATCAAGGCCATGTTTGCCTAAGTCTCTTACATCACTTGGTGAAGACAAGTGTTTAGTATAATACTTTTTATTTTTAATCTTTTTCACTTTTTATTTGGTTTTGTATTAATGACTTTAATAACTAGTTACTTATGTTGAAGGTGATCTTTCCTTATCGTTTGTCCGTGGTGTCTTGGCGTTATTTTACTGTCTATATAAAATAAAAGATTTTCACCATTCATATCTCCACGGTCTATATGGAGGTATGTTGGCTACCTGGTCGGGGGTTAAGGGAACGGTTTGGTAAGGGTCTTGCCCTTGTTCAGCGTTTAGAGGTCCTGCTTGGGACCTGGGTCAAATTTAGTAGGATCTCCTTCAATGCCCATAGGTATTGGATGGCGGGGATCCAAACTCTTTGACCCCCTCATAAGCTAACTACTATTAATACTATAACCCGATTATTTAGGACTGTATCCCTGCTGACTCAGACTACTTAGCCGAGGGTAACGTCACCGCCAAAAGCGGGGCCTACCATAATTTGCATTAATAACTTAATTCATTATCTTTCAATAATCCGACCCTTTAGGATTGTATCCTTGCTGACTCAAACTACTGGGTTGAGGGTAACGTCGCCTTCAAAAGAGGGGCCTACTACAATAACTAAGATAATCTCTTAAACAAGTGCAAAAGTGCGAAAATAATCAAAGGTTATACTAATACACGTGTCGGATCCAAGTGATTCATCTTGTCTATCTGTTTTTATTTTATTTTTATTTTTCAGCATTTAGTTAGTTTTTATTTTTCTTAGTTAAAACATTTTTCTAACTTTTTGATTTGGTTAGACGTTGAGGATAAACCGGTATTAAAAGCTCTTGTGTCCTTGGACGACCTCGGTATCTTACCAACACTATACTACGTCCACGATGGGTGCACTTGCCCATATGTGTGTTTAGTGTTAGTAAATATCGTGTTTTATAAATTTAAAACTTGGCTAAAAGTGTAAAAAGGGCTTAATTATACATCTAAAATATATACACACCGACACGCATCAAGTTTTTGGCGCCGTTGCCGGGGACACAAGGATTTTAAGAAAGTTAGGAATCAACGGCCTAATCATCTTTTTATTTTTTTTTAATTTTTCTTAGGATTTTTTAGATTTTTCAGCTTCTGCAGAGCTCAGTACGGGGCCGTGCCTGGTCGGACACGGGCCGTGCTCAGCAACGTTACTGGCAGTTTTTGTTTTTCAAGTTAACAGAAGGCTGACCACGGGGCCGTGTCGGTGCAACACGGGGCCGTGTCCAACTTCCAGTAACTGGGATCTGAAAAACAACCACTGTAACTCCGACCACGGGGCCGTGTTCGCTCGACACGGGGCCGTGGTGAATCTTCTGACCAACATTCTTTTCTGTTTATTGCAGGACTTGGAACCCGACGCCAACCTCGCGTAGTGTATGAGCTCCAGTTCCAATAAAGACATAAAGGAACCATTAGAAGAACCCGAACGCTTTCTCAGAAAAAGGTTAAAAGCCAAAAACCAAGAGAAGGTTTCGGGTGATCCACCCCCAATGGCGGACCAACGTACCCTCATGGATTACTTACGGCCCACCGTAGGTAATCTCGGCGCCGCTATCAATGCCCCGAATGTCGAAGCCAATAACTTCGAACTTCGACCGCACTTGATACAAATGCTCCAAAACTCCGCGACCTTTCACGGGCTCGCGGACGAGGATCCCCATCTCCATATAACTAATTTCTTAGAAATATGTGATACATTTCGGATCAATGGAGCATCAAACGACGCCATCCGCCTTCGTATGTTTCCATTCTCACTAAAAGACCGAGCGAAAGCTTGGCTCAACACCCTCCCAGCTGGATCGGTAAACACCTGGGATGAACTAGCCCAAAAATTTCTATATAAGTATTTCCCTCCTTCTAAAACTGCTAAATTGATGGCTGAAATTAACACATACTCACAAGAGGACGGGGAATCCTTATATGAAACTTGGGAAAGGTTCAAGGAGCTATTACGCAAGTGTCCCCATCACGGCCTCGCAATATGGCAACAAGTATCCACTTTCTACAATGGGTTGTTGCCACATACTAGGCAGACACTTGATTCTAGCTCCGGGGGACTTTTAGGTAATCGACGCCCACACGAAATATATAATCAGATTGAGGAAATTGCTCAAACCAATTTTCAGTGGCACACTCCCCGGGGAAATAAAACTATCGCCCCGGGCGCCCATAAGGTAGACGAAAGCACCTCTTTACAAGCCCAAATCGAGGCCCTTTCTTCAAAAATAAAAAAATTAGAAATGACAAAAACAGTCTCGGTCATGGCTTGTGAGGGGTGTGGTGGGTCACATGAAAATTGGAGTTGCATGAAAGAAACGGACGATCAACAAGAAATGGTAAACTACATTGATAATAGACCTAGGCCGTCGGGTCCTCCAACGGGGACCTACAACCAAGGATGGCGAAACCACCCAAACCTTGGTTGGAGGGAGCCCGGCAATAGTAGTAACCAACAACCACAACGAACAAACTTTCAGCAATCAAGAAATGAGTCACAAAATTTCACTCAACAACAAAGTGGAAGAGAAAGGCTCGAAGATACTATATCTCGCCTCGTCTCTGACACTGACAAGAAAAATTCGGAAAGATTCCTACAATTAGAATCAAACTTTAGGAATCAACAAGCTAGCATTCAAAACATAGAAAAACAAATAAGTCAACTAGCTCAAAATTTTTCCGAAAGACCACAAGGCGCATTACCCAGCAATACCGAAACCAACCCGAAGGCACAAGTTCACCTCATCACGCTACGAAACCGGACCGTAGGGCCTGCAGAAGTACCTCCAGCCGCGGAAGAATCAACGCCAACACATCTGCAGGAGAAGGACCCTCCCCCATCAACAGAGCCTACCAAGGCTCCTCGAGTTCCGTACCCCGGTAGGTTAATTCGTCAAAAAACCAACGAGCAATTCGCAAAATTCGAAAGTTTGCTAAAACAATTGCATGTCAATATTCCTTTTATCGAAGTCCTAACCCAAATGCCCAAATACTCTAAATTTATGAGGGACTTCCTTACACATAAAAAGAAAATTGAAAATTTGCAATTAGTTAATTTAGGCGAAGAATGCTCTGCCCTCGTACTCAATAAACTACCCCAAAAGAAGATCGATCCCGGAAGTTTCACGATTCCGTGCTCAATAGGGGAATCTCCTGTTCGCAATGCCTTGGCCGACTTAGGGGCTAGCATTAACCTCATGCCCTCTTCAATGTTCAAAAGGCTTGGCTTGGGAACCACAAGCCCCACAAAAATAAGCATACAACTCGCGGATCGATCGGTCAAGTTCCCGCAAGGTGTCATCGAGAATGTCTTGGTAAGGGTAAGCAGATTCGTTTATCCTGTTGACTTTGTCATACTCGACATGGAGGAAGACACCGAGGTCCCTCTTATTCTAGGGAGGCCTTTCCTTGCCACCGCACAAGCAGTAGTGGACATGAATGACGGGACACTAACTTTGAGATATGGGGACGATGAGGTAAAGTTCGGAGTTGGGAAAAGAATAGAGGATGACGACCCGATCCACTACATGAAGGTTATCGATTCAAGCTTGGATGCCGCTCTCCGACGGTGTAACTTGGGAGGCAAGGCACCCCAATCAAAAGACGTGTGACCGGGAATTGGGTCTAGCCAAGGACCCTTATAAACGTGGCGCACCACGGAGGCATTCCGCGGACCTATCCTTAGTTTAGTTTAATCTTTTAGTTTTTTTGCAGAATAAATCACACTCATGGTGGTAATGGATGAAAAAGGGAACGAGAAAAAATGAAACCATGCAGAAGAACAGAACAAACCGACAAAAATCTCCATAACAGAAGGCTCCACACGGGCCGTGCCCAACCAACACGGCCCCGTGCTGAGCCCCCTGCAGGAAATCACCCAGTTCAGGTAACTGGACACGGGCCGTGTTCAGCGGACACGCCCCCGTGTCCAGGCTTCTGTTTCAATTCTATAATTTTTGTTACTGGCACTTGACCACGGGGCCGTGCCCGGTCAACACGGGGCCGTGTCCAGAGCGCCAGTAACACGAATCTTTGTTTTTAAACACACTTTTACATATTCTAATCAACCAAAAACTTTATTTTTGGACACATTGAGGACAATGTGTAATTTAAGTGTGGGGGGATGCTAAAACCTTGGAATTTTTGCAAAATCCTAAAACAAGCCTTACACAAAACTCTATTGGAACCGCTAAACACCCCAAATTTTTTCAAAAACTTTTTCAATTTTTTTTTTATTTTATTTACTTGTCTTAGTTTAAGTTGGGAATAACAAGTTATAAAAGGGTTATATTTTTACAAACTTACAACCGATAGCGTCGTGATAAAAAGAACTAACATAAGAAAATTATGAAACGGTATAACAAGTCTAGCTAAAATTCGATTATATATGCTTGGTCACATTAAAAACCCATTCCCACAAAAAGTGAGTTTTGAGCCTTTATTGAGCATAAAAATACACATATTTAGATTAAATGCTCATTTTTCGTTTCTTGTGTGAATAGCCGCTCGGTCTTTACAAATCTAGAACTTGCCACGACGATACATTCCCAGTCCTTACCAACTTAAACCCAAGTAAGTAAATGATGGAGGCATTAGGACTAACTATTTTTCTTTCAAAACCATTATTTTTCATTTTTTTTTACCTACCCAAAATCCCCTAGAAAACCCCTTTGAGCCTAAACCTTTCATTTCATTACCCCCCAAAACAATTTTTTTTACCCACCAAAAACCTTTTTCCTTTTTTCACCTTTATTTTAGTAACAAACTCGGTTTTTCATAAACATACCCTTTACGTGACAAAAAAAAAAAAAAAAAAAAAAATGAAGTCAAAAACAAACATAAGCTACAAAAAGCTTGTTTGGAGAAATACTTCAAAAATAAATGTCACCAAAAATAAGGTATTTTACGAAAACCGACACTTGTTACGATTTTCGTCCTTTTTACTAACCACTAACCAACCACCCACCTTTAAACCCAAGCCTTCACCCCAAAAGACCTCTTGATATTTACAAAGGTAAAAAGTTAAAAAGGAGGAGGATTGATCGCTTGGCAAGCATATGGAGAATGTAAATCCGTGCCGCTCTCGAGCGATTCACTTAAATATACACCTTCGGCCGAGTGATTGAGTGATCTCCCGTGAGGTATGTGAACTTGTATATAAATGGAATTTTAATAAGGCATGCTATGCCCAAATAAGTAGTTTATCTTATGAAAAGTTCAAAATAAACCATGACGAATAAGATTGTAAATAAAATAAAAATAGAACCTATACAAACCTTGGATTCCCGACACTCTAGGACAAGTTAAAAAAAAAAAAAAAAAAAAAAAAAAAAAAACTTCTCTTCTACCTATTCCATTTGGGAGTGTAAGCCACATTAAAAGAGTTTTGCTTGAGGACAAGCAAAAGTTCAAGTGTGGGGGTATTTGATGTGTGTAAAATGCAACATATAAAACACATCAATTAAGGCATAAAACTAACCCTTTTTAAGTACTAATGTTGGAAAAAGAGTGTTTTTGTCTTCCTTTTGTATTTTCAGGATGAAATGAGCTCAAAATCACAAAAGAAGCAAAAAGACCACTAATTCTACCATAAATACAAGAAAAGGAACAAAAGTGAACTGCCCGGACCCTCAACGGCACCTCCCAAGACAAAGAGAAGAGAACAGAGTCTGAACACGCCCCGTGTCCAGCGAACACGGGGGCGTGCCCAGGAAGCAGCAGAAAAGACAAACCAGTAGAAGCTTCCATTGCTCACCACGGGGCCGTGCCCAGCGGGCACGGGGGCGTGTTGAAAGTACAGCAGGCGCATTAATTGTAATTCGCAATTACAATTAATGAAGAGAGAGAATGTCAGACGGGCACGGGGCCGTGTCCAGCGGACACGGGGCCGTGTCCAGCGTTCTGTTCAGCCTATAAATAGAGGAGCTTGGTTTCATTCTCTCTCATCCCTTGGCACACCACCTCTCTCACACTTCATCCACCACCCATCACCACCATAACACCATCATCCACCACCATCATCCATTGTCCATCGTAGAGTGTGTGAGTCGTCTCGGGATCCAAGATTGATCGTAAGAGTTCTTGACAATCAAGGCCATGTTTGCCTAAGTCTCTTACATCACTTGGTGAAGACAAGTGTTTAGTATAATACTTTTTATTTTTAATCTTTTGCACTTTTTATTTGGTTTTGTATTAATGACTTTAATAACTAGTTACTTATGTTGAAGGTGATCTTTCCTTATCGTTTGTCCGTGGTGTCTTGGCGTTATTTTACTGTCTATATAAAATAAAAGATTTTCACCATTCATATCTCCACGGTCTATATGGAGGTATGTTGGCTACCTGGTCGGGGGTTAAGGGAACGGTTTGGTAAGGGTCTTGCCCTTGTTCAGCGTTTAGAGGTCCTGCTTGGGACCTGGGTCAAATTTAGTAGGATCTCCTTCAATGCCCATAGGTATTGGATGGCGGGGATCCAAACTCTTTGACCCCCTCATAAGCTAACTACTATTAATACTATAACCCGGTTATTTAGGACTGTATCCCTGCTGACTCAGACTACTTAGCCGAGGGTAACGTCACCGCCAAAAGCGGGGCCTACCATAATTTGCATTAATAACTTAATTCATTATCTTTCAATAATCCGACCCTTTAGGATTGTATCCTTGCTGACTCAAACTACTGGGTTGAGGGTAACGTCGCCTTCAAAAGAGGGGCCTACTACAATAACTAAGATAATCTCTTAAATAAGTGCAAAAGTGCGAAAACAATCAAAGGTTATACTAATACACGTGTCGGATCCAAGTGATTCATCTTGTCTATCTGTTTTTATTTTATTTTTATTTTTCAGCATTTAGTTAGTTTTTATTTTTCTTAGTTAAAACATTTTTCTAACTTTTTGATTTGGTTAGACGTTGAGGATAAACCGGTATTAAAAGCTCTTGTGTCCTTGGACGACCTCGGTATCTTACCAACACTATACTACGTCCACGATGGGTGCACTTGCCCATATGTGTGTTTAGTGTTAGTAAATATCGTGTTTTATAAATTTAAAACTTGGCTAAAAGTGTAAAAAGGGCTTAATTATACATCTAAAATATATACACACCGACACGCATCATCTAGCCTAAATTATCGCCCTTAAATCATGCCAAGTTTCCGTATCCTTCACAACGTCCATCTCCGATTAAGCACATGCTATAGTTGTAAAGACGCGTCCTGTGATTGTGATGCTTAAGAGCGGATCCTGCTAGATGTCCTGCAAAACAACATTAAATTCAACGAAAGCAACTGTTAGCATGAGGATCCTATGATGGTCCGTGATCCTGATTATAACAACCCTCGGTAAAACCGACACCTATCATAATAATTCCGACACCCTAATATATTTTTAAATATATCAATATGTCATTATATGTACCCCGTATGTGAAAACCAGCCCCGAAAATAGATTATACTATATAAAATATATAAAAACAAAAAAAAATTGTTAAGCTGAGGCGGGCCGCGTAGGGCCTCACCTCAAGCTCATGCGGGCCGCGCGAATGTGAAACAAGACTTCGCCAAAACCATAAGTTTAGGCGGGCCGCGTACAAGTTTGGTTAAGTCCATGCGGGCCGCGAGCCTCCTGAATTGTGGCATGACCCGGAGCCGACACGTGTCATCATCGTGTCGAAGCTAGTAGGTGATCCGGACAAGCTACGCTTTGACCGCCTGTTGACGCGGGCCGCGTAAGGCCTAGCCTTACTTCACGCGGGCCGCGAGGATGTCCGATTTCACAACTATAAATAGGAGGCAACGGGAGTTCAGTCTGCTCGTTCAATTTTCGATTCTCAAATCACACTTTCTGTAGGGAGTTATTATAGCCGGGTATTATACCCCCTAAAATAGCGAGGTTCTGCTACGATGTAAGTATTATAACCCCTGGTGACGTATTAGGTACTCTGCCCGATTGATCTAGGGTTCCGTAACGGCTGTCGTGGTTCTGCCCGACGTAGTCGTTGGAATGCCGTCTCGGGGAGGGTATTACTAATGTTAAAATGGGTTATTATACTAACACACGTGCATTTGTGTAAATTATAGATATTCACCAGGAAATCATAAAGGAAAACCCTAGAATAGCAATGTGAGTAATCTCCTTTTTGTTAACAGTTTTTACAAAACCTTAACCTTTTTACAATGCAATTTAGCAGTGATTGAGTCTTTGTAATTCTACAATTACTGCCGGTATGTTGGGGTTTTGTATACAAAATTTGAGTAACGTTACCATTGGACGACGAGTTAGCCAATGTGTAATATGACCCTCAGTCAGACGTGACACTACTGAATGAGTAATTGGGTAGATGGAAACATTGTAATCGCCCTCAATACTGTTTAAATTAAATTATCAATACTTGATTAAACTGAGATTCATTCACCAGTATTTTCCACTGACAAAACCTTTTTAAAAACGCGTTTCAGGTAACAAAATGTGAAAGCCAAATAGAAGCCAGCTGGAGAGCACTGAAGGCTTGGAAAAGTGGCTATAAAAGTTACCTAAATAAAAGAAAGCGTTTATTTTAATAAAGTGGGATTTATCCCTGTAATTCAGTTTGTAATAAAAACTTGGGTTTTACCCATTTGTTTAATATTATAAAACGAGGTGGTTTACTCTGATTTAAATATTTCCTAACTACGGTCCTGATGAAAATTCCGCTGCCAAATAAATTAATAACGTGATACCACCGCAACTGGCTCACGGCCGCCCGTTCCCGGGCAATAGGGATCGGGGGTTGTGACACTGATCCTGGAACTCTGCTGAGGATCACTATCTGCCAAAGAAACAAGGATCACTGGTTAGGATCACACGTGAGGATCATGTATTGTAAAAATCCAGCCCTAACAGTTTCCATATTTGCCATAACGTCCATCTTTGATTATGCATGTGCGAGATTATCGTGACAGATTCCTTGTTTACGTTGCTAAGACCGGATCCAACTCGTAATTCCTGCAAGATAATATTAAGTCCAAAGAGAACAGTTGTTAGTCTGAGGATCCTTGGAATGATCTGTGATCCTGATCCTGGAGCTCCTCTGAGGATCACTATCTGCCAAAGAAACAAGGATCACTTGTTAGGATCATATGTTAGGATCATATGTAAGGATCATAGGTCATAAAAATCCAGCCCTAACAGGTTTTCTGATGACAATGGCTTTGGAACCACTGGGTTTGGATGAGGCTGTGGCCCTGGGACTAGGTTCCTTTTTTACCTGAACCTGATCAGAATAACTGTCCAACTCGTCGAGGTCAAAGACTTCAGGGATCTTGACCGGTGCTGCATAAAGGGAAAAGTTTTACATCATTATTACTCTTTATCTTATTATTATACTGTGTTGACTAATTATTTTAAAAGTAATCCTTACTAGACATTTCAGATGACGAGTATTGACTGGAACTCGGGACCTGTGTGGTGAAACTCCTGTCTATTGCAGGTAATTGGTAAACGGTGTTGATTCTTTCCTCTGATTCAGCGGTAGGGGGAGCTACTTCCTTGAAATACACTGCATAAGGATAAAAAAGAAGGATATTAGTAGGAGATAAAAACCTAACAGTCCATGAGAATATTTATGACCCTACCGGTGGTTAACCAGTCCACCGGAAGGCTGGCACCCTCAGCAATGGAGTCTCGTTTGACAAAGAAAAATTTGCGTTGCCATCCGTCCTCGTTTTTGGTGGCTTTAAGAACAAGGGGTTTGCTAGAGGTCGAGAAAAGCAAGAACCGGCTAGAGCCGTGGGATAGGAGGCGATAAGCAATAGGCAGATCCTCGATGTAGAGGTCGGGGCAATGAAGGTTTTTTATTTGGTTAAGTACGATTAACACTCTCCAAACCATGGGCATGGTTTGAGCAAAAGAGATGCCGGTGGTTCGGAAGAATTGCATCATGAATTCGGGAAAAGGGTATCGAAGACCTAGCGAGAAAGGGTATGCTGGGAAGCAAACCCAATCAGCGGAAGAAACATCCGATCGAACTGACCGATCCAACGGTCTAAAGACCATGTTATCAGGGAAAGCACCGGAAGCTCTCAAAGCCGCAATGTCTGAGTTGTCAAAAGCACAGACCTCTTTTCGGGATTTTTGAGGAGATTCTGCTGGGTGAAGGTCTCGGCAGCCATTACGAATAAGAAAAATTGACAGAAAGTAACTGAGAAATGGGGAATTACCTGGAGGCTTTGTTGGAAATATCTACTTTTCAAACAAGAAGAGAGAAGATATAGGAGCATTGTGGATCTCCATTGAGCTAAAAGTGCGTTGGAGGTTATGATGTGATCTTGACCGTCGCTTCGTTTTAAATGCCTTGAATTATGGGATAAGACTTTTAAAATATATCCGTTGGATTGATATACCAACCGATATACTTGGGGACAATTGTTATGGCTCATTTTCTAAGCATACATATCTTGAGCTATATCCTGCTTTTAATTGTTTATCTACGATCAGGATACTGGATGGGGATATTGCTAACATCCTGGGTGATATCCTGAGGTATATCGAATTAATCACGTGCAGGTTAAAGACTGGGACTTGCTAACGGTTAAATGGACTTCATCTCCTCAAGACTCAGGCGTATTTGTTAAAGGAGAGACGTTGAACCCGAAAGACTAGGTCTACAACGTTCGGCTAAGGAATATTCGTTGGATCCCGGTTATATAGGATAGTTAGTTACATTCGTTTTACTATAAATAGATGAGGGCGGATCAGATTAAGGCACTCAACTGACACATTTTCGAACACTTTCTCTCTAGCTCATCGCAAACACTACACACAACACTTGTATTCGAATTGCATTGTAACACGTAGTCGATCCGCACCACATCCTGCACTGTATCCTGATATTTGAAGCAATAGAAGAACAAGGCAACTGCAATTGTCAGCTCCCGAGGTTTTTTGCCGGCGATCTAGATTGATCAAGGGCTTTCCTCGTACATCACGTGTCAACCTTTACCTTTTTGCTCATTGTTTGATTGTGGATACAGTTCGATATCCCGAGCCGTATCCTGAAACTGTTTTCATAACTAATTTGGTTAACACATTTTTCACACGTAATATTAGCACACTACCTCACTTAACTAATTTGATCACTAAATTGCTTCAGTAATTTTTGACCAAAACACCGTATATGTTAGATTTTTGAAAATTGATTTTAAGACCCGAACACAAATAAAAAATTCTCAAACATCTAGCCACGTTCTTCACATTATCCCTGTCCCAATCCCCCATCAAGAGAGCATCATCAGTATAAAACAGGTGAGCTATTACCAGACCGTTGTTAGGGGTTTGAATTCCTTTGAAAATTCCTTCATTCCTAGCTTTGCTCAAAATGATAGACAAAGCCTCCATGACCAGAAAAAATGGGGATAACGGGTCTCCTTGTCTAACCTCTTTGGAGCATGTAAATTCAAAGGTAGGAGACTCGTTCACAAGAACCGAGGATCTAGCTGAAACTAGGATCCCTTCGATCCATTTACACCATAATTCAGGAAAAATCCATTTGCCCCATGATGTCCAAAAGAAAACTCCAGCAAACGTTATCATAAGCCTTTTCAAAATAAATTTTTAAAAGAAAACCCTTTTTTTTATCTTTTTTGATCCAGGCGATGAGCTCATTTAGCATTAACGGGCTGTCAAGAATGTACCTCCCTTTAAGAAACGTCGTATGATTTTCCGATATGATGGTCCCAATAACCATTTTGAGACATGTAACATCCCAAATATTTGTCATATAAGTATTCAGACGAACCGAATACCCGGAGCTGTCAATGAGTTTTGGCGCGAAAGGCATTTTATTTAAATAAGTCACCAAGCTAGTATGGCGCTTATGACTCGGTTTAAAAGTAAAGGAACCCGGTTGTAAATCACGTTAAACAATAGTATTACTTTGGGAGCAAGTCGCACATAAACGATTCAAGAGGGGCCTATGTGAAACATTACAATTAAAGTCAAGTATATAATACAAAACCCTATATCTCTGTGACCTAGGGTATTGCAGCCGTAGAACAATGAGGGAAAGGGAAAGAGACGAGGAAGATCAAGCGATGGTGGTTCGTGGTGCATCCGGTCTTTTAAATCATGACAAAACGGTAATATCTTGGTCCCTTCAAACATATTTATACGCTTCGATTTATATAGGGTTTCTAGGGTGCGAGTTCGGTCGGCTTACGGCGTCACAAGTGTGTGACACTGTTTATCGGTGGTCATGGTGATGGGGTGCGGCATGGTAATGTGTGATGGTGTTAGTGAGGGCATAGAAGGAGGACGATGGTGGTAATTGCGGTGCGGGTTTTGGTTTCGGCTATGGAGATGAGGATGGTGGCGGTGTGTCACACCCCGATTTCCACGTGTATCACCGGTGGGCCCGGTGGGGGATTACCGTGACGTAGTTGGCAACAATATAGTCAAACCACACAATATATAAATGCACAGCGGAAGCAATAAGATAAATATATTTCAACTATTGAATGTAATATCCAAGTATCACAATCGTCGAAATATAATCCACAAGGGATCAAAATAAGATAGAAAAATAATTGTTCAACAGATATTGGCATCCAAAGCTGGCGAGACTCTAACGATGCTAAGGAGTGGCCAGCCTATTACGTGTAGAACCTGCATTAATCTTTTTGGGGAAAATACGTCAGTTTACACTGGTAAATACGTTCAACCGACACTTTTGTAAAATGTTTAATAAAAATTGATTTGAATGCACATGGCACAAACTCTTTATAACTTGGGATAATTTATAATTAAATCTTGTAAAATAATTACATGTTCACTATGCGTTCGGTCGCCCGGATCGTGCCGGGTTTAAGGTTAATAGACACGCCACAAAGCATAAAGCCGTGGCGGGAAAACCAACGGTTATACCTTTAATTAATATAGATACATTGCCGGGTGTACGCCTACACCCGCGTGTCGGGGTCGTGGCCATTTCGTAAAATGATGCCAAGGATATCCTGGACATGGTCATTAAGCTCCCAAAGGTGTAAAGCCAACAAGACGTATTTAAACGGGCCGATTAAATTATTCAATTAACCACCATATGATGGAAGATTTAATGCCCGACCAAGCGGTAATTTATATACCGTAACCCAAGCCCGTGTAGGGAAAATAAGTTAAAAGTATTTACCTGAGCAAGTATTAAACCTCAATCAAACAATGCAAGTTTCTTTTACTGGTCTCCTATTCTGGAACGAAGGTTTAAAATAACCTATTAGAATCTTAACGGGTCTTTAATTTAGCCTTAGCTTAGACCGGTCAGTTTCAAAGGATAATTACGGTTTAATCGCGTGAAAGGCGAAAACCGGGAATGGAATGTGATTCGGACCCAACAAGTTTGAAGACTTGTTTTATATGGGTAACATAACCACATGGGTAACATAACCACACTCTGGATTTTGAGGTCAAAACAATAAGGTTTGACCCGTTTCGGCTATTTATGTAAACTAGTTACATAAACCGAACCGTGCGCGCAAAAGGCGTAACGGGTAATCGTAAGAGTCCTACACAAGTTTCCTAAGTCAATATGCTTTAAAGAGGTTGTGGTATCAGTAGGATACCTTCCATAATGCCCGTAACGAGTTTAAATCCATTATATGCCCCGTAGGGGTATTTCGGTCATTTTAAAGATTATAAAAGAGGTTTCTGAGTTCTACAGAAAATCTGAGTTTTCCGAACAGTTTATAAAGTCCAAAATACTCTATTTATTTATTAAAATCAGTAGCAACTGGAATCGGGTCAAAATACCTTGTAGAACTCAAGTTATGTCTAAAAAGGGTATATTCGGTATTTACCGAACCGATGCCATAACCGCAGGTTATGAGCAGGTTAAAATGATTAAAAATCTTTAAAAATCCCAAAATATTATTTTACATCAGTGTGTAAAAGGTTTGGTGTCGAAATTTTGGTTTAGATAGGCTTTATGCTAAATGCGCCGTTTAATTACTAAAGTTTCCGTAATTGCGCTATTTAGCATAACTCCTATTCTAGACCTCGGATTGACGTGAAATTTTTGGGACATGCTTAGAGAGTCCTAAGGCATATCTAAATCATACCATAACGGGTCAGAACTGAAGTCAAAGCAAAAGTCAAAGTTTTGCGATTTTCGGTTCCGAACCGGGTCAAAACAGAAAATAGTCGGTTCAAACAAGCTTAGACTAGTTAATATACTTATTATCATGTTATATGAGTGTTAAAACAGGTTTCACACTATCTACGTTACTGATTATGCATAAAATCGCAAAATAGCATTCTGTTGACTTTTTCTAAGCAAGTTTGACTCGACATTCGGACTAGTTAGAGTGGGAATCAGAGGGTGCCCTTTTTGGGGTTTAAAGCCCACATGATTACCAACATATAACTACCTTTGATTCGACAAACCACTGGACCATTTGTGATTTATCGTAAAGTCAATCGTTAGTTACGACGGATTGACTTTTAAGCTATAACTGTGTAAAAACTAAACCGCAAAGGGTTGGGCATACTTACAGAAGTGTGGTACACGACCAGAGATGTTAGAAGAGTGCTCTTGAGCTCCAGAAGTGATCAAGAAAGCAGGTTTGAGGTGTGTTTACTAAATGCACAACTCATGGCTTTTATAGAGAAAATGGGAGCACAAGATCATCACAACTAAGGCTACAAGGGTTCCTTGATCATCAACATGTGTCCCTGGGTGCTAGGGGTTGTTTAGGGGTGCCCATGCTGCCATAATTGCCATACAAGTCGGTTAAAATAGCAAACAGTGCTCCTGTCCCCGTATTCTGCATCTGGCGCCTTGACGCGGCCCGCGTTAAGGATCAGGATACCCTTACGCAGGTCTCCTGAATCCCTTTGTCAGTAACCGGATCTGCACTGCCCGTGCGGCCCGCGTAAGCTCCATCAATACTCTAACGCGGCCCGCCTGAAAGCTAATTTTCAAGATTTTCAAATCTTTTGTAATCATTGACCTGGCCTTTCGGTTTCGAAGGGGTAACTTTGCGAGTTGGGCCTCGATTATTTGCGTATAAGGGCCCCGTGGCTTTTACCCAACTTATTAACCCTTGGTTAATTTATTATTACACGAAAAGTCATTACTTTCAAAGTTTGACGTTTTTAACCCTTATTAACGAATTTGATCATAACTTTCTTGTTTTGAATCGGAATTTCGCGAAATTTATATCACGCGTTCTAGTGAGTATAATTTACCATTACAAAGCCTCGCGTATGCCCAAAGGTCACTCAGAGGTATAACTTAAACATGTTGACACATTTGGCCCCTGTAGTTTGTAATTTCCTCACTTTCTTCCACAATTTGTTCCATACGATCCATGATTCATTCGTTTGAAGGTATGAACATCATTTAGGGCTACTGTACAGTACATTTATCCCTCATTGATATTTTTAACCCTCGAATTTACATTCTTTCGATGTTTGTCAACTTTAGTCCTTTATTTAGTATTTATTACCACGTGTAAACTTAAGACACGTGTCAATACATTATTGGACGCAAAATTTCGAGGTGTTACATCCTCACCCCCTTAAAAGAAATCTTGACCTCGAGATTTATTGGAATAGATGAGGGTACTTCTCCTTCATCGTGGATTCTACCTCCCACGTGTACTCGGGACCTCTACGGGCATCCCATTTCACCTTCACAATCGGTATATACTTCCTGCGAAGTTTCTTAACCTGTCGATCCTCGATCGACACAGGTTTCTCAACGAATTTTAAGCTCTCGTCGATGTGTACATCTATATGCGGGTGTCACACCCCTAATTTCCACGTATCACCGGTGGGCCCGGTGGGGGTTCCGTGACGTAGTTGATATCGTCATAGTCAAACATACAATAATTAAATGCACAGCGGAAGCAAAAGAAAGATTTATTTCAACATAATTTATTGTAATATTCAAGTATCACAAAATGTCGAAATAGAATCCACAGGCAGAATCAAATAAAAAGGAAACTTCATTTCAACAGACTTCATACATCCTAAGCTTGCGAGACTTCTATGGATGCTTAAGGAGTGACCAGCCTATTACGCGTAGTACCTGCACTTAGCCTTTTTGGAAAATACGTCTGTTTACACTGGTAAATACAATTTAACTGACTCATTTTGAAAAATGTTTAAAATTGATTTAAATACCCGTGGCATAAAACTTTTTATAACTTGGGATAATTATTTGCTTAATAATCTTGTAAAAGAATTACATGTTTATTCTGCGTTCGGTAGCCCGGATCGTGCCGGGTTAAAGATTAATAGACACACCACTTAATATAACTCCGCCGCGAGACTTCTCTCGTACCGACGATTATACATGTTGTACTGTGATGTGTGTAAAATGCAACATATAAATCACATCAATTAAGGCATAAAACTAACCCTTTTTAAGTACTAATGTTGGAAAAATAGTGTTTTTGTCTTCCTTTTGCATTTTCAGGATTAAATGAGCTCAAAATCACAAAAGAAGCAAAAAGACAACTAATTCTAGCATAAATACAAGAAAAGGAATAAAAGTAGACCGCCCGGACCCTCAACGGCACCTCCCAAGGCAAAGGAGAAGAAACAGAGTCTGAACACGCCCCTTGTCCAGCGAACACGGGGGCGTGCCCAGGAAGCAGCAGAAAAGACAAACCAGTAGAAGCTTCCATTGCCCACCACGGGGCCGTGTCCAGCGGGCACGGGGGCGTGGTGAAAGTACAGCAGGCGCATTAATTGTAATTCGCAATTACAATTAATGAAGTGAGAGAATGCCAGACGGGCACGGGGCCGTGTCCAGCGGACACGGGGGCGTGTCCAGCCTTCTGTTCAGCCTATTAATAGAGGAGCTTGGCTTCATTCTCTCTCATCCCTTGGCACACCACCTCTCTCACACTTCATCCACCACCATCATCCATTGTCCATCGTAGAGTGTGTGAGTCGTCTCGGGATCCAAGATTGATCGTAAGAGTTCTTGACAATCAAGGCTATGTTTGCCTAAGTCTCTTACATCACTTGGTGAAGACAAGTGTTTAGTATAATACTTTTTATTTTTAATCTTTTGCACTTTTTATTTGGTTTTGTATTAATGACTTTAATAACTAGTTACTTATGTTGAAGGTGATCTTTCCTTATCGTTTGTCCGTGGTGTCTTGGCATTATTTTACTGTCTATATAAAATAAAAGATTTTCAGCATTCATATCTCCACGGTCTATATGGAGGTATGTTGGCTACCTGGTCGGGGGTTAAGGGAACGGTTTGGTAAGGGTCTTGCCCTTGTTCAGCGTTTAGAGGTCCTGCTTGGGACCTGGGTCAAATTTAGTAGGATCTCCTTCAATGCCCATAGGTATTGGATGGCGGGGATCCAAACTCTTTGACCCTCTCATAAGTTAACTACTATTAATACTATAACCCGGCTATTTAGGACTGTATCCCTGCTGACTCAGACTACTTAGCCGAGGGTAACGTCACCGCCAAAAGCGGGGCCTACCACAATTTGCATTAATAACTTAATTCATTATCTTTCAATAATCCGACCCTTTAGGATTGTATCCTTGCTGACTCAAACTACTGGGTTGAGGGTAACGTCGCCTTCAAAAGAGGGGCCTACTACAATAACCAAGATAATCTCTTAAACAAGTGCAAAAGTGCGAAAATAATCAAAGGTTATACTAATACACGTGTCGGATCCAAGTGATTCATCTTGTCTATCTGTTTTTTTTTTTATTTTTATTTTCAGCATTTAGTTAGCTTTTATTTTTCTTAGTTTAAAACATTTTTCTAACTTTTTGATTTGATTAGACGTTGAGGATAAACCGGTATTAAAAGCTCTTGTGTCCTTGGACGACCTCGGTATGTTACCAACACTATACTACGTCCACGATGGGTGCACTTGCCCATATGTGTGTTTAGTGTTAGTGAATATCGTGTTTTATAAATTTAAAACTTAGCTAAAAGTGTAAAAAGGGCTTAAATATATATCTAAAAATATAACACACTTCACGCACATCAAGTTTTTGGCGCCGTTGCCGGGGACACAAGGATTTTAAGAAAGCTTAAAATCGACGGCCTAATCAGTTTTTCAAAACCTTTTTAAAACGCGCACACATTTTTCTGCATTTTAGTTTAGTTTGCATTTACAGTAGCCTGAACACGGGGCCGTGCTCGCTGAACACGCCCCCGTGCTGCATATTTTTAGAGTAGATACCCAGATACATAGTCTGAACACGGGGCCGTGCTCACTGAACACGCCCCCGTGCTCAACGTGACCAGTAAATTTAATTAAAACGCCCAGATACAGACCCTGAACACGGGGCCGTGTTCGCCCAACACGGGGCCGTGTCCAGCTTCTGTTTCAGTCTTATTTTTGTTTTCTGGTCCCGAGACTCAGTTGTGGTCTGTTGAGTGATTCTTATGGATCAATACTCAAGAGGTTACAACTACACCTATGATGAGGATGATTATAGGGGTAATTATTGCACTAATTGTCGTAACGCACGCTCGGTTCAATATAATAACTCATATCAACCATCCAATTCATACAACCATTATGAGGAGCCCAGGTACGAGCCATCAACTTCATACACATCCTATGAAGACCAAAGGTATGAACCTACTCCCTCATACTCATATTTTGAGGAACCAAGGTATGAGCCTTCATACTTATACTTTGAAGACTCAAGATATGAGCCACCACCTTCATACTCTTATTATGAGGAACCATGGCGTGAACAACCCACCTCATATGAGTACTATGAAGAACAAAGTTTCGACCCTTATCCATCATATACTTATAATGAAGAACAATGGTGTGAACCATCTACTTCATATGAGAATTATGAGGAACCAAGGATCGAACAACCGGATTCAAGCCTTGAGGATCCAAATTCTTTTTCTCTCACCGAAGTAACTAATAGGATATTGGAAAAACTTAAAACTATCGAACGTTATATAAAAGAATCTCGCGCAAGGGAAGAGGAATCCCGCGCAAGAGAAGAGCTAAAAAATGATAATAACGTAGAGATAGTTGAAAGTATAAAAATGAAAGAACAAGAAAGTGAAAAACCGACACATGAGTTAAACAACGAAAATGGTGAGTCCGATAATGTTAAAATTCAAGAAGAGTCTAATTTTGAAGAAATTAACCTCTTGTCACCTACTTTCGAAAATCATTGTTTAATAACCCCTCATGCTAAGTTTTTAAAAGAGTTAAACACTAGTGCTAAAATCAAAGACTTAGTAAGTGTTAAGTTAACTAATGATCAAACCTCGCTAATAAAAGAAGATGCTTTTGAAATTAACATTACACCGGTTCCATGTTTCTTTCAAAATTCATTTATTAGTAATATCACCATTGATAAAGATCTTTGTGTTAACATAATGCCTAACTACATTTTTGAAAAATTAAGTGTTAGTGATTTTACTCCACTTCAAATACCCATTTTTCTATCCGATCGGAAAGTAATGAAATCAATCGGTGTAGTTGAAGATGTTTTGGTTCAAACAAATCAATTGGTAATCCCAACCGACTTCGTCATCCTTGATGACGCCCCCTTAGTCTTGGGAAAACCTTTTGTACAAACTCATAGAGCTTTGAAAAACCGGAAATTCAACAATCTACCTCTTCAATTAGGGGCATTCAAAAGGAGCATAGATCTTGAGCGTTCAATGAAATATCCTTTTGGCAACAATGACCCCCTAATTGAAGATGAAGCTGAACAACCCGATACAACCACCGAAGAAGACCACTTTGTCGAGGAAGAGATAGCCATAGAACAAACCTTTAAGGTTCTTGATCTAGATGAGCCACAAAATAAGGTGTCTTCTAAAGACCCACCCATTGAGCTCAAAGAACTTCCTAAAGGTTTGGAATATGCTTTTCTAGGCAAAGAAGGTAGTTTACCCGTAATTATTTCATCTAAATTAAGTAATATAGAAAAAGAGAAATTAGTTAACCTACTTAAAAAACACAAAAACGCGATCGCTTGGAAGCTTGTAGATATTAAAGGAATAAGCCCTTCCATGTGCACGCACAAAATTTTAATGAATGATGACTACAAAACGGTAATTCAACCACAACGAAGAGTGAACCCCAATGTTCAAGAAGTGGTTAAGAATGAAGTCATCAAACTACTCGACGCCGGACTAATCTACCCTATCTCCGATAGCCCGTGGGTAAGTCCCGTTCAAGTAGTCCCAAAGAAAGGAGGTATGACGGTAATAACTAACGGGAAAAATGAATTAATACCAACGAGAACCGTCACAGGATGGAGAGTCTGTATAGAATATAGGCGATTAAATGAAGCGACTAGGAAAGACCACTTTCCTTTGCCCTTCATTGATCAAATGTTAGAAAGATTATCCGGTCATAAATTTTATTGTTTCTTAGATGGTTTTTCAGGTTACTTTCAAATACCGATAGCACCAGAAGACCAAGAGAAGACAACTTTCACATGTCCCTACGGAACTTTTGCATATCGACGCATGCCATTCGGTCTATGTAATGCGCCTGCAACATTCCAACGTTGTATGGTCGCCATTTTCCATGATATGATCGAAAAAACAATGGAAGTCTTCATGGATGACTTTTCCATCTTTAGAGACTCATATGACCAATGCCTCGATAATCTTGAACGAATGCTATCCCGATGTGAGGAAACTAACCTCGCCCTTAACTGGGAAAAATGCCATTTCATGGTGACAGAGGGAATAGTACTCGGTCATAAAATCTCAAGCGAAGGAATGGAAGTTGATCGAGCAAAAATAGAGACTATTTCTCGATTACCTCCTCCATCCTCCGTGCGAGCAATCAGAAGTTTCCTAGGACACGCCGGATTTTATAGAAGGTTTATCAAAGACTTTTAAAAAATTTCAAGACCTCTAACAAAATTACTTGAAAAGGATGCACCCTTCATCTTTGACAAGGAATGCAATCAAGCATTTCTAACCCTCAAGGAAATGCTAGTCAATGCACCTATCATGATAGCGCCAGATTGGAAATTTCCTTTCGAAATCATGTGCGATGCAAGTGACTTTGCTGTTGGAGCAATCTTGGGACAAAGAAAAGAAAAACATTTCCACCCAATTTATTATGCTAGTAAAACTCTTAATGATGCACAAGAAAATTATACAACTACAGAAAAAGAATTACTAGCGGTGGTATTTGCTTTTGATAAATTTCGTTCTTATCTTGTTCTTTCTAAAACAGTAGTCTATACAGACCATGCAGCCATCAGGTACCTCTTCAAGAAGCAAGACGAAAACCCCGTTTGATAAGATGGATTCTACTCCTCCAAGAATTCGACATTGAAATCAAGGACAAAAGGGGAGCAGAAAACACTGCTGCAGATCATCTCTCACGCTTAGAAGACCCAGCTTTGGAGACAACCAGAGACGAGCAAATCAACGAGAAATTTCCCACGGAATCCTTGGAAATGATGGAAAGTAGACAAGAACCATGGTATGCCGACTACGCTAATTTCTTAGCTAGCGGTATAGTCACCAAAGGATGGCCACATCATCAAAGAAAGAAATTCTTTGCTGATGTAAAGCATTACTTTTGGGAAGACCCCTATCTTTTCAAAATGTGTGCCGACCAACTCATCCGAAGGTGTGTCCATGGCAATGAAGCACGAAGAATTCTCCGTCATTGTCATGAAGGTCCATACGGAGGACATCATGGTGCCACAAGTACCGCACGAAAGGTATTTGATTCGGGATTTTACTGGCCGACCATTTACAAGGATGCACAAAACCTTGTGAAGACATGTGATGCCTGCCAGAGATCAGGTAATATTTCTTCCAAAAACGAAATGCCTCAAAACGGCATTCTCGTCTGTGAAATCTTTGATGTGTGGGGACTCGATTTCATGGGACCTTTCCCACCTTCAAAGGGAAACAAATATATACTTGTGGCAGTCGATTACTTGTCTAAATGGGCGGAGGCCGAGGCTCTTCCAACAAATGATGGGAGAGTAGTGGTAAAATTTCTGAAAAAAACTGTTCTCTCGTTTCGGGACACCAAAGGCTTTAATAAGTGATAGAGGTACCCATTTTTGCAATCATCAACTCGAAAAAATATTAACAAGGTATGGGGTCTATCACCGGGTCTCAACAGCATATCCCTCAAACAAATGGGCAAGCCGAAGTGACTAATCGAGGTTTAAAACGAATACTTGAAAAAACCGTAGGAATAAATAAAAAAGAATGGGCCGACAAATTAGACGACGCTTTATGGGCTTTTCGAACTGCTTATAAAACCACTATAGGCACAACCCCATATAAACTCGTCTATGGAAAAAGTTGTCACTTGCCAGTAGAAATAGCTCACAAAGCCTACTGGGCAATAAAAAACGTAAACTTAGATTCAGAAAATGCAGGTAAAAATCGATTTTGTCAAATAAATGAATTAGACGAGCTAAGGAATTATGCATACTCTAACTCCGAAATTTATAAAGAAAGAATGAAAAATTTACATGATAAATATATTAAATCTAATGAATTTCGGGTTGGAGATCAAGTTCTATTGTTTAATTCACGACTTCGGTTATTTCCTGGTAAGCTAAAATCTAGGTGGTCAGGACCTTTTTCTGTCACCCATGTTTTTCCACACGGTGCAGTAGAGATTAAAACTCGAAATGGGACACCATTTAAAGTCAATGGCCAACGGTTGAAACTCTACCGAGGATCCATTGAGGATGAGGAAGAGGAGATCTCACTTCAAACGGTTAACGAATAAACTCATACCAGACATGTTACAGGTAAGTGTACGTTTAAAAGCCGGTAAATCTTCTAACCATTTTTTCGGAAATAAGGGGCATGCACACGAGCACATATAAAAAAAATATATAAATATTTTTCAAAAACTTTGCCCGGCACAGGGCCGTGTCCGCTGGACACGGGGCCGTGTCGAGGCGACTGTCGGGATAAAACCCTCTTTTCCTATCAGTTACACCATTCCACACGCCCCGTTTAGCCGAAAACTCTCTGGTTTGAGGCGATTTTCTGCAGTTTTTCAACGTCACCACCGAATCTAACAACGTCAAGGTATGATTCTATCCTTCTTAGTAGTTAGATTAGTTACTTGCATGTAGTTAAAACATCAAAAATTGGGGAAAAATCTAGGGTTCTTCATGTTCATCCGGATCGAACTCAAAATTTTTGATGAAATTTGTTAGTAGTAGTTTAGATTAGAGTAGTAGAAAGTAAATAAGCATGTACTGTTGATAGATTTGTCCGATTTCCAACTAAAACCCCAAACCCTTGTTCTTGAACTGAAAAACACAAAATTGAAAGGGTAAACGGTTTGTTTTGGGAAAAATGACACTTAGGGTTTCATTTTCGGGGGAAACCGCTACTATTGGGCTAAAAATTTTCAGGTTTTCGAAACCAGGACGAAAAATGGAATTTTTGGGTTACAGACGCCTGGACACGGGGCCGTGTCCGCTGAACACGGGGCCGTGTCCAGCCCACTGTTTGCAGTTTCACTCTGATTTTCCTTGTTTCGTACTAACTTTTTATGTATTCTTTTCAGATGTCGAAATTCACAAGGTTTAACGCAAACGAACTGGACGCTAGGGCACGGTACGAGGTTCTACAAACAAGACCGGAAGAGTACCCAAGGCGGGCGTGTACAGATTTGCTAACTATGGTGAATCAACTTGACCGCTTCAATAACATTGTGAGGGGTCCACTGCATGTCGCATTGACCACCCGACTACGGTCGGTACATCAATGCACGATGGAGTTCTACAGCACCTTCATTTTCAACTCGAGGCGCGAACCGTTTGACCATGAGGCGGTCGAATTTCGATGTGGAGGGACCACGTTTAGAACCTCCATGGCACAGTTTGGAGCCATCATTGGGCTATATAGTGAAGAGGAAGCGGGGAATGAAGAGAATACTGGGGGATTACGAGACTTGGATGCAACTGAACGCCAAGCCGCATGAGCTCAAATAGGTGAAGGAATCTACAACCCGAGCAGCACCAAAAGTACCAAACTGAGGGACCCGCTATACCGATACATCCACAGGCTCCTATCGTACTCGCTGAATCAATGCCACAACAGTAGTGGCGTTGTTGGGTTGAAAGATTTGGTTGTCCTTCACTGCATCCACAACCAGAAGCCTCTCGATGTTCCGTACCTCCTACTGCGAAACATGCACCTAAACCGCCTTGCTCATGCTCCTACAGCGATCTTCTTCGGAGGATGGGTGTACCGTCTTTTCAAGCACTTCACGAATATCCCAAGGTCCTTCGAAAGGAGTCCATGGTCGGGACGGGTCGATTATCACATTTGCTGATCCATGAACTTGCTTTATGAAGCGGAGGACGGGACGGTGAGCTTTCAGAGGACGCAAGGCTATGCATGGAACCCGCAAGAGGCTCTAGTTCTTCATGCACCACATCCCCATTTTCAGTACCCACCCCGAGGCGATGCGGGCCAATCCTCCTCTCAAGGAGGTGGTTTTCCTAACTTTCAAAGTTTACATGATCTTTTGCAGGAAAACCTCATGTGCACAAGGAACACCTACAATCTCGCCAACAACACACACCACCGGGTTGGAGCTATCGAACGCAACATTAACGATATACAAGATGATATCGGTAGCATCCGGGAGTACATGGCGAGGCACGGGGGTGGAGGTGATGGTAGTGATGAAGACATGGAGTAGGAGGCTTGGAGGAACAAGGGGCTGGTTGGTGATGAGCCCACAGGTTTAAGTGCCCTTCTATCTATCAAACAATTCATGGCCTGCGTGCCATTTGTCGAACAATTTTATAACAACCCTCGGTAAAACCGACATCCTCATAATATTTCTGATACCCTAATATATATTGTAAATATATCAACTTGTCCTTATATGCACCCCGTATGTGAAAACCGAGCCCCAAGATAGATTATACTATATAAAATAAATAAAAACAATAAATTATTAAGTTGAGGCGGGCCGCGTAGGGCCTCACCTCAAGTCTATGCGGGCCGCGCGAGTAGTAACCAGGATTTGCCAAAACCCTAAGCCCAAGCGGGCCGCGTACATGGTGGATTAAGTCCATGCGGGCCGCGAGTGTTCGAAATTGTGGCGTGACCCGGAGCGGCCACGTGTCCAACTCGTGTCGAAACTATACGCTGACCGGACCAAGCTACGCGTTGACCGCCTGTTGACGCGGGCCGCGTAGAAGCAGGCCCAAACTCCACGCGGGCCGCGTGGGGACGCGATTTCACAACTATAAATAGAGGGCATCGGGCCTTCAGTCTGCTCGCTCAATTCTTTTTCTTTCTCTCTAGCTTTTAAATAGCGGGCGTTATACCCGAGTCCTATACCCCCTAAAATAGCGAGGTTCTGCTACGATGTAAGTATTATAACCCCTGGAGACGTATTAGATACGCTGCCCGATTGATCTAGGGTTCCGTAACGGCTGTCGTGGTTCTGCCCGACGTAGTCGTTGGAATGCCGTCTCGGGGAGGGTATTACTAATGTTAAAATGGGTTATTATACTAACACACGTGCATTTGTGTAATTTATAGATTATCTCCAGGAAACCCTTACGAAAAACCTAAAACAGCAATGTGAGTTGATCCTTCTTTTTATGAACTCATTTTTGTGAGTGATCCTTCTTTTTATATGCTCATTTTTGTGAGTTGATTCACTTTTTGTAAACCTTTTTGTTTACTGTTTTTACAAAACCTCACTTAATTAAATATATATACAAAGCAGTTATTGAGTATTTGTAAAGAATACAATTATAGTGGGTATGTTGGGGTTTTGTATACAAAATTGGTTACTGGCGTGGTAACATCCCATAAGTTGAGTATGACCGTACCACTGATGTTAATTGTGATGTCTTGGATACAAATGTAATTGCGGATGTGCCCTCAATACTGCAAATTGGTTCTTACTAAAACTTGATTAAACTGGGATTCACTCACCAGTATTTCCCACTGACAAAATGTTTTTAAAACGCGTTTCAGGTAACAAAATGTGAAAGCCAAATAGAAGCCAGCTGGACAGCACTGAAGGCTTGGAAAAGTGGCAATAAAGTTACCTAAGAATAAAATGGATGTTTTTATTTAAATAAATAGGATGTATTCCTATGAAACGTGTGTATTGAAAACTTGGGTTTTTACCCATATGTTTAATGTTATAAACATGGTGGTTTACTCTGATTAAAATATTTCCTAACTACGATCCTGATGAAAATTTCCGCTGCCAAATTGAATATATAAATGTGATACCACCGAAACTGGCTCACGGCCGCCCGTTCCCGGGAGATAGGGATCGGGGGATGTGACAGGAGGTGGTATCAGAGCTATGCCACTGATTCAGCCACAGAAGTGTTCTGCTGACATCAAAATTCAAAGTGTTAGGAAATAAATTATGGAAATACGTGTATAATTGTATTTCTTGCTATGTGTTATCTGACTATTTGTTAGTTTACAGTATGAGTGACCAAGGACCTTCTGACGCCTATCGTCAACTGTCTGGTTCGCCTAGGAGCGAAGGCACCTCCTCTTCTCAGCCTGCCCTCTCAGAGTATTCTGCTGACACAGAAGAAGGGATCTTTGTGTTTAAGGCTCAGTCTGAAGAGCCATTTCCTCAGAAAAAGAGGGGATGGTTCAGTAGGGGAGCGCACGAGCGTAGGAAAAGAATGAAAAAGTTGCAGGAACAGCGAGTGTTAGCCGCAGCAAAAAGAGAAACTGATGCTTATAATCAGGATATGCTCAATAGGGGTATCGCTAATATCCATATTTTAGCAACCACTGCTGCCGACCCAAACCTGGAACAAATGCTAGCACCCCAACCACAAAATCCTGATCAACCCATGGAAATAGAAAACCAGATAGAAATGCCTGATTTCAACCCGGAGGAGATACCTAGGGTACCTGCACCTGATCCTCTAGACCCAAACAACTACGACCCCTGGTGGGACGATGTTAGGGACTACGTGCAACAAAACCCAATACAGGAAAATGTGCCAATGCCCAACTTAGGAGCTTACCCAGGGTTAGATCCTCAAGATCCCTACAACATTAGTGATGCATATGTTAGGGAAATTTTAGAAAATCCATACCCGTACCAAGCCCCTATGCCTCCGTATCAGGAACCCATACCTCAGTTTCCAAACCCAATCCTAGAACCTGCACCCCCAATGAGTGCAGAAAATGTCCAGGAACTTAGGACTTTTGGGGAGGAAATTTTAGAAAGCAGTGATCGTATGCGACAGGTGGGAGAACGCCTCGTATGGAAATACGATGAGCGTAATATGGATTTTTGGATGAATCCATACCAGTGAAGGTGATGGTAGAAACAGTAATAATAATAATAATAAAATAATATATGTGTGTATGTGTTAGAAAAAAAAAAAAAAAAAAAAAAAACTACGGATGCATACTATTAGTATTGTAGCTTTACATTTCAGTCGGTACTGTAATTTTTATTTCTGTACTGGTGTGTATTGATGCATACTATATAAATAGAGTAAAAGTCGCAATGCTCGACGTTTTTGGGTAAACGTGCGTGTTATGTGATTGGATATATTCAAATATTAATTGTGATATTAATATTTGGTAAATGTCTAAAATTCAGATGGCCGACGCGGGAAATCAAGAAAATCTGAATAACGATAACCAGAGTAACATTAACGTGGTTAATGAGAATTCGGACAATAATAACAACGGAAACCAAATGGATAATAGTGCCGTTCAGCATATTGTGGCACAGGGAATTATAGATGCGATGCCATTTATTATTCAAACAGTTCAGGAAGCGAATAATAAAAGTAAGCATAGCAGTAAGCGACCAACTGAACCAGAAAACAGCGTGAACAATGGACCCATACTTCAAGCGCCCGTTCCCAAAAGAAGAAGAACCATGCCACATGGTTGTTCTTACAAGGAATTCTGGTCCTGTAAACCAATAGAATTCTCGGGCAATGAAGGACCCATTGCAGCTTTACGCTGGATAGAGAAAACTGAGGCAGTTCTGAAAATAAGCAAGTGTGCTGAAGAAGATAAAATAATGTTTGCTTCAAATCTGTTTAAAAATGCAGCTTTAGAATGGTGGAACACTATCCTCCAATCCAGAGGAAGTGATAGGATTTATAATATGGAATGGGAAGAATTCAAGAACATGGTCGAAAGGAAATTCTGCCCTCCCAATGAAAAAGAACAGATAGCAAATAAGTTTCTGAATCTAAGAATGACCGGGGTAGACAGTAAGGGTTACACTACCACATTCTTTGAATATGCTAGGATAGTACCTACCCTTGCATCACCTGAACCAGTGTTAATCTCCCGTTACATCTGGGGATTAATTGGAGAAATTAGACATGTAGTCAAGGCAGCTAGACCCCAAACCATAGAGGAAGCTGTAGAACTAGCTAATACCTTAACAGATGAGTTAATCCGTACTAGAGAAGAAGACCAGAGGAGAAACCTAACCCAAAGGCTTACTCAAGAATTCCGTTCCGGGAATTCCAATCGTAGGAATGTAGGTTCTACCTCTGCACCCTACTGCAAAGCCTGCAGAAAGAAGCATTCTGGAAGATGCTCTACTTACTGTAATTTTTGCAAGGCCCCAGGACACAAGGAAGAGAATTGCAAGAAGAAATCCAGTAATGGAATGTGTTTCAATTGTGGGGAAAAAGGTCACATTAGGACAAACTGTCCGAAATTGGCTCCAGCTGCAACCAACAAAAATCCTAAAAATGCCAGAGCATTCGTGCTAACTACAGAGGAAGCCAGGATGATTCCAGACGTCATTGCTGGTACGTTTTTAGTTAATGATATTTTTGCTAAAGTATTATTTGACTCTGGTGCAAACCAAAGTTTTATTAATACTTCGTTTTGCAAACTCCTAAATCAATCATTAACTAAACTACCACAAGAATGTCTAGTGGAAACCGCAAATGGAGAAACTGTTAAGATTTCTGAAATCTTGCAGGGAGCAAGAATAGAAATTTTTAATCAAAAATTTATGGCAAACCTTTACCCAATGAATCTGGTAGGATTTGATGTGGTGTTAGGAATGGATTGGTTAATAGCCAATAAAGCCAGTATTTTATGCGATCAAAAGACAATCCAATTAAAATCACCAAGAGGTGAAAAGATCTCAATTAAAGGAGATAAACCTTTTAGATCCACTAAATTCATCTCTGTGATGAAAACTGCAAGTTGTATAAGAAAAGGATCTATAGTGTATTTGATTTCTATAATCACTAACACTAAAGGAAAAGAAGTAAAAGATATCCCAGTGGTATCCCAATTTTCAGATGTCTTTCCAGAAGAATTGCCAGGACTACCGCCAGACAGGGAAGTTGAATTCAGAATTCAGCTGTTACCCGGAACCGCACCGATTGCCAAAGCACCTTACCGTTTAGCACCCGCTGAAATGCAAGAACTGAAGAAACAACTAGACGAGTTGTTGGAAAAGGGATTCATACAGCCAAGCTCATCGCCATGGGAAGCGCCGATTTTATTTGTTAAAAAGAAGGACGGATCAATGCGTATGTGCATTGACTACCGGGAATTGAACAAAGTCACGATTAAGAATCGGTACCCATTACCAAGGATCGATGATTTGTTTGATCAACTTCAAGGAGCTCGATTTTTCTCTAAAATCGATTTAAGATCAGGATATCATCAATTAAAGGTACAGGAAGAGGATATTCCTAAAACCGCATTCAGAACTAGGTATGGTCATTATGAATTTACTGTCATGCCATTTGGTTTAACCAATGCCCCAGCCGCATTTATGGACATGATGAACCGAATATGTAAGCCATATTTGGATAAATTCATAATTGTCTTCATAGATGATATTCTAATTTACTCTAAAAGTAAAGATGAGCATGCAAAGCACTTGCACTTACTTTTAAGTTTATTGAGAAAAGAGAAGCTTTATGCTAAATTTTCAAAGTGTGAATTTTGGTTAGAACAAGTACAATTTCTCGGACATTTAGTTAACCATGAAGGAATTCATGTAGATCCAACGAAAATCGAGGCAATTACCAAATGGAAAACCCCAGAGTCACCAACTGAAGTTAGAAGTTTCTTAGGATTGGCCGGTTATTATAGAAGATTTATTCGAGATTTTTCTAGAATAGCCATTCCTTTAACTAAGCTAACCTGTAAATCTGTTAAGTTTGAATGGGGACCAAAACAAGAAGAAGCCTTTAGAATTCTTAAGCAAAGATTAACCCATGCACCTATATTAGCATTACCAGAAGGAAATGAAGACTTTGTAATTTATTGTGATGCTTCTAAATTAGGTTATGGATGCGTATTGATGCAACGTCAAAAGGTTATAGCCTATGCATCTAGACAGCTTAAGAGTCATGAAGGAAATTATTCAACCCATGATTTGGAATTAGGAGCTATAATTTTTGCCCTTAAAATTTGGAGACATTATCTTTATGGTAGTAAGTTTACCATATTCACAGATCATAAGAGTTTAAGATATGTTTTCGGGCAAAAAGAGTTGAATATGAGACAGAGACGCTGGATGGAATTGCTTAGTGATTATGATTGTAATATCCAGTATCACGCAGGAAAAGCCAATGTGGTAGCTGATGCTTTAAGTCGAAAATATCACGAAAAGCCAAAAAGGGTACGTTCTCTTAAATTAAATCTACAAGTAGATTTAAACAATCAGATTAGAAAAGCACAAGAATCAGTAATCAAGGAAGATACTGAAAAGTTAAAGGGAATGATTAAGGAATTAGAACAAGGAACGGATGGAATTTGGAGGTTCCATAAAAAGAGAATGTGGATACCTAAATTAGGAAACTTACGTCACCGTATATTAGAAGAAGCCCATAAGTCTAAATATACGATGCATCCAGGAAGTGATAAAATGTACCAGGATTTAAGGAAAAATTTCTGGTGGATAGGGATGAAAAAGGATGTAGCAGCTTATGTTTCTAAATGTTTAACTTGCTCACAAGTTAAAGCTGAACATCAGAAACCCTCAGGTTTATTACAACAATTAGAAATACCAGTTTGGAAATGGGAATTGATAACAATGGATTTTGTTACCAAATTGCCTAAAACAAGTAAAGGTAATGATACAATCTGGGTGATTGTAGATAGATTAACCAAGTCAGCTCATTTCTTACCAATGAAGGAAACCTTTAGTATGGAACAATTAGCCAAATTGTATGTAAATAAAATCGTTTCTTTACATGGCATTCCTTTATCAATTGTTTCTGATAGAGATAGCCGTTTTACTTCTCATTTTTGGTCAAGTTTCCAAAGAGCAATGGGAACCAGATTAAATCTAAGCACAGCTTATCATCCTCAAACGGACGGACAAAGCGAAAGGACAATTCAGACAATGGAGGACATGCTTAGAGCTTGTGTAATTGATTTTGGAGGTAATTGGGACGAACACTTACCTTTAATAGAATTTTCTTATAATAACAGTTATCACACAAGTATCAATGCTGCACCATTCGAAGCACTTTATGGACGAAAGTGCAGAACCCCAGTCTGTTGGGCAGAAATTGGGGAAAAACAATTATCTGGACCTGAGATAGTACAAGAAACAACTGATAAAATCATTCAAGTCAAGGAACGACTGAAAACAGCACGAGATCGCCAAAAGAATTATGCTGATAACAGACGCAAACCATTAGAATTTCAAGTGGGAGATAAAGTGTTATTGAAAGTCTCTCCCTGGAAAGGAGTGGTAAGATTCATCAAAAGAGGAAAGCTTAGTCCCAGGTATATTGGACCTTTTGAAATTATCCGAAGAATAGGACCTGTAGCTTATCAGCTACGACTGCCAGAGGAAATGGCAGGAATACATGATGTGTTTCATGTATCCAATCTTAAAAAGTGTCTAGCTGACGAATCACTCGTAGTACCTCTCAAGGATATAGAGGTTAATGAGCAACTCAAGTTTGTGGAGAAGCCTCTACAAATTGAAGATAGGAAAGTTAAAAATCTCAAGCATAAGAGATTGGTTCTGGTCAAAGTAAAGTGGGACTCCAAAAGAGGACCCGAGTATACGTGGGAGCTTGAGTCAGAAATGAAAAAGAAATATCCACACTTGTTCCAGTAGATCTCGAGGACGAGCTCTAAAACAAGGTGGGGAGGATATAACAACCCTCGGTAAAACCGACATCCTCATAATATTTCTGATACCCTAATATATATTGTAAATATATCAACTTGTCCTTATATGCACCCCGTATGTGAAAACCGAGCCCCAAGATAGATTATACTATATAAAATAAATAAAAACAATAAATTATTAAGTTGAGGCGGGCCGCGTAGGGCCTCACCTCAAGTCTATGCGGGCCGCGCGAGTAGTAACCAGGATTTGCCAAAACCCTAAGCCCAAGCGGGCCGCGTACATGGTGGATTAAGTCCATGCGGGCCGCGAGTGTTCGAAATTGTGGCGTGACCCGGAGCGGCCACGTGTCCAACTCGTGTCGAAGCTATACGCTGACCGGACCAAGCTACGCGTTGACCGCCTGTTGACGCGGGCCGCGTAGAAGCAGGCCCAAACTCCACGCGGGCCGCGTGGGGACGCGATTTCACAACTATAAATAGAGGGCATCGGGCCTTCAGTCTGCTCGCTCAATTCTTTTTCTTTCTCTCTAGCTTTTAAATAGCGGGCGTTATACCCGAGTCCTATACCCCCTAAAATAGCGAGGTTCTGCTACGATGTAAGTATTATAACCCCTGGAGACGTATTAGATACGCTGCCCGATTGATCTAGGGTTCCGTAACGGCTGTCGTGGTTCTGCCCGACGTAGTCGTTGGAATGCCGTCTCGGGGAGGGTATTACTAATGTTAAAATGGGTTATTATACTAACACACGTGCATTTGTGTAATTTATAGATTATCTCCAGGAAACCCTTACGAAAAACCTAAAACAGCAATGTGAGTTGATCCTTCTTTTTATGAACTCATTTTTGTGAGTGATCCTTCTTTTTATATGCTCATTTTTGTGAGTTGATTCACTTTTTGTAAACCTTTTTGTTTACTGTTTTTACAAAACCTCACTTAATTAAATATATATACAAAGCAGTTATTGAGTATTTGTAAAGAATACAATTATAGTGGGTATGTTGGGGTTTTGTATACAAAATTGGTTACTGGCGTGGTAACATCCCATAAGTTGAGTATGACCGTACCACTGATGTTAATTGTGATGTCTTGGATACAAATGTAATTGCGGATGTGCCCTCAATACTGCAAATTGGTTCTTACTAAAACTTGATTAAACTGGGATTCACTCACCAGTATTTCCCACTGACAAAATGTTTTTAAAACGCGTTTCAGGTAACAAAATGTGAAAGCCAAATAGAAGCCAGCTGGACAGCACTGAAGGCTTGGAAAAGTGGCAATAAAGTTACCTAAGAATAAAATGGATGTTTTTATTTAAATAAATAGGATGTATTCCTATGAAACGTGTGTATTGAAAACTTGGGTTTTTACCCATATGTTTAATGTTATAAACATGGTGGTTTACTCTGATTAAAATATTTCCTAACTACGATCCTGATGAAAATTTCCGCTGCCAAATTGAATATATAAATGTGATACCACCGAAACTGGCTCACGGCCGCCCGTTCCCGGGAGATAGGGATCGGGGGATGTGACAAATTTACTTTCTCTAACTACTTTTTATCTTTGTTTTATTTTTACTTTGTGTTTGGATGATGCTTGACGATGGTAATTTAGGATGGTTTGTGCTTGTTTGGTTGGTATTTAGTGTTTAAACAGGTGCAATGCAAGGGTTAGAGTGCTAAACATTAGCACTTGCAGCCCCATGATGGAGAAACCGGGAGACAAAACCTATTTTTCAGGCTAACAGACTGTCCACACGGGGACGTGTCCAGCCGACACGCCCTCGTGTTCATCTCCCAGATCTGCTGTTTGGCTACTGACCTGCAATTTTTTGCCAGACACGAGGCCGTGTCCAGCCGACACGCCCCCGTGTTCACCTTCTGTAAGTTATCGTTACTGGCAGTTCACCACGGGGTCGTGTCCAATGAGCACGGGGCCGTGTCCAGACTGCCAGTAACATAAATCTTTGCTTTTTAACCCACTTCTACACATTCTAATCAACCAAAAACTTTATTTTTGGACACATTGAGGACAATGTGTAATTTAAGTGTGGGGGGGATGCTAAAACCTTGAAATTTTGCAAAATCCTAAACACAAGCCTTACACAAAACTCTATTGGAACCGCTAAACACCCCAAATTTTTTCAAAAACTTTTTCATTTTTTTTATTTACTTGTCTTAGTTTAAGTTGGGAATAACAAGTTCTAAAAAGGTTATATTTTTACAAGTTTACAACCGATAGCGTCATGATAAAAAAGAACCAACATAAGAAAATTATGAAACGGCATGACAAGCTTAGTTAAAATTTTCGATTATATATACTTGATCACATAAAAACTCATTCCCACAAAAGTGAGTTTTGAGCCTTTATTGAGCATAAAAATATACATATTTAGACTAAATGCTCATTCTTCGTTTCTTGTGTGAATAGCCGCTTGGTTCTTACAAATCTAGAACTTGCCACGACGATACATTCCCGGTCCTTACCAACTTAAACCCAAGTAAGTAAATGATGGAGGCATTAGGACTAACCATTTTTCTTTCAAAACCATTATTTTTCATTTTTTTTACCTACCCAAAATCCCCCTAGTTAGCCCCTTTGAGCCTAAACCTTTCATTTCATTACCCCAAAACCCTTTTTACCCACCAAAAACCTTTTTATTTTTCATCCTTTATTTTAGTAACAAGCTCGCTTTTTCGTAAACTCACCTTTTTAAGTGACAATCAAAAAAAAAAATGATGATAAAGTCAAAAACAAACAAAAGCTATAAAAAAGCTTGTTTGGAGAAATACTTCAAAATAAAAAGTCACTAAAAACAAGGTATTTCACGAAAACCGACGCTTGTTACAATTTTCGCCCTTTTTACTAACCACTAACCAACCACCCACCTTTAACCCAAGCCTAACCCTTCACCCCAAAAGTCCTCTTAATATTTACAAAGGTAAAAAGTTAAAAAGGAGGAGGATTGATTGCTTGGCAAGCCTATGGAAGGCGTAAGTTCCGTGCCGCTCTCGAGTGATTCACTAAAAATATACACCTTCGGCCGAGTGTTGAGTGATCTCCCGTGAGGTATGTGAACTTGTATATAAATGGAATTTTAATAAGGCATGCTATGCCCAAATAAGTAATTCATCTTATGAAACGTTCAAAATAAACCATAACGAATAGGATTGTAAATAAATAAAAATAAAACTTATAAAGACCTTGGATTCCCGACACTCTAGGACAAGCTAAAAAACTTCTCTTCTACCTATTCCATTTGGGAGTGTAAGCCACATTTAAAGAGTTTTGCTTGAGGACAAGCAAAAATTCAAGTGTGGGGGTATTTGATGTGTGTAAAATGCAACATATAAATCACATCAATTAAGGCATAAAACTAACCCTTTTTAAGTACTAATGTTGGAAAAATAGTGTTTTTGTCTTCCTTTTGCATTTTCAGGATTAAATGAGCTCAAAATCACAAAAGAAGCAAAAAGACAACTAATTCTAGCATAAATACAAGAAAAGGAATAAAAGTAGACTGCCCGGACCCTCAACGGCACCTCCCAAGGCAAAGGAGAAGAAACAGAGTCTGAACACGCCCCGTGCCCAGCGAACACGGGGGCGTGCCCAGGAAGCAGCAGAAAAGACAAACCAGTAGAAGCTTCCATTGCCCACCACGGGGCCGTGTCCAGCGGGCACGGGGGCGTGGTGAAAGTACAGCAGGCGCATTAATTGTAATTCGCAATTACAATTAATGAAGTGAGAGAATGTCAGACGGGCACGGGGCCGTGTCCAGCGGACACGGGGCCGTGTCCAGCCTTCTGTTCAGCCTATAAATAGAGGAGCTTGGCTTCATTCTCTCTCATCCCTTGGCACACCACCTCTCTCACACTTCATCCACCACCATCATCCATTGTCCATCGTAGAGTGTGTGAGTCGTCTCGGGATCCAAGATTGATCGTAAGAGTTCTTGACAATCAAGGCCATGTTTGCCTAAGTCTCTTACATCACTTGGTGAAGACAAGTGTTTAGTATAATACTTTTTATTTTTAATCTTTTGCACTTTTTATTTGGTTTTGTATTAATGACTTTAATAACTAGTTACTTATGTTGAAGGTGATCTTTCCTTATCGTTTGTCCGTGGTGTCTTGGCATTATTTTACTGTCTATATAAAATAAAAGATTTTCAGCGTTCATATCTCCACGGTCTATACGGAGGTATGTTGGCTACCTGGTCGGGGGTTAAGGGAACGGTTTGGTAAGGGTCTTGCCCTTGTTCAGCGTTTAGAGGTCCTGCTTGGGACCTGGGTCAAATTTAGTAGGATCTCCTTCAATGCCCATAGGTATTGGATGGCGGGGATCCAAACTCTTTGACCCCCTCATAAGTTAACTACTATTAATACTATAACCCGGCTATTTAGGACTGTATCCCTGCTGACTCAGACTACTTAGCCGAGGGTAACGTCACCGCCAAAAGCGGGGCCTTCCACAATTTGCATTAATAACTTAATTCATTATCTTTCAATAATCCGACCCTTTAGGATTGTATCCTTGCTGACTCAAACTACTGGGTTGAGGGTAACGTCGCCTTCAAAAGAGGGGCCTACTACAATAATCAAGATAATCTCTTAAACAAGTGCAAAAGTGCGAAAATAATCAAAGGTTATACTAATACACGTGTCGGATCCAAGTGATTCATCTTGTCTATCAGTTTTTATTTTATTTTTATGTTCAGCATTTAGTTAGCTTTTATTTTTCTTAGTTTAAAACACTTTTCTAACTTTTTGATTTGATTAGACATTGAGGATAAACCGGTATTAAAAGCTCTTGTGTCCTTGGACGACCTCGGTATCTTACCAACACTATACTACGTCCACGATGGGTGCACTTGCCCATATGTGTGTTTAGTGTTAGTGAATATCGTGTTTTATAAATTTAAAACTTGGCTAAAAGTGTAAAAAGGGCTTAAATATATATCTAAAAATATAACACACTTCACGCACATCATACTGCACTACGGGTGTACGCCTACACCCAAGTGCTAAGGTCGTGGCCATTCTTTGAATGATGTCAAGGATATCCGGGACATGGTCATTAAACTCCCAAAGGCGTTAAACAAACAAAACAACATTTTTAAACGGGTCACTTGACTGCACATAACCACAAACCGGTTAAGGTCAATTACCCGACCAAGCGGTATTTTGTATACCGTACCCCAAGCCCGTATAGGGAAAATAAGTTAAACGTATTTACCTAAGCAAAGTATAAATCAAAAACAGCGAGTGCACATAGCTTTTACTGGGCTCCTAGATCTGGAAATTAAGGTTTTAATAACCTATTAGAATTCTAACGGGTCTTAAGCTTAGACCGGTTAGTTAAAAAGGAAGATTACGGTTTTAAACGCACAATAAGGCGAAGACCGTTTTAGAATGTGGTTTTGACCCAACAAGCTTGCATACTTGTTTAATATGGGTAATATAATCACATTCTGGATTTGAGACCGAAAAAGATATGGTTTGACCCGTTTCGGCTAAAATGGCCAAACTAGTCACATAAGCCGATCCGAACGCGTATAGCGCGTAACAAGTAACCATAAGAGTCAAATACAAGTTTCTAAAGTCAATATGCTTAAAATATGTTGTGATATCAGAATGATACCTTCCATTATGCCCCAAATGATTTTAAACCAAAACTATGCCTCATAAGGGCGTTTTGGTCATTTTATAAGGTGTAAAAAGGGTAAAATAATAACCTGAGTTACAGGTCTGAATAAATTAGTAAATATACTTAATTTACTAAGTTATAACAGTAGGGTATCAAATTTATGTGAAATTTATTATCTTTAACCTTACTATGCACCGTAGGGGCATTTTGGTAATTTCACATGTGCCTAAAAGGTCAATTCTGGAATTCTGAGTTCAAAACATTTGCATACTATTTAAAATATAAAAATTCACTAATTACATCAGTAGGTTTAATCCCTTAAGCTTAATAAGGTTCTAGAGCATACTTATGCGTTAAAAATGCCTAAAAGGCGATTTGGAGCCATTTCCGGGTTTTCTGTAAAAAGTTGATATTTTAATATTCCAGAATGCTCAAAATAATTTATTTATCATAACAAATCAGTAGAAATTGGTTTGAGGTCAAAAGGTTTTGTAAAACTCATTTTATGGTTAAAAAGGGTAAAACCGGCATAAACCGAATTAATCTTAGAATACTGAGTTATGCTCAGCCTAAAAATAAATAAAAATCTCCAAAAATCCCAAAATATTATTTTATAACAGTGGGTAAAAAGTTTGGTATAAAAATTTGGGTTTTGATAGGCTATACATAATTTACGCCATTTAATTAATAAGGAGTTCTTAATTACGCTATTGAGCATAACTCTTAATCTAGACCTTAACCTGACTTCAAATTCTGGGTGCAAGTTTATAAATCAGTAGCTAAGGTGCCTACCCTTTTACATTTTTAAAAATCACGTTTTAAGGTCAAATGGGCATAATGGTCAACATATAAGCGATTAACGGAAACATGCATGTGAATAGGATATCAAATGAACCAAGATGTATAATCTCAGAGAGTTATACTAACATGTAAATAGGTTCAAAAGAAGCTCTAAGGCAATCCTAATCTTGGCTTAAATGGGTCAGAACTGATAGTCAAAGCAATAGTCAAACTTTGCGACTTTCGGTTCCAAACCGAGCCTAAACTGAAATGTCGAGTTGAACATGTTGGAACATGTTCTTATATTAATTACCAAGTTATTTTAATGATTAAACAGGTTGCATGTATCCTACATTGCTAATTATGTATTAATTTGCAAATAACCTTTCTGTTGACTTTTTATACAAAAGCTTTGACTCGACAATTAACATAGTTAGAGTGGGAATCTGGAAATGCCCTTTTAAGGGTTTGTTACCCACATAATTACCTACTTAAAGGTACTTTTAATTCGTGATTTGACAGAGCACACTTTAATTAATCACGAAGTCAAACCTTAATTACGACGGCTTGACTTTTAGCTAATTAACTAAGCTAAAACGAATTAGGAAGGGTTAAGGACACTTACAAGAGTCCTAATTGAGATTAGAGATCACTAGGAAGATGGCTTGAAGTCCAGAGAGCTACAGAAGTGAACTTTTGAAAGTGGGTGTTCAAATGGTTACAACATAAGGTCCTTATATAGTGAATTTGATCTTCTAAGATGGTGCCACAAATGAGTGTAACCAGATGAAGACAAGTGCCCCTATTGCATGAAAAACCATTGGAGAGGCTCTTATATAGTGAATTTGATCTTCTAAGATGTCGCTGGCACCCTGATGCGGCCCGCGTGAGGGTATAGGGAATTCTAATGCGGGCCGCCTGGACCGGCAAAACCTGCCAAACAAGTTTCATCTTTTGCATTTTTGGTCCCTGGTCCTTTGTAATGTGGTTTTAAGCTTTGTTTTTGCACTTTTGACCTCTTAACCTTATTTTTAAGGGCCTTGGGACTTTTACTAACTTGGTTAAGTCCTTGACCAACCTTGTAACCACTCATAAGGCCATAGAATTCAATGTTGACGCTTTTAACCCCTCGAACACGAATTTGATCATAACTTTCTCATACGATAACGCAACTTTATGAAATTTTAACCACATATTCTAGTGAGTATAATTTATCGTTACAAAGCTTCGGGTCTGCCAAAAGGTCACTCAGAGGTATACTTTGCACATGTTGACACTTTTAGCCCCTGTAGTTTGTAATTCCTCACTTTCTTTCATGTTTAGCTTCGTATGATCCATGATTTATTCGTTGGAAGGTATAAACATTATGTAGGGCTATTTTAGAATATATTTATCCATTGTTGACACTTTGGACCCTTATATTCACATAGTTTCCCCGTTTGTCAACTTTAGTCCCTCCAGAGTATTCTTTCTCACGTTTAGAGCTTATGACACGTGTTTATACATTATTGGACACAAATTTTCAAGGTGTTACAGCGGGATAACCAGTGATTCGTCAGCGAAACATTTCTTCAGGTTACAGATGTGGAACACATTGTGGATACCACTGAGCTCTTTCGGTAAGTTTAATTTGTAGGCAACCGATCCGACACGTTCGATTACTTCGAAAGGTCCAATATATCTCGGGCTTAGTTTTCCTTTCTTACCGAATCGCATTACCCCCTTTCAGGGTGATACCTTTAGCAAAACCTTGTCGCCTACTTCGAAATTGAAAGGCTTACACTTCAAATCTGCGTAGCTCTTCTGCCTGTCTCGGGCAGCTTTCAATCGATCGCGAATTTGGACAATCTTGTCCGTTGTTTCGAATATTATATCAGGTCCTGTCATTTGGACATCTCCTACTTCTGCCCAACAAACGGGCGTTCTACATTTTCTACCATATAAAGCTTCAAAAGGTGCAGCCTTAATGCTTGTGTGGTAGCTATTGTTATAGGAGAATTCGACTAATGGTAGGTGGTTATCCCAACTGCCACCTAAGTCGATTGCACATGCACGGAGCATGTCTTCCAGTGTTTGGATTGTACGCTCACTCTGTCCATCTATCTGAGGGTGGTAAGCCATACTGAAGTTTAGTTGCGTGCCCAAGGATTGCTGGAAGCTTTTCCAAAAGTGTGACGTGTACCTGGTATCTCTATCAGAGATAATAGACACAGGCACGCCATGAAGGGCTACAATCTTGTCTACAAACAACTGGGCTAATATGTCGGAGCTATGAGTCTCCTTTATGGGTAGAAAATGTGCTGACTTGGTCAGTCTATCAACTATTACCCATATTGTATCGTTTCCCTTCTTTGTCTTTGGTAACTTGGTGATGAAATCCATTGTTACCATTTCCCACTTCCATACGGGAAGTTTAGGCTGTTGTAGCAAGCCGGATGGCTTTTGATGCTCGGCTTTTACTTGTGCACAAGTCAAACACTTTGCTACATAGGTGGCTATAGACTTTTTCAAGCCTATCCACCAAAAATTCGCCTTCAAGTCCTGGTACATTTTATCAGCACCAGGATGAACGGAATATCGGGAACTGTGGGCTTCCTGGAGAATAACGTCACGAAGACCTCCATAAACAGGAACCCATATCCTTCCATTCAATCTCAGAATTTCGTCTTTGCCAGAAGATAACTGCTCTTCAGTTACCCCTAGCTTTTCGTTTGGATAGTTAGCTTCCAACACAGCTTCTTTCTGTGCAGCTAACAATCGTTCATTTAGACTGTTCTTTATTTCAATGCTCTTGGCATTGATTCTTATCGGTTTCACTCTCTCTTTCCTGCTCAAGGCATCTGCGACTACATTGGCCTTGCCTGGATGGTATCTTATTTCACAGTCATAGTCATTCAGAGTTTCCATCCAGCGTCGCTGCCTCATATTCAGATCCTTCTGATTGAACAGATGCTGAAGGCTTTTGTGATCAGATTATATCACAAATTTAATGCCATACAGGTAATGCCTCCAAAGTTTTAGTGCAAATGCAACGGCACCCAACTCCAAGTCGTGGGTGGTGTAGTTCTTTTCATGCACTTTCAATTGTCGCGAAGCATAGGCAATCACCTTGCCCCTCTACATAAGCACACAACCCATTCTGGTGTGCGATGCATCACAATATACGACGAATTCTTCCATCCGTCTGGCAATGTCAACACTGGAGTATTTCTCAGCTTTTGCTTGAGGATATCAAAAGCTTCTTGCTGCTTAGGGCCCCAATCGAACTTTATTTTCTTTCTAGTTAAAGAAGTTAGGGGTGCAACAATTCTTGAAAAGTGTTCGATGAAGCGTCTATAGTATCCTGCTAGACCTAGGAAACTGCGAATTTCCGTAGGTGTCTTCGGCTCCTGCCAGTTCATGACGGCTTCAACTTTAGCGGGATCCACCTGGATTCCATGCTCACTGACTACATGTCCAAGGAACTGGACCTCTCGTAGCCAAAAGTCGCATTTAGAGAACTTGGCATAAAGCTTTTCTTGATGAAGCAGTTTAAGGATACATCGAAGGTGCTTTTCGTGGTCAGCTTGACTCTTCGAGTAGATAAGGATGTCATCGATAAAGACAATGACAAATTTATCCAAATAAGGCTTGCAAACGCGATTCATGAGATCCATGAATGCGGCAGGTGCATTGGTGAGCCCAAAAGGCATCACTAGGAACTTCAGGATAGTCGGAGATGACTGGAATGTCTTCAATTCTGGGTTTCTCCTCAACGATGATTACCTGTGCCATATAAATGACACATCCTTTCTTCAAACATCTGGATGCCTTTAGCATAGTTACATGTGCAGGCAATCCATGTCGAGTATCTCCTTGGATGGTAAGTGGTTCTCCAGATGGAGTCTTGATTACCACTTGTTTCTGGTTGCACACGATTTGGGCTTGGTTATGCGATAACCAATCCATACCCAACACTACGTCAAAACCAGCGAGTTTAAAGGGTAACAGTGGTAAAGGAAATGAGTGATTCCTAATGGATATAACACATCCATCTAAAACAGTTGAAATTGTCCCCATAGTCCCATCCGCTAGTTCTACTTCATATTTTACACTTAAGGTTTTAACAGGCAATTTTAATAACTCGCAGAACTTATCATCCACAAAGGATTTATCTGCTCCAGAATCAAATAAGACTCTTGTGAAAACATCATTGATAAGGAACGTACCGGTTATGACATTATCGTCTTGAATAGCCTCTTTAACATCCATCTGAAAGACCCTCGCATTGGTCTTCTTCCCGTCTTCAGCCCTTTTCACATTCTTCGGGCAGTTTGTTTTGATATGCCCCTTCTCATTGCAACTGTAACAAGTTGCATCCTTGAGTTTCTTGCACTCAAGAGTCCTATGCTCCGAGGACTTGCATATCCCACACGGTTTCGGTGGGGATTTCTTTTCAAACCTGCACCTTCCAAAGTGGTGCTTCTGGCAAACCTTGCACAAAGGCTTGTCGCCTGACTGTCGGTCATTTTTCTTGTTCTCTGACCCCTTCTTGTGGTCACGATTGCCCCGATGCTTCTTGTTGGATCTATGTGAATAATCATCTTCATGTTTCCTCTTTTAATAACCTATTAGAATTCTAACGGGTCTTAAGCTTAGACCGGTTAGTTAAAAAGGAAGATTACGGTTTTAAACGCACAATAAGGCGAAGACCGTTGTAGAATGTGGTTTTGACCCAAAAAGCTTGCATACTTGTTTAATATGGGTAATATAATCATATTCTGGATTTGAGACTGAAAAAGATATGGTTTGACCCGTTTCGGCTAAAATGGCCAAACTAGTCACATAAGCCGATCCGAACGCGTATAGCGCGTAAGGAGTAACCATAAGAGTCAAATACAAGTTTCTGAAGTCAATATGCTTAAAATATGTTGTGATATCAGAATGATACCTTCCATTATGCCCCAAATGATTTTAAACCAAAACTATGCCTCATAAGGGCGTTTTGGTCATTTTATAAGGTGTAAAAGGGGTAAAATAATAACCTGAGTTACAGGTCTGAAAAAATTAGTAAATATACTTAATTTACTAGTAAATCTATGCACCGTAGGGGCATTTTGGTAATTTCACATGTGCCTAAAAGGTCAATTCTGGAATTCTGAGTTCAAAACATTTGCCTACTGTTTAAAATATAAAAATTCACTAATTATATCAGTAGGTTTAATACCTTAAGCTTAATAAGGTTCTAGAGCATACTTATGCGTTAAAAATGCCTAAAAGGCGATTTGGAGCCATTTCCGGGTTTTCTGTAAAAAGTTGATATTTTTAATATTCCAGAAGGCTCAAACTAATTTATATATCATAACAAATCAGTAGAAATTGGTTTGAGGTCAAAAGGTTTTGTAAAACTCGTTTTATGGCTAAAAAGGGTAAAACCGGCATAAACCGAATTAATCTTAGAATACTAAGTTATGCTCAGCCTAAAAATAAATAAAAATCTCCAAAAATCCCAAAATAGTATTTTATAACAGTGGGTAAAAAGTTTGGTATTAAAATTTGGGTTTTGATAGGCTATACATAATTTACGCCATTTAATTAATAAGGAGTTCTTAATTACGCTATTGAGCATAACTCTTAATCTAGACCTCAATCTGACTTCAAATTCTGGGTGCAAGTTTATAAATTAGTAGCTAAGGTGCCTACCCTTTTACATTTTCAAAAATCACGTTTTAAGGTCAAATGGGCATAATGGTCAACATATAAGCGATTAACGGAAACATGTTTGTGAATAGGATATCAAATGAACCAAGATGTATAATCTCAGAGAGTTATACTAACATGTAAATAGGTTCAAAAGAAGCTCTAAGGCAATCCTAATCTTGGCTTAAACGGGTCAGAACTGATAGTCAAATCAATAGTCAAACTTTGCGACTTTCGGTTCCAAACCGAGCCTAAACTGAAAATTGTCGAGTTGAACATGTTGGAACATGTTCTTATATTAATTACCAAGTTATTTTAATGATTAAACAGGTTGCATGTATCCTACATTGCTAATTATGTATTAATTTGCAAATAACCTTTCTGTTGACTTTTTATACAAAAGCTTTGACTCGACAATTAACATAGTTAGAGTGGGAATCTGGAAATACCCTTTTATGGGTTTGTTACCCACATAATTACCTACTTAAAGGTACTTTTAATTCGTGATTTGACAGAGCACACTTTAATTAATCACGAAGTCAAACCTTAATTATGACGGTTTGACTTTTAGCTAATTAACTAAGCTAAAACGAATTAGGAATGGTTAAGGACACTTACAAGAGTCCTAATTAAGATTAGAGATCACTAGGAAGATGGCTTGAAGTCCAGAGAGCTCCAGAAGTGAACTTTTGAAAGTGGGTGTTCAAATGGTTACAACATAAGGTTCTTATATAGTGCATTTGATCTTCTAAGATGGTGCCACAAGAGTCTATGAGTGTAACCAGATGAAGACAAGTGCCCCTATTGCATGAAAAACCATTGGAGAGGCTCTGGTATTAGAAAACAAGCCATTGAAGTCGGTTACAGACCTGAACTGGCAGCTGCCAAAACTTTTCTGTCGCGGGCACCCTGATGCGGCCCGCGTGAGGGTATAGGGAATTCTAATGCGGGCCGCCTGGACCGGCAAAACCTGCCAAACAAGTTTCATCTTTTGCACTTTTGGTCCCTGGTCCTTTGTAACGTGGTTTTAAGCTTTGTTTTTGCACTTTTGACCTCTTAACCTTATTTTTAAGGGCCTTGGGACTTTTACTAACTTGGTTAAGTCCTTGACCAACCTTGTAACCACTCATAAGGCCATAGAATTCAATGTTGACGCTTTTAACCCCTCGAACACGAATTTGATCATAACTTTCTCATACGATAACGCAACTTTATGAAATTTTAACCACATATTCTAGTGAGTATAATTTATCGTTACAAAGCTTCGGGTCTGCCAAAAGGTCACTCAGAGGTATACTTTGCACATGTTGACACTTTTAGCCCCTGTAGTTTGTAATTCCTCACTTTCTTTCATGTTTAGCTTCGTATGATCCATGATTTGTTCGTTGGAAAGTATAAACATTATGTAGGGCTATTTTAGAATATATTTATCCATTGTTGACACTTTGGACCCTTATATTCACATAGTTTCCCCGTTTGTCAACTTTAGGCCCTCCAGAGTATTCTTTCTCACGTTCAGAGCTTATGACACGTGTTTATACATTATTGGACACAAATTTTCAAGGTGTTACATCCTCACCCCCTTAAAAGAAATCTCGTCCTCGAGATTTAAGGAAACAACTGAGGGTATTTCTCCTTCATTGTGGATTCTAGCTCCCACGTGTATTCAGGACCTCTGCGGGCGTCCCACTTCACCTTGACAATAGGCACAAGCTTTCTCCGAAGCTTCTTTACCTGTCGATCCTCAATCGACACAGGTTTTTCCACAAATTTTAAGCTCTCATCTATATGCACATCTGTGTGTGGTATGACTAGTGACTCATCAGCTAGACATTTCTTCAGATTGCAGACGTGAAATACATTATGAATACCATCGAGCTCTTCAGGTAAGTTTAACTTGTAAGCCACTGATCCTACACATTCGATGATCTCGAATGGTCCTATATACCTTGGGCTTAACTTACCTTTCTTACCAAATCGCATCACCCCTTTCCAAGGTGATACTTTGAGCAAAACTCTATCGCCAACCTCAAACTTGAGAGGTTTTCGCCTTTCATCTGCATTGCTCTTCTGCCTGTCTCGAGCAGCTTTCAGGCGGTCGTGAATTTGGACAATCTTGTCCGTTGTCTCGAAGACTAAGTCAGGACCTGATAATTGGGTGTCCCCTACTTCTGCCCAGCAGATGGGCATTCTGCACTTTCTACCATATAGTGCCTCAAAAGGCACAGCCTTAATGCTTGTATGGTAGCTATTATTGTAGGAGAAATCGACCAACGGTAAATGCCTGTCCCAACTACCTCCTAGATCAATTACACATGCACGCAGCATGTTTTCCAATGTTTGGATAGTACGCTCACTCTGCCCATCCGTCTGAGGATGGTAAGCCGTACTGAAATCCAATTGAGTGCCCAGAGACTGTTGGAAACTCTTCCAGAAATGAGATGTGTATCTAGTATCCCGATCTGAGATAATAGATACTGGTACGCCATGAAAGGACACAATCTTATCCACGTACAGTTGGGCTAACATGTCAGAGCTGAAGGTCTCTTTAATGGGCAGGAAATGTGCTGACTTAGTCAGTCTATCAACTATGACCCATATAGTATCATTTCCTTTCGGCGTCTTAGGCAATTTGGTGATGAAGTCCATCGTTACCATTTCCCATTTCCAAGTGGGAATTTCAGGCTGTTGTAGCAAACCTGACGGCTTCTGATGTTCGGCTTTGACTTTAGCACACGTCAAGCATTTAGCTACATAAGCAGCTATAGACTTTTTCAAGCCTATCCACCAATAATTTGCCTTTAAATCCTGGTACATCTTATCAGCTCCAGGATGGACGGAATACTTGGAATTGTGGGCTTCCTTGAGGATAACATCCCGAAGTCCTCCATATACAGGAACCCATATTCGCCCATTTAACCTCAACATTCCGTCCTTGTCGTAGGACAACTGTTCTTCAGTTACTCCTAATTTCTCCTCAGGATAGTTAGCTTCCAACACAGCTTCCTTTTGTGCAGCCAACAACCTTTCATTCAAACTATTCTTAAGTTCAATGCTCTTGGCATTGATCCTTATCGGCTTCACTCTTTCCTTCCTGCTCAAGGCATCTGCGACTACATTGGCCTTGCCTGGATGGTATCTTATTTCACAATCATAATCGTTCAAGGTTTCCATCCATCGTCGCTGCCTCATGTTCAAATCCTTCTGATTGAACAGGTGTTGAAGGCTCTTGTGATCAGAGTAGATTACACATTTAGTCCCATATAGGTAATGCCTCCAAAGCTTAAGTGCAAATACAACGGCACCCAATTCCAAGTCATGGGTGGTGTAATTTTTCTCGTGCACCTTTAGTTGACGTGAAGCGTAGGCAATGACCTTGCCTTTTTGCATTAACACGCAACCCATTCCGGTGTGTGATGCATCACAATACACCACAAATTCTTCAATGCCTTCAGGTAGAGTCAGCACTGGAGCGTTACTTAACTTCTGCTTCAAGATATCAAAAGATTCTTGCTGCTTAGGCTCCCAATTAAACTTAATGTTCTTACGCGTTAACGACGTTAAGGGTGCAACAATCCTTGAGAAGTTTTCAATAAAACGCCTATAGTATCCAGCCAAACCTAGGAAGCTACGAATCTCTGAAGGTGTCTTTGGCTCTTGCCAGTTCATAATATCTTCTATCTTTGCGGGATCCACTTGAATTCCACGTTCACTCACAACATGTCCAAGGAACTGGACTTCGCGAAGCCAAAATTCACACTTTGAAAACTTGGCATAGAGCTTCTCTTGATGGAGCAGCTTAAGAATGCACCGAAGATGCTTCTCATGGTCAGCTTGGTTCTTCGAGTAAATGAGGATGTCATCGATGAAGACGATGACAAATTTATCCAGATAAGGCTTGCATACGCGATTCATGAGATCCATGAATGCGGCAGGTGCGTTGGTGAGCCCAAAAGGCATCACCAGGAACTCGTAATGACCATAACGAGTCCTAAACGCGGTCTTATGTACATCCTCCTCCTTGACTTTTAATTGATGATAGCCTGACCTGAGATCTATCTTGGAGAAGTAACTTGCTCCCTGTAGCTGGTCGAATAGATCGTCGATTCTAGGCAAAGGATATCTGTTCTTGATAGTAACCTTGTTTAGCTCACGGTTATCAATGCATAGACGCATTGATCCATCCTTCTTTTTGACGAATAGAATTGGTGCTCTCCACGGAGATGAACTAGGTCTAATGAAACCTTTAGCTAGTAAATCATCTAGCTGTGTCCTTAATTCCTTCATCTCCGTTGGCGCTAATCTATATGGTGCTCTGGCCACTAGTGTAGCTCCGGGGATGATGCCAATCCTAAATTCCACCTGCCTATCTGGTGGCAAACCAGGTAGTTCTTCCGGAAAAACTTCGGGATATTCAGCAATGACGGGTATGTCTTCGATCCTGGGCTTCTTCTCGTTAATGGTCACTTGTGCCATATAGATGATGCAACCTTTACTCAGACACCTGGATGCCTTGAGCATAGCCACTTGCTCAGGCTATCCATGTTGAGTATCTCCCTGAATAGTGAGTGGCTCACCAGATGGAGTCTTGATTACTATCTGCTTCTTGTTGCACACTATCTGGGCTTGGTTATGCGATAACCAATCCATTCCTATTACTATATCAAAGCCTACTAGCTTAAAGGGTAACAAGGATAAAGGAAAAGAGTGGTTCCTAATGGATAGGACACATCCGTCTAATACATTCGAAACTGTTTCTATCGATCCATCAGCTAATTCTACTTCATATTTCATACTTAGGGTTTAACAGGTAGTTTCAATAAATCACAGAACTTATTATCTACAAAGGATCTATCCGCCCCAGAGTCAAACAATATCCTTGCGTAGACATTATTAATGAGAAAAGTACTTGTTATGACATTATCATCCTGGATAGCTTCCTTCGCATCCATGCGGAAGACCCTTGCATTAGTCTTCTTTCCCTCTTCTGCTTTCTTGGCAAGTTTCGGGCAGTTGGGTCTAATATGTCCCTTCTCATTACAATTGTAGCAGGTGGCATCCTTAAGTTTCTTGCAATCTAATGCCTTATGATCCGGGGACTTGCAAATCCCACATAGTTTCTGCTGAGATTGGGATCTAGACTCCTGCCTGCATTTCCCGTAATGGTGCTTCTTACAAACTTTACACCTGGGTTTTTCACCCGACTGTTGATCTCCCTTCTTGGATCCCGACCCTTTCTTGTGGTCGTCATTGCCCTTGTGCTTCTTGACTGAGCGCCGCGAACCGTCATCTTCGCGTTTTCGTTTCTCGGCATCTGCAGCTCTCAGGGACCTCTGTCTAACTGCGTCTAGTGTAAGGGATAGAGATATGTCAGCTACTGATCGAAATGCAGTGGGCCGAGAGGCCTTGACGCTTGCTTTAATTTCTGGGGCCAGACCCCCAATGAAACGGGCTATTCTCTTCGGTTCAGGTGTTACGAGATAGGGAACTAGCCTTAACAAGGTATTGAAGGTTGTGAGGTAAGCCTGGCAGTCCAGGTTCTTCATCACCAGAGACAAGAAATCGGACTCTATTCTTTCAACCTCGTGCTGAGGGCAGTAATTCTCCTTGATCAGGGTAATAAATTGTTCCCAAGACATGTTGTATAGTGGTACCTTCCCGGTGGCTTGAATCAACGACTTCCACCATGATAGGGCGTCACCCTTGAATGATTGTGACACAAACTTCACAATATCTTTTTCAGCACAACCACTTATATCCACCACTGTTTCCATTTCATCAAGCCAAGTCATACAGTCCACTGCCCCCTTCTCCCCAGTAAAATCCCGGGGTTTACAAGACACGAAGTACTTATATGTGCACCCTTTGACATAAGGCTTGTCTTCCAATACTACCCTTTTGGATGGGACGCTGTTTTCGTTGGAGGAATGTCTGTCATTCTCTTTCTTAGATTCATTTTTCTTAGACTCATCTTTCTTAGACTTTGGTGGGGTAGGTGGTGGTTTGCTGTGACCTCCCGAATGAGTTTTGGATTTGATATGCGGTGTAGACAAGGTCCTACTATGGGTCCCGCTGTACTCACTGTACTGTCTTTCTAATGCCTTAGTAACCGCATCATCCACAAGCGCTTTCAGCTCTGCGCCAGTTAACTGTATTTTTGCATTATCGTGATTCTCTATCAGACGACTATTCACTTCGTCCGACCCCGCCATGTAGCTTCAATTGCTACATATAGACAATAATAGGCAAGGTTTTATCTAGAAGCTAATACAGTATTTTATATTTTATTAACCATGGTTTTATATATAGCCATTGCTGGTTAATTTGTTAATCAAGTAATTATTCAGGACCTTTATTATAATCCTATATTACAAATAACTTAGTCACGAAGACAGTGTTAATCTCTAACCCGGATTCTTACAGGATCAAGGTATTAGGGTTTGAATCACAGTTCATTACCCTATTCTAGACAGTGAGTTGCAGACTCCAACTGTCTGTTAGTCCCTAGGACATTTATTTATATATACATATTACCCATAGGAACTTCATCCCCAAGGGATGGTTATTTAAATAAAGGGAATTTTAAATTAACCCAATTTAAAGATGGCCTATGTGATTTATATTGCATCACAATTTGCCCAGCATGTCAACATACTTACAGATGTCAACATAATTTGGAATCTTTTAGACAGGTTCTACCATTTTGGCCATGTCTGCGACGACACGTGGCTAGGTTTTACCCCTAAGATTCTCTTTATAACGCAGATCAATCCTAAGTTGAGACGTTAATTATGGACCTGAATCTAATTATGGAGATAACATCTTGGCCTTGTCTTATAATGACATGTGGCTAGGTCTTGTCCCTTTTTAGAATTTGCCATTCTATATTAATGGTTGGTCTTCTTTATTTTAGGAAATGTTATTTTCATTTTTACCTTTTTATTTTAAGTTTATTCATATACTTATTTATAACAACAATCATGAGAATTTAAATGCAACATTTCACTAATAAAGATTTAACAATACAATACTTGCCCTAAACGGGACTTCTACAAATAACATGCCCACGCAGGGGCGAAATACAATAAACAACAAACAAACAAACCCACGCAGGGGTCAACTGAAAGACATGCCCACGCAGGGGCAGAATACAAAAAGACAAGCTTGCGCAGGAGCTGAATACAGAAACAACAAGTCCACGCAGGGACTGATTACAACTAAAATAATAAGATCTTCAATAATCCCTTCTTTTGGACTTTCCTTTTATCAAGTCTGATAGTCCTTTGAAGAAACCTCTGTTGTGTCTGCGCTCAGTTTGGATTTCCCGTTCACAACGGTCCAGTCTCTCAAGGACCTCCTGCTGGCGCTCTGGTGGGATAAGCTGCTGCTACGACGGTTGGTACAATGGTTGAGGAGGTGGTGGCTGCTGGTACACATATGGAGGGTACCCGGTAGTCCAAGGACCACCATAGGGCCCTTCAGGGTGTCGAGCGTTGTAATCCCACGCCTCCTGATATGGGTCCACGTTAGCATAGTTAAAGCTGTTGTGGCCCGGCATTTCAAACGGGTTGTATGCCGCGGAACTGGCATAAGCAGGGATTGGGTTGTCGAAACCCAACGGAGGTGCCACAGGTACTGAGTTGACCTCTGGAATGGGGTTTGATGGACCCCCCATTTGTGGTTCTTCCTCTTCCTCTTGGAGTGGCGGATAATGACTACCACTCGATGGTTGGGGAGTGCTGATGCGGATTCCCCCTCGCACAGACATCCGTGCGTTTGACCTCCTCCACCTCGGTGTCTCGGGAGGCGGTTGTTGCTCTACTGGTGGTGGTGGTGGCGGAGTGACTGCCACAAATCGTTGATCCTCAGAAGGACCCTACTGTTGCTGTTGCTGATATGGGGACGAGTGCTCAGAGGGCGTGAAGTACCAGTCCCACTGCTTGAACCTCTCCTGGTAACTGTCCGGACCGCGATACGGCGATCCGTGGAACGATGACCCATCTGAGATCTCGATGGGGTGGTTCGGCGTCCCTGTAGCAAGCTCCATGGGGTCAGTATCTTCGTCCATATCGTTTTCCCCAGAGAAGTGGTCTTCTGGTCCGAGTGGGTTAAAACCCACGGGTTCTGGAAGAATGTTGGCCGGGTTGAATCGGCTTTGGAAAACTGGGGTTGGGTCACCAAAGGAGTGGTGAGAGTTGGATCTCTGCAAAGGTATGAAAGAGGGTGGTTGCTCGTTGGGCTCATTTTCCGATTGGGGCCCAAAGGAGTGCTGGTAAGAAGGTGAAGAGCTGAGGGAGACTGACAGCCTCCCGGGTTCAACATAGAGCCTCCACGGCTCTTGTGGACTAGTGCTCATGGTAATGGATGGGGTACGCCGGTGCGAAGGTCCGGCTTCGTGATCGTGACTGGGCCCTTGCCTCGTCCGCAAAGAAATCTTGGTGGCATTTTGACCTGCATACAAGTTTTAGATAACAACAACAATATATAATAATAAGACCCAAAAATAAAACAAAACAGAGTTTGTCCTATGTTCTTTGTCTAGACTCAGAACTCGAGGAATGTGCATTTATTTAACTGAGATTAAACACAAAAGGCTAGTGTTTAATTCACTCAGCGTTGGCTCTGATACCAACCTGTCACACCCCTAATTTCCACGTATCACCGGTGGGCCCGGTGGAGGTTCCGTGACGTAGTTGATATCGTCATAGTCAAACATACAATAATTAAATGCACAGCGGAAGCAAAAGAAAGATTTATTTCAACATAATTTATTGCAATATTCAAGTATCACAAAATGTCGAAATAGAATCCACAGGCAGAATCAAATAAAAAGGAAACTTCATTTCAACAGACTTCATACATCCTAAGCTTGCGTGACTTCTATGGATGCTTAAGGAGTGACCAGCCTATTACGCGTAGTACCTGCACTTAGCCTTTTTGGAAAATACGTTTGTTTACACTGGTAAATACAATTTAACTGACTCATTTTGAAAAATGTTTAAAATTGATTTAAATGCCCGTGGCATAAAACTTTTTATAACTTGGGATAATTATTTGCTTAATAATCTTGTAAAAGAATTACATGTTTATTCTGCGTTCAGTAGCCCGGGTCGTGCCGGGTTAAAGATTAATAGACACACAACTTAATATAATTCCGCCGCGAGACTTCTCTCGTACCGACGATTATACATGTTGTACTGCACTACGGGTGTACGCCTACACCCGAGTGCTAAGGTCGTGGCCATTCTTTGAATGATGCCAAGGATATCCGGGACATGGTCATTAAACTCCCAAAGGCGTTAAACAAACAAAACAACATTTTTAAACGGGTCACTTGATTGCACATAACTACAGACCGGTTAAGGTCAATTACCCGACCAAGCGGTATTTTATATACCGTACCCCAAGCCCGTATAGGGAAAATAAGTTAAACGTATTTACCTGAGCAAAGTATAAATCAAAAACAGCGAGTGCACGTAGCTTTTACCGGGCTCCTAGATCTGGAAATTAAGGTTTTAATAACCTATTAGAATTCTAACGGGTCTTAAGCTTAGACCGGTTAGTTAAAAAGGAAGATTACGGTTTTAAACGCACAATAAGGCGAAGACCGTTTTAGAATATGGTTTTGACCCAACAAGCTTGCATACTTGTTTAATATGGGTAATATAATCACATTCTGGATTTGAGACCGAAAAAGATATGGTTTGACCCGTTTCTGCTAAAATGGCCAAACTAGTCACAAAAGCCGATCCGAACGCGTATAGTGCGTAACGAGTAACCATAAGAGTCAAATACAAGTTTCTGAAGTCAATATGCTTAAAATATGTTGTGATATCAGAATGATACCTTCCATTATGCCCCAAATGATTTTAAACCAAAACTATGCCTCATAAGGGCGTTTTGGTCATTTTATAAGGTGTAAAAGGGGTAAAATAATAACCTGAGTTACATGTCTGAATAAATTAGTAAATATACTTAATTTACTAAGTTATAACAGTAGGGTATCAAATTTATGTGAAATTTATTATCTTTAACCTTACTATGCACCGTAGGGGCATTTTGGTAATTTCACATGTGCCTAAAAGGTCAATTCTGGAATTCTGAGTTCAAAACATTTGCCTACTGTTTAAAATATAAAAATTCACTAATTACATCAGTAGGTTTAATCCCTTAAGCTTAATAAGGTTCTAGAGCATACTTATGCGTTAAAAATGCCTAAAAGGCGATTTGGAGCCATTTCCGGGTTTTCTGTAAAAAGTTGATATTTTTAATATTCCAGAATGCTCAAAAGAATTTATTTATCATAACAAATCAGTAGAAATTGGTTTGAGGTCAAAAGGTTTTGTAAAACTCATTTTACGGTTAAAAAGGGTAAAACCGGCATAAACCGAATTAATCTTAGAATACTAAGTTATGCTCAGCCTAAAAATAAATAAAAATCTCCAAAAATCCCAAAATATTATTTTATAACAGTGGGTAAAAAGTTTGGTATAAAAATTTGGGTTTTGATAGGCTATACATAATTTACGCCATTTAATTAATAAAGAGTTCTTAATTACGCAATTGAGCATAACTCTTAATCTAGACCTCAATCTGACTTCAAATTCTGGGTGCAAGTTTATAAATCAGTAGCTAAGGTGCCTACCCTTTTACATTTTCAAAAATCACGTTTTAAGGTCAAATGGGCATAATGGTCAACATATAAGCGATTAACGGAAACATGCATGTGAATAGGATATCAAATGAACCAAGATGTATAATCTCAGAGAGTTATACTAACATGTAAATAGGTTCAAAAGAAGCTCTAAGGCAATCCTAATCTTGGCTTAAACGGGTCAGAACTGATAGTCAAAGCAATAGTCAAACTTTGCGACTTTCGGTTCCAAACCGAGCCTAAACTGAAAATTGTCGAGTTGAACATGTTGGAACATGTTCTTATATTAATTACCAAGTTATTTTAATGATTAAACAGGTTGCATGTATCCTACATTGCTAATTATGTATTAATTTGCAAATAACCTTTCTGTTGACTTTTTATACAAAAGCTTTGACTCGACAATTAACATAGTTAGATTGGGAATCTGGAAATACCCTTTTAAGGGTTTGTTACCCACATAATTACCTACTTAAAGGTACTTTTAATTCGTGATTTGACAGAGCACACTTTAATTAATCACGAAGTCAAACCTTAATTACGACGGTTTGACTTTTAGCTAATTAACTAAGCTAAAACGAATTAGGAAGGGTTAAGGACACTTACAAGAGTCCTAATTGAGATTAGAGATCACTAGGAAGATGGCTTGAAGTCCAGAGAGCTCCAGAAGTGAACTTTTGAAAGTGGGTGTTCAAATGGTTACAACATAAGGTTCTTATATAGTGAATTTGATTTTCTAAGATGGTGCCACAAATGAGTGTAACCAGATGAAGACAAGTGCCCCTATTGCATGAAAAACCATTGGAGAGGCTCTTATATAGTGAATTTGATCTTCTAAGATGTCGCTGGCACCCTGATGCGGCCCGCGTGAGGGTATAGGGAATTCTAATGCGGGCCGCCTGGACCGGCAAAACCTGCCAAACAAGTTTCATCTTTTGCATTTTTGGTCCCTGGTCCTTTGTAATGTGGTTTTAAGCTTTGTTTTTGCACTTTTGACCTCTTAACCTTATTTTTAAGGGCCTTGGGACTTTTACTAAGTTGGTTAAGTCCTCGACCAACCTTGTAACCACTCATAAGGCCATAGAATTCAATGTTGACGCTTTTAACCCCTCGAACACGAATTTGATCATAACTTTCTCATACGATAACGCAACTTTATGAAATTTTAACCACATATTCTAGTGAGTATAATTTATCGTTACAAAGCTTCGGGTCTTCCAAAAGGTCACTCAGAGGTATACTTTGCACATGTTGACACTTTTAGCCCCTGTAGTTTGTAATTCCTCACTTTCTTTCATGTTTAGCTTCGTATGATCCATGATTTATTCGTTGGAAGGTATAAACATTATGTAGGGCTATTTTAGAATATATTTATCCATTGTTGACACTTTGGACCCTTATATTCACATAGTTTCCCCGTTTGTCAACTTTAGTCCCTCCAGAGTATTCTTTCTCACGTTTATAGCTTATGACACGTGTTTATACATTATTGGACACAAATTTTCAAGGTGTTACAGCGGGATAACCAGTGATTCGTCAGCGAAACATTTCTTCAGGTTACAGATGTGGAACACATTGTGGATACCACTGAGCTCTTCCGGTAAGTTTAATTTGTAGGCAACCGATCCGACACGTTCGATTACTTCGAAAGGTCCAATATATCTCGGGCTTAGTTTTCCTTTCTTACCGAATCGCATTACCCCCTTCCAGGGTGATACCTTAAGCAAAACCTTGTCGCCTACTTCGAAATTGAAAGGCTTACACTTCAAATCTGCGTAGCTCTTCTGCCTGTCTCGGGCAGCTTTCAATCGATCGCGAATTTGGACAATCTTGTCTGTTGTTTCGAATATTATATCAGGTCCTGTCATTTGGACATCTCCCACTTCTGCCCAACAAACGGGCGTTCTACATTTTCTACCATATAAAGCTTCAAAAGGTGCAGCCTTAATGCTTGTGTGGTAGCTATTGTTATAGGAGAATTCGACTAATGGTAGGTGGTTATCCCAACTGCCACCTAAGTCGATTGCACATGCACGGAGCATGTCTTCCAGTGTTTGGATTGTACGCTCACTCTATCCATCTGTCTGAGGGTGGTAAGCCGTAGTGAAGTTTAGTTGCGTGCCCAAGGATTGCTGGAAGCTTTTCCAAAAGTGTGACGTGTACCTGGTATCTCTATCAGAGATAATAGACACAGGCACGCCATGAAGGGATACAATCTTGTCTACAAACAACTGGGCTAATATGTCGGAGCTCTGAGTCTCCTTTATGGGTAGAAAATGTGCTGACTTGGTCAGTCTATCAACTATTACCCATATTGTATCGTTTCCCTTCTTTGTCTTTGGTAACTTGGTGATGAAATCCATTGTTACCATTTCCCACTTCCATACGGGAAGTTTAGGCTGTTGTAGCAAGCCGGATGGCTTTTGATGCTCGGCTTTTACTTGTGCACAAGTCAAACACATTGCTACATAGGTGGCTATAGACTTTTTCAAGCCTATCCACCAAAAATTCGCCTTCAAGTCCTGGTACATTTTATCAGCACCAGGATGAACGGAATATCGGGAACTGTGGGCTTCCTGGAGAATAACGTCACGAAGACCTCCATAAACAGGAACCCATATCCTTCCATTCAATCTCAGAATTTCGTCTTTGCCAGAAGATAACTGCTCTTCAGTTACCCCTAGCTTTTCGTTTGGATAGTTAGCTTCCAACACAGCTTCTTTCTGTGCAGCTAACAATCGTTCATTTAGACTGTTCTTTATTTCAATGCTCTTGGCATTGATTCTTATCGGTTTCACTCTCTCTTTCATGCTCAAGGTCTCTGCGACTACATTGGCCTTGCCTGGATGGTATCTTATTTCACAGTCATAGTCATTCAGAGTTTCCATCCAGCGTCGCTGCCTCATATTCAGATCCTTCTGATTGAACAGATGCTGAAGGCTTTTGTGATCAGAATATATCACAAATTTAATGCCATATAGGTAATGTCTCCAAAGTTTTAGTGCAAATACAACGGCACCCAACTCCAAGTCGTGGGTGGTGTAGTTCTTTTCATGCACTTTCAATTGTCGCGAAGCATAGGCAATCACCTTGCCCCTCTGCATAAGCACACAACCCATTCTGGTGTGCGATGCATCACAATATACGACGAATTCTTCCATCCGTCTGGCAATGTCAACACTGGAGCATTTCTCAGCTTTTGCTTGAGGATATCAAAAGCTTCTTGCTGCTTAGGGCCCCAATCGAACTTTATTTTCTTTCTAGTTATAGAAGTTAGGGGTGCAGCAATTCTTGAAAAGTGTTCGATGAAGCGTCTATAGTATCCTGCTAGACCTAGGAAACTGCGAATTTCCGTAGGTGTCTTCGGCTCCTGCCAGTTCATGACGGCTTCAACTTTAGCAGGATCCACCTGGATTCCATGCTCACTGACTACATGTCCAAGGAACTGGACCTCTCGTAGCCAAAAGTCGCATTTAGAGAACTTGGCATAAAGCTTTTCTTGATGAAGCAGTTTAAGGATACATCGAAGGTGCTTTTCGTGGTCAGCTTGACTCTTCGAGTAGATAAGGATGTCATCGATAAAGACAATGAGAAATTTATCCAAATAAGGCTTGCAAACGCGATTCATGAGATCCATGAATGCGGCAGGTGCATTGGTGAGCCCAAAAGGCATCACTAGGAACTCGAAATGACCATATCGAGTCCTAAATGCAGTTTTATGCACGTCTTCGTCCTTGACCTTCAATTGATGGTACCCTGACCTTAGGTCAATCTTGGAGAAGTAGCTCGCTCCTTGCAACTGATCGAACAGATCGTCGATCCTAGGCAAAGGATACCTATTCTTGATCGTCACTTTGTTCAGCTCACGGTAATCGATGCATAAGCGCATCGAACCATCTTTCTTCTTGACGAACAGGATTGGCGCTCCCCAAGTAGATGAACTTGGTCTAACAAAACCTTTGGCCAGCAGATCATCTAGCTGCGTCCTTAATTCTTTCATTTCCGTGGGTGCCAATCTATAAGGCGCTCTCGCGATCGGTGCGGCTCCTGGAATGATATCGATACTGAACTCCACTTGTCTGTCTGGCGGAAAACCAGGCAGTTCTTCTGGAAAAACTTCAGGATAGTCGGAGATGACTGGAATGTCTTCAATTCTGGGTTTCTCCTCACCGATGATTACCTGTGCCATATAAATGACACATCCTTTCTTCAAACATCTGGATGCCTTTAGCATAATTACATGTGCAGGCAATCCATGTCGAGTATCTCCTTGGATGGTAAGTGGTTCTCCAGACGGAGTCTTGATTACCACTTGTTTCTGGTTGCACACGATTTGGGCTTGGTTATGCGATAACCAATCCATACCCAACACTACGTCAAAACCAGCGAGTTTAAAGGGTAACAGTGATAAAGGAAATGAGTGATTCCTAATGGATATAACACATCCATCTAAAACAGTTGAAACTGTCCCCATAGTCCCATCTGCTAGTTCTACTTCATATTTTACACTTAAGGTTTTAACAGGCAATTTTAATAACTCGCAGAACTTATCATCCACAAAGGATTTATCTGCTCCAGAATCAAATAAGACTCTTGCGAAAACATCATTGATAAGGAACGTACCGGTTATGACATTATCATCTTGAATAGCCTCTTTTACATCCATCTGAAAGACCCTCGCATTGGTCTTCTTCCCGTCTTCAGCCCTTTTCACATTCTTCGGGCAGTTTGTTTTGATATGCCCCTTCTCATTGCAACTGTAACAAGTTGCATCCTTGAGTTTCTTGCACTCAAGAGTCCTATGCTCCGAGGACTTGCATATCCCACACGGTTTCGGTGGGGATTTCTTTTCAAACCTGCACCTTCCAAAGTGGTGCTTCTGGCAAACCTTGCACAAAGGCTTGTCGCCTGACTGTCGGTCATTTTTCTTGTTCTCTGACCCCTTCTTATGGTCACGATTTCCCTGATGCTTCTTGTTGGATCTATGTGAATCATCATCTTCATGTTTCCTCTTTTCGCTATCAGCAATTCTCAACGATCTCTGCCTCACTGCATCCAGCATGAGAGACAGAGATATATCCGCCATGGATCTGAAGGTAGCAGGCCTCGAAGCCTTCATGCTAGCTTTTATTTCTGGGGCCAAACCCCCAATGAAGCGCGCGATCCGTTTGGGTTCCGGTGTTACAAGATACGGAACCAATCTCGACAGAGTGTTGAAAGTTGTGAGATATACCTGGCAGTCCAGGTTCTTCATGACCAGCGATAGGAAATCAGACTCGATCTTTTCAACCTCGTGCTGAGGGCAGTAATTTTCCTTGATGAGAGCAATAAATTCCTCCCATGTCATGCTATACAAAATAGCCTTCCCAGAGGCTTGAACCAGAGATCTCCACCACGCTAGGGCTTCACCCTTGAACGACTGGGAAACAAACTTCACCACGTATCTCTCAGCACAACCACTGATGTCCACAACTGTGTCCATTTCGTCTAACCAGGTCATACAATCCACCGTGCCCTTTTCCCCAGTAAAATCTCGGGGTTTGCAAGAAACGAAATACTTATACGTGCAACCCCTGGCGCGAGGTGCATCATCGGCCACTTTCTTCTTAGGGTGGACGCTATTCTCATTGGATGAGTGCCTATCGTCGTCCTTCTTAGGTTTAGACGGAGTCGAGGGTGGTTTGCTGTGAGATTTAGAGTGGGTTTTTGGTTTTGAGTGTGGTGTAGATAGTGTTCTGCTTCGGGACTCGGTGTATTCTTCGTACTGTCGATCCAAGGCTGCCTTAACAGCGCCGTCTACTAGAGCTTTCAATTCCGCGCCCGTTATATGAATCTGAGCGTTATCATTGTCATCCTCCTTCGTATGACTATTATCTCCACTTGGTTCAGCCATTGTAACTCAAATCTGCTACAGAAGATAATGACAAAGTTTTATTTAGGAGATTATTATGGAATTGTCTTTTATGGCAATTCATTAACCATGGTAAACATAGACCATATTTGGTTAATTTGTTACTCACTGTTATTTAGGATTTGAATATAACTTATCCTATTTACAAATAATATAGTTAGTGGCACCAAGCCTAGTCACAAGGACGTTTTATAATATAAGTCGGGATTACAGAGAATCAAGGCATGAAGGTTTGAACCGTAGTCCTTTTACCTTTTCTGACAGGGAGTCATAGACTACAATTGTCTTCTGTCTTATATGACAATAAGTATGGCCCGTGGGCACTACATCACTAATGGATGTTTGATAAATGATCATCTTTATTGACGATTTAACCCGTGATTTATAAATCATTAATTTGGGTTTTGGAATCCCTTAATGGATTCGTATATAAGAATGACGCGTGTGATTTTAACGAATCACATCTGCCAAGGATGTTAACATGTTTACAGAGGTTAACTGGAATCTGAATCTTTTAACTAAGTCTTACCATCTTGGCCGGGTCTTATAATGACACCAGGCTAGGTTTCACTATTAAGATTCTTTAGTTAGGCAGATTAATTTAAAAAGGAATAGTCTTTGTTTCATTTTATATAATAACAAAAATGAAATTTATAACATATATTCCATTAATCATAATAATGGTTACACATTGCCCTAAACGGGACTTTTAAATGAATAATTACCTACACAGAGGTTTACAGAAAACAAGTCCACGCAGGGACCAAATACATAAATAGATGTCCACACAGGGACTAAAAGATAAGTCCATGCAGGGACTGAAACGCAATTGTCCACGCAGGGACTTGATTGTAATAGTAACTACAATAATACATAAAGAGACTAATGATCTCGTTTCTTCCTCCCTTTTAGTAGGTTTGCTAGGCCTTTAAGGAATCCACGATTACTTTTACGTTCTTGCTCAAAGTCTCGTTCCACTCGGTTTAGACGGTGGAGGATTTCTTCTTGCTCCGGTGGAGAAAAACGTGGCTGCTGCGACGGTTGTTGAACCGGAGGTCTGGGAGGTACTGGATACCCATGAGCTGGGTAGTCTGTTCCCCAAAGGTTTCCATAAGCTCTATCAGGATGAAGTGCATTATAATTAGCCGCTACCACGTATGGGTCGGCATCATAATTATAGTTGTAGTGCGTATGAGTCGGCTGCTCAAACGGGTTGTACGCGGTGGAACCGCCGTATGCTGGTATTGGATTGTCATAGCCGAATGGTGGTGGAGGTGGTGCAACTGGTGTAGAATTCACCTCTGCAGGGTGACCAGAAGGTTCCCCTAACTGTGGTTCTTCAGGTACTGGCGGAAAGTGACTTGCACTCGAGTGGCGAGGGGGTGCTAAAGTGGAATTCCCCTCCTCGGGTGGACATCCGCGTGCCTGATCTTCTACGCCTTGGCGGATCTGGAGGTGCTGGTTGAACTGGTGGCGGAGGAGGCGGTGGCGTAACTGCCACGAAACGCGAATCCTCGGAAGGATCTTGTTGCTGTTGCTGCTCATGAGGCGAGAAGTGATGAGAAGGTGTGAAGTACCAATCACACTGGTTAAACCTCGCCTGGTAACTGTCGGGACCTTGATAGGGTGTTCCGTGAAAGGATGACCCATCAGAGATCTCGATTGGATGGTTGGGAGTGCCTCGTGCAGGTTCTATGGGATCCGTGTCTTCATCCATATCTACCGCATTATCTTCGGAGAAATGATCTTCTGGTCCTAAAGGGTTATAACCTATTGGTTCTTGGACATAATCAGCCGGATTAAATCGGCCTTGAAAAAAAGGAGTAGGATCGCCATAGGAACGATGCGAAGCAGATCGCTGGAAAGGTATAAACGAAGGTTGAGGGTTACTGGGATCATTCTCCGAATTTGGTCCAAAAGAGTGACGGTATGAAGGTGTCGAACTGTGCGAGGTAGAATGTCTTGCCGGCTCAAAGAGGTTTCTTCTACGTCTCTGAGGTTCTTCACTCCTTGTACTGGAAGGAGCTCGCATGTTCGAAGGTCCGGCCTCGTGATCATTATGAGTAGTGATCGGCCCTTTGCCTCTTCCTCCTCTTCTAATTGCTGGTGGCATATTTCCTGCTTAACAAATCTTTAAATCACAATAAACAATAAAAGACAAACTGGAATAAAAATTTTGAATTTGTCCTATGTTCTTGTCTAGACTCAAGTATGTGCAATTGTGTCATTGAGATTAAACACATAAGGATAGTGTTTAATTCACTCAACGTTGGCTCTGATACCAACCTGTCACACCCCGATTTCCACGTGTATCACCGGTGGGCCTGGTGGGGGATTACCGTGACGTAGTTGGCAACAATATAGTCAAACCACACAATATATAAATGCACAACGGAAGCAATAAGATAAATATATTTCAACTATTGAATGTAATATCCAAGTATCACAATCGTCGAAATATAATCCACAGGGGATCAAAATAAGATAGAAAAATAATTGTTCAACAGATATTGGCATCCAAAGCTGGCGAGACTCTAACGATGCTAAGGAGTGGCCAGCCTATTACGTGTAGAACCTGCATTAATCTTTTTGGGGAAAATACGTCAGTTTACACTGGTAAATACGTTCAACCGACACTTTTGTAAAATGTTTAATAAAAATTGATTTGAATGCACATGGCACAAACTCTTTATAACTTGGGATAATTTATAATTAAATCTTGTAAAAGAATTACATGTTCACTATGCGTTCGGTCGCCCGGATCGTGCCGGGTTTAAGGTTAATAGACACGCCACAAAGCATAAAGACGTGGCGGGAAAACCAACGGTAATACCTTTAATTAATATAGACACATTGCCGGGTGTACGCCTACACCCGCGTGTCGGGGTCGTGGCCATTTCGTAAAATGATGCCAAGGATATCCGGGACATGGTCATTAAGCTCCCAAAGGCGTAAAGCCAACAAGACGTATTTAAACGGTGTTGATTCTTTCCTCTGATTCAGCGGTAGGGGGAGCTACTTCCTTGAAATTCACTGCATAAGGATAAAAAAGAAGGATATTAGTAGGAGATAAAAGCCTAACGGTCCATGAGAATATTTATGACCCTACCGATGGTTAACCAGTCCACCGTAAGGTGGCACCCTCAGCAATGGAGTCTCGATTGACAAAGAAAAATTTGCGTTGCCATCCGTCCTCGTTTTTGGTGGCTTTAAGAATAAGGGGTTTGCTAGAGGTCGAGAAAAGCAAGAACCGGCTAGAGCCGTGGGATCGGAGGCGATAAGTAATAGGCAGATCCTCGATGCAGAGGTCGGGGCAATGAAGGTTTTTGATTTGGTTAAGTACGATTAACACTCTCCAAACCATGGGCATGGTTTGAGCATAAGAGATGTCGGTGGTTCGGAAGAATTGCATCATGAATTCGAGAAAATGGTATCGAAGACCTAGCGAGAAAGGGTATGCTGGGAAGCAAACCCAATCAGCGGAAGAAACATCTGATCGCACTGACCGATCGAACGGTCTAAAGACCGTGTTATCAGGGAAAGCACCGGAAGCTCTCAAAGCCGCAATGTCTGCGTTGTCAAAAGCACAAACCTCTTTTCGGGATTTTTGAGGAGATTCTGCTGGGTGAAGGTCTCGGCAGCCATTACGAATAAGAAAATTTGACAGAAAGTAACTGAGAAATGGGGAATTACCTGGAGGCTCTGTTGGAAATATCTACTTTTCAAACAAGAAGAGAGAAGATATAGTAGCATTGTGGATCTCCATTGAGCTAAAAGCGCGTTGGAGGTTATGATATGATCTTGACCGTCGCTTCGTTTTAAATGCCTTGAATTATGGGATAAGACTTTTAAAATATATCCGTTGGATTGATATACCAACCGATATATTTGGGGACAATTGTTATGGCTCATTTTCTAAGCATACATATCTTGAGCTATATCCTGCTTTTAATTGTTTATCTGCGATCAGGATACTGGACGGGGATATTGCTAACATCCTGGGTGATATCCTGAGGTATATCGAATTAATCACGTGTAGGTTAAAGACTGGGACTTGCTAACGGTTAAATGGACTTCATCTCCTCAAGACTCGGGCGTATTTGTTAAAGGAGAGACGTTGAACCCGAAAGACCAGGTCTACAACGTTCGGCTAAGGAATATTCGTTGGATCCCGGTTATATAGGATAGTTAGTTACATTCGTTTTACTATAAATAGATGAGGGCGGATCAGATTAAGGCACTCAACTGACACATTTTCGAACACTTTCTCTCTAGCTCATCGCAAACACTACACACAACACTTGTATTCGAATTGCATTGTAACACGTAGTCGATCCGCACCACATCATGCACTGTATCCTGATATTTGAAGCAATAGAAGAACAAGGCAGCTGCGATTGTCAGCTCCCGAGGTTTTATGCCGGCGATCTAGATTGATCAAGGGCTTTCCTCGTACATCACGTGTCAACCTTTACCTTTTTGCTCATTGTTTGATTGTGGATACAGTTCGATATCCCGAGCCGTATCCTGAAACTGTTTTCATAACTAATTTAGTTAACACATTTTTCACACGTAATATTAGCACACTACCTCACTTAACTAATTTAATCACTAAATTGCTTCAGTAATTTTTGACCAAAACACCGTATATGTTAGATTTTTGAAAATTGATTTTAAGACCCGAACACAAATAAAAAATTCTCAAACATCTAGCCACGTTCTTCACATTATCCCTGTCCCAATCCCCCATCAAGAGAGCATCCTCAGTATAAAACAGGTGAGCTATTACCAGACCGTTGTTAGGGGTTTGAATTCCTTTGAAAATTTCTTCATTCTTCGCTTTGCTCAAAATGCTAGACAAAGCCTCCATGACCAGAAAAAATGGGGATAACGGGTCTCCCTGTCTAACCTCTTTGGAGCATGTAAATTCAAAGGTAGGAGACCCGTTCACAAGAACCGAGGATCTAGCTGAAACTAGGATCCCTTCGATCCATTTACACCATAATTCAGGAAAATCCATTTGCCCCATGATGTCCAAAAGAAAACTCCAGCAAACGTTATCATAAGCCTTTTCAAAATAAATTTTTAAAAGAAAACCCTTTTTTTATCTTTTTTGATCCAGGCGATGAGCTCATTTAGCATTAACGGGCTGTCAAGAATGTACCTCCCTTTAAGAAAAGTTGTATGATTTTCCGATATGATGGTCCCAATAACCATTTTGAGACGTGTAACATCCCAAATATTTGTCATATAAGTATTCAGACGAACCGAATACCCGGAGCTGTCAATGAGTTTTGGCGCGAAAGGCATTTTATTTAAATAAGTCACCAAGCTAGTATGGCGCTTATGACTCGGTTTAAAAGTAAAGGAACCCGGTTGTAAATCACGTTAAACAATAGTATTACTTTGGGAGCAAGTCGCACATAAACGATTCAAAAGGGGCCTATGTGAAACATTGCAATTAAAGTCAAGTATATAATACAAAACCCTATATCTCATGTGACCTAGGGTATTGCAGCCGTAGAACAATGAGGGAAAGGGAAAGAGACGAGGATGATCGAGCGACGGTGGTTCGTGGTGCATCCGGTCTTCTAAATCGTGACAAAACGGTAATATCTTGGTCCCTTCAAACATATTTATACGCTTCGATTTATATAGGGTTTCTAGGGTGCGAGTTCGGTTGGCTTACGGCGTCACAAGTGTGTGACACTGTTTATCGGTGGTCATGGTGATGGGGTGCGGCATGGTAATGTGTGATGGTGTTAGTGAGGGCATAGAAGGAGGACGATGGTGATAATTGCGGTGCGGGTTTTGGTTTCGGCTATGGAGATGAGGATGGTGGCGGTGTGTCACACCCCGATTTCCACGTGTATCACCGGTGGGCCCGGTGGGGGATTACCGTGACGTAGTTGGCAACAATATAGTCAAACCACACAATATATAAATGCACAGCGGAAGCAATAAGATAAATATATTTCAACTATTGAATGTAATATCCAAGTATCACAATCGTCGAAATATAATCCACATGGGATCAAAATAAGATAGAAAAATAATTGTTCAACAGATATTGGCATCCAAAGCTGGCGAGACTCTAACGATGCTAAGGAGTGGCCAGCCTATTACGTGTAGAACCTGCATTAATCTTTTTGGGGAAAATACGTCAGTTTACACTGGTAAATACGTTCAACCGACACTTTTGTAAAATGTTTAATAAAAATTGATTTGAATGCACATGGCACAAACTCTTTATAACTTGGGATAATTTATAATTAAATCTTATAAAAGAATTACATGTTCACTATGCGTTCGGTCGCCCGGATCGTGCCGGGTTTAAGGTTAATAGACACGCCATAAAGCATAAAGCCGTGGCGGGAAAACCAACAGTTATACCTTTAATTAATATAGACACATTGCCGGGTGTACGCCTACACCCGCGTGTCGGGATCATGGCCATTTCGTAAAATGATGCCAAGGATATCCGGGACATGGTCATTAAGCTCCCAAAGGCGTAAAGCCAACAAGACGTATTTAAACGGGCCGATTAAATTATTCAATTAACCACCATATGATGGAAGATTTAATGCCCGACCAAGCGGTAATTTATATACCATAACCCAAGCCCGTGTAGGGAAAATAAGTTAAAAGTATTTACCTGAGCAAGTATTAAACCTCAATCAAACAATGCAAGTTTCTTTTACTGGTCTTCTATTCTGGAACGAAGGTTTAAAATAACCTATTAGAATCCTAACGGGTCTTTAATTTAGCCTTAGCTTAGACCGGTCAGTTTCAAAGGATAATTACGGTTTAATCGCGTGAAAGGCGAAAACCGGGAATGGAATGTGATTCGGACCCAACAAGTTTGAAGACTTGTTTTATATGGGTAATATAACCACACTATGGATTTTGAGGTCAAAACAATAAGGTTTGACCCGTTTCGGCTAGTTTATGTAAACTAGTTACATAAACCGAACCGTGCACGCAAAAGGCGTAACGGGTAATCGTAAGAGTCCTACGCAAGTTTCCTAAGTCAATATGCTTTAAAGAGGTTGTGGTATCAGTAGGATACCTTCCATAATGCCCGTAACGAGTTTAAATCCATTATATGCCCCGTAGGGGTATTTCGGTCATTTAAAGATTATAAAAGAGGTTTCTGAGTTCTACAGGAAATCTGAGTTTTCCGAACAGTTTATAAATTCCAAAATACTCTATTTATTATTTAAAATCAGTAGCAACTGGAATCGGGTCAAAATACCTTGTAGAACTCAAGTTATGTCCAAACAGGGTATATTCGGTATTTACCGAACCGATGCCATAACCGCAGGTTATGAGTAGGTTAAAATGATTAAAAATCTTTAAAAATCCCAAATATTATTTTACATCAGTTTGTAAAAGGTTTGGTGTCGAAATTTGGGTTTAGATAGGCTTTATGCTAAATGCGCCGTTTAATTACTAAAGTTTCCGTAATTGCGCTATTTAGCATAACTCCTATTCTAGACCTCGGATTGACGTGAAATTTTTGGGACATGCTTAGAAATCAGTAACTAAGGTTATTGTCCTTTCACATGTCCGAAATTCTTATTTTAAAGTAAAAAGGGCGTTACGGTCAACTTTTAAGCATTTAGCGGAAATGTGCTAAAGACTCGGACAAACAACGAACCGGTCACAGAGGGTTACACCATCATGTAACCTGGTCCTAAGAGAGTCCTAAGGCATATCTAAATCATACCATAACGGGTCAGAACTGAAGTCAAAGCAAAAGTCAAAGTTTTGCGATTTTCGGTTCCGAACCGGGTCAAAACAGAAAATGGCAGGTTCAAACAAGCTTAGACTAGTTAATGTACTTATTATCATGTTATATGAGTGTTAAAACATGTTTCACGCTATCTACATTACTGATTATGCATAAAATCGCAAAATAGCATTCTGTTGACTTTTTCTAAGCAAGTTTGACTCGACATTCAGACTAGTTAGAGTGGGAATCAGAGGATGCCCTTTTTGGGGTTTAAAGCCCACATGATTACCAACATATAACTACCTTTTATTCGACAAACCACTGGACCATTTGTGATTTATCGTAAAGTCAATCGTTAGTTACGACGGATTGACTTTTAAGCTATAACTATGTAAAAACTAAACCGCAAAGGGTTGGGCATACTTACAGAAGTGTGGTATATGACCAGAGATGTTAGAAGAGTGCTCTTGAGCTCCAGAAGTGATCAAGAAAGCAGGTTTGAGGTGGGTTTACTAAATGCACAACTCATGGCCTTTTATAGTGAAAATGGGAGCACAAGATCATCACAACTAAGGCTACAAGGGTTCCTTGATCATCAACATGTGTCCCTGGGTGCTAGGGGTCGTTTAGGGGGCGCCCATGCTGCCATAATTTCCATATAAGTCGGTTAAAATAGCAAACAGTGCTCCTGTCCCCGTATTCTGCATCTGGCGCCTTGACGCGGCCCGCGTTAAGGATCAGGCTACCCTTACGCGGGTCGCCTGAATCCCCTTGTCAGTAACCGGATCTGCACTGCCCGCGCGGCCCGCGTAAGCTCCATCAATACTCTTACGCGGCCCGCCTGAAAGCTAATTTTCAAGATTTTCAAATCTTTTGTAATCATTGACCTGGCCTTTCGGTTTCGAAGGGGTAACTTTGCGATTTGGGCCTCGACTATTTGCGTATAAGGGCCCCGTGGCATTTACCCAACTTATTAACCCTTGGTTAATTTATTATTACACGAAAAGTCATTACTTTCAAAGTTTGACGTTTTTAACCCTTATTAACGAATTTGATCATAACTTTCTTGTTTTGAATCGGAATTTCGCGAAATTTATATCGCGCGTTCTAGTGAGTATAATTTACCATTCCAAAGCCTCGGGTATGCCCAAAGGTCACTCAGAGGTATAACTTAAACATGTTGACACATTTGGCCCCTGTAGTTTGTAATTTCCTCACTTTCTTCCACAATTTGTTCCGTACGATCCATGATTCATTCGTTTGAAGGTACGAGCATCATTTAGGGCTACTGTACAGTACATTTATCCCACGTTGACATTTTTAACCCTCGAATTTACATACTTTCAATGTTTGTCAACTTTAGTCCTTTATTTAGTATTTATTACCACGTGTAAACTTAAGACATGTGTCAATACATTATTGGACACAAAATTTCGAGGTGTTACACGGTGACAGGGAAGAGCGGTGGCGGTGGTGATCTGATGTAGTGGTGGCGTTTGGAAAGGGTGAGCGGTGCATGGTCGTGGTTGTGCTCGAAAGTGGTTATGATGGTGATGGTTAGGTTGCGGGCAAATGGACGTGGAGGTTGCGAGGGTGAGCATTTGGTGGTGCCATGGAGGCGCGGTGACAATGGTGGCGTACGCCCGCGGAGGTGGGAGATGGTGCGAAAAGGTGTATGTATGTTCTGTTGCAATGAAGAAGATGGCCTTGTGTGTTAGCGATTTAAGTGGTTAGGCTTAGAGTGGGATATAAATCGTAGGTGAATAAGAAAATTGTGATGATGATGATTTTATATAATAATTATATATTATAAATATAATTAGAAGGGTGCATGGGAATTTACGCATGCATGCCTTGCATGTAGTATGTAGAGATTTTTAAAGGTGGATGGTGGAAATAGTGTGCATGAAAACATCATAAAATTTGATGTGGTGATAAAAGGCTACACACATAATGATGATGTTATGGAAAAGTTACTGTGAGGACCAGTAGGTATTTTAGATGTATATGAGGATTCAAAACAATTTAGTACGGATGGTGGGTATGATTTGGTCATGATGGTGTTGAGGTTTGCATGTATGTGGTGCGTGTAATGAATGGTATGATTTGGATGGAATTATGGCTAGCAACAAAGAAGCTTGGGGCACGTGTGATGATGTTGGTGTGTGAACCAAGTCTAAATAATTTTACACGGTGACAGATGCAGATATATTAGACGGGTCAGGTTACGCGTTATTTATTTGATTGGATTGTAATCACAGGTTATTCGGTTACAGGTTTCAGGACGCGACACACCGCTACGGTTAGCTTACGAACCTGGAAGCTTTGCAACCAGTGAGTTCTAACTCCCCTTTTTATGTTTTTATTTTGGGGCTAGCATACATGCTTTTCGTATGTTTTCATACGTGTTACGAGTTTTATATATTAACGAGTTTTGCGATAAAATGTTTTATAAACACTTTTCCACAAATTAACCATGTTTTTATACGACGTAGTGATTAATCGGGCGTTATTAGTCCTGCGTAAGCATATGACGTTTTATTTAATAATGTCGTGGTCGTATAGGTATAGGGCATGGTAGCTGTTGATATTAGAAACACGACTTGTGTCGTGATAAATGTAATTAGTAATTCTATCATGGTTTTCGAACCTTAGTGGTAGTGGGAACGTGAAAATGGTAATTGTCGGGTAGTTGACATGCTTTTAACCTTGTATGTGTAGTCATGTGCTTTATGTGAATTAGCATCCTTGAGGTGCTAGATGCGGGTTAGTTGTGATGGCGGCGTTACGTTTGGGGTGGCGTCAGGTCACGAGATGCGGGTTATTTGTGATGGCGGCGTTACCTTTGGGGTGGCGTCAGGTCACGAGATGCGGGTTATTTGTGATGACGGCGTTACCTTCGGGGTGGCGTCAGGTCACGAGAAGCACCCTTGAGGTGCTTAGTTGATGGTCACGATTTGTGACAATGATGTAGCCCTAGTGGCAATGACGGTTTATGTGGGAGACGATGATGGCCGCAGTTTAGTAACCTGACCCAAAGAGGGGGGTTACGTGCGGCAGTACGAGATGAGCTACGGTCACTTCATAGTGATTTGACCTAATTATGTGTTAGGTTCCCACCTTATGTGTTTTATGTGTTCGCGTTAGATGAAATGGTGGGTATGTGGTGTAATTGTGGTATGATGTTTAATTAGTGTGGTTGTGGTTCGTACTAAGGATTCCCTTGTACGATTAGTTCTTTGATGAGTATATAAGGGCGGTAGTACATAACGATGAATGGTGGTAATCGGTTCCATAGAGGGGGATTATGGGTATGAGTTGGGAGTCGTTTGTCTTGAATGGTGGGTCCTTTGGCGTAGTACGAAGTGGATTAGGGGTTAACATGCTTTAAAAGTGGTGTTGGTATTTTATAAATACTGTGTTTTGGCAATAAACTAACGCGATTTGATGTATCGTTTATGTTTAAACTAAACTGTTAGAACTCATTCAGCGTAGCTGACTTTTGCATGTATGTTAGTTTGTTCGCAGATATTAGTTCGGGTCGGTGGCACTCTTGGCAAACGGATGGCATAACTCGTGACTTGGAAAGCAGGCATTCGTGATGTTTTAATCAAATAATGGTTTTTAATTTTCAAAGCAATTGGTACTGTTTTAATCTAATTTCCGCTGCGACTTTTTGAAAAAAAAATTATTATATATTTTTAAACAGTACTCTGTGATGTGACCCGACTGTAGGGTGCCCGATTTGGGGGCCTTTCAAGTTGGTATCAGAGCTGTGGTTTAAGAGAAATTGGCAGTTTAATGCCTAAACTTAAACTATAATGAGACTGAAGTGACGAATGCCACCACGAGTATCCGTGAGCCAAGAGGTATGTTTTAGTTTGTATTGTTATATATTTATTTGTAGTAGTGGTTTTTCTGTGCTATGTGCTTCTTACGTGAAAGATAGAAAGCTAGTCTGATTGTGATGGGAAACGTTTAGAATGCATGCAACAACATGGACAACTGATCACACTTGATCAACGTTATTAGTTGTCTATCGTTACTTCTGTATTCTGAGATGTAACCTAGAATAATCATACGAAGGGTCTATCTTTTCTAGGGGTTAGATGGCGAGGACTAGACAGACGAACGTTAGCAGTCATAAAGCCCGTGATAGAAGAAAAGTTGCACGTCATGCTAGGGTTGCAGCTGCTAATGCTGCTATTGCTAATGTTGCTACTGCTGCTAAGAGACCGTATGCGATCCATGAGGTTGTCTTGGAGGGCGTTCCGCCTATTATTGGGAAAGTTGCTTGAGAACGTTGATGCATGAAGTGGTCTTGGCGCTTGTTGTGCCAAGCACTAACAGAGCTCATATGCTGGATCGTCAAGTGGAGCTGCAACGCGTGCACTAAAGTGGAAGAAGAGACACGTCTCTTGTGTATGCGCGACTTTTCCCCTAGTTTTGGGTCGATAAGGTTGAATGGTCGACCCCTTTGACCTATCCAGAGGACTCTGCCTGTCGACGATGGGGAGGATCCTGAGGAAGATCCTGATGAGGACCCCATGGATGATGCGTCTGGGATGCCTAGACGGTGACTGTGGTGATTTCTTTTACTGAGGACTGGTATTGATATGATTGGTTATTTGTCACGCTTGGATGTGTTTATTTCTTTTGATTGGTGACATTAATGGTTTCGATGTTTTGACGCTTGCTTGTGCCTTTTGATGGAATTTGTTTTTGGAATCTTTTTTTTTTGTGAGTTGAGTGGATTATTTGTTATTAGTGGTTGATGTTTTATGGCTTGTTAGTTCCTCTTCTGAGCATCTATGAGTTGTGTGTAGTTATGTGACAAAGTGTTATGTGGCGAGTCCTTTCAATAGGGAGGTCGTATGAGTTGTAGTCTTTATGTGACAACGTATAAATCGATGTGATTGATTGCATAAATGTAGATGATGTTTTGTCCATAAACTTATGTGTGTGCCATCGGGCGTGTGTGGAGGTCATGTTTGACGATTGTGGGATTACTTTAATTTAACATATATATATATATATATATATATATATATATATATATATATATATATATATATATATATATATATATATATATATATATATAGGGTAGGGATCCTAAGAGAAGTCCACCCTATATGAGAAACTTGAGAAGCATTCTGGACCACACATTTTTCTAAGCCTTTCGTAATATACACATATGTATAGTTTAAAATTGACTATATACATATGTGTATAACTCAATATACATATATGTATATAGTCAATTTTAAACTATACATATGTGTATATTACGAAAGGCTTAGAAAAATGTGTGGTCCAGAATACTTCTCAAGTTTCTCAACTAGCCTATCACTTCTCACATGATCCTTATCCTATATATATATATATATATGATTTATAGACGTGCGAAACCAGGGAGTAATGTCTAGTATGATGATTGGTACTATGGTGACGAGTGGCAATGGCCACATATGAGGTATATGTGTCTCCATAGGTTTCGAGTAAGAATGTACGATGTACGAGGTTGGTAGCTATATATGGTTACCTGTTTTGTATTTCATTGTTATCGTGTGATAGGGTATGATATACTTCTGTGAAGGGTCTTGTGAAAGATACGTGTATTGATTATTGTAGTATGCCTTGTTGTTGGTTCCCTAAGGGTAAGATGATAGTAACTTAAAGCAAAAAAAATTTCCTTGCCTTTTGTGTTAACTATTGCAGTGAACGATTGCTTAGAGATAAGATTTGAGGTGTGGTGTGGTGATACTTGTTTGTTTTCTCGATGACGTACTTATACGTGACATCATCACACAATAGGATGTATGGTCGTAACTTGAGTTACGAATGTTGGTGTACGTATTGCTGGCACGTGTGGTTAATAATGCTACCATGGTGGAAGTCCGACGACACTAAAGGATGTATCGCCAAGTGATGGTGCAATCCCACGATTTGGGATGAAGTAGATTCATGTAGAAGACCTAGTCGACAAATGTTATGGATATTTAGATGTGTGAGGTTGCATGACGAACGTGTAATAGTAAAGAATGCAAGGGTTATCAACAACCGTGAACTTCAAAGATTATAAGGCCGATTGTGGGCACAATATGCCCTACTTCTTAGTGTTATGGACAGTGTCGTGTTTATTGGAATTACCCATGAATATGGTAGGTTACCGATAGTTACAAAATTTGACGGTGCTAGTGATGTTATCAATGACAAGGTAACTGATGTAGGTTATGGTGATATAGGAAAGGGCAATTGGTTTCTGCCGATGGGACCTTCGTGTGAAAGTCAAGGGAATTATGAAAGGTCACATTATAGTGACCAATGAGGAGAGATACAAATCACAAGCCAGGGAGGCCTTACGAGTGTAAAGTTGAACAAAAAGTTGTATGAGGAATGTTTAGAAATTAGACTACCCTGCATGGTATTGAAATTAGAATTGATGGCAATGGTGTTTATCAGTGACTGGGTGTCACGCAAGGACGCGGAGATGGGAAGACAACACCGTGAATGCGTATAATCTTAGTCAAGCAGGATAGACTTGTAACATCCCAAAAATTTGTCATATAAGTATTCAGACGAACCGAATACCCAGAGCTGTCAATGAGTTTTGGCGCGAAAGGCATTTTATTTAAATAAGTCACCAAGCTAGTATGGCCCTTATGACTCGGTTTAAAAGTAAAGGAACCCGGTTGTAAATCACGTTAAACAATAGTATTACTTTGGGAGCAAGTCGCACATAAACGATTCAAGAGCGGCCTATGTGAAACATTGCAATTAAAGTCAAGTATATAATACAAAACCCTATATCTCATGCGACCTAGGGTATTGCAGCCGTAGAACAATGGGGGAAAGGGAAAGAGACGAGGGAGATCGAGCGACGGTGGTTCGTGGTGCATCCAGTCTTCTAAATCGTGACAAAACGATAATATCTTGGTCTCTTCAAACATATTTATGCGTTTTGATTTATATGGGGATTCTAGGGTGCGAGTTCGGTCGGCTTACGGCGTCACAAGTGTGTGACACTGTTTATCGATGGTCATGGTGATGGGGTGCGGCATGGTAATGTGTGATGGTGTTAGCGAGGGCATAGAAGGAGGACGATGGTGATAGTTGCGGTGCGGGTTTTGGTTTCGGCTATGGAGATGAGGATGGTGGCGGTGACAGGGAAGAGCGGTGGCGGTGGTGATCTGATGTAGTGGTGGCGTTTGGAAAGGGTGAGCGATGCATGGTGGTGGTTGTGGTCGAAAGTGGTTATGATGGTGATGGTTCGGTTGCGGGCAAATGAACGTGGAGGTTGCGAGGGTGAGCATTTGGGGGTGCCATGGAGGCGCGGCGACAATGGTGGCGTACAGCTGCGGAGGTGGGAGATGGTGCGAGAAGGTGTGTGTATGTTCTGTTGCAATGAAGAAGATGGCCTTGTGTGTTAGCGATTTAAGTGGTTAGGCTTAGAGTGAGATATAAATCGTAGGTGAATAAGAAAATTGTGATGATGATGATTTTATATAATAATTATATACTATAAATATAATTAGAAGGGTGCATGGGAATTTACGCATGCATGCCTTGCATGTAGTATGTAGAGATTTTTAAAGGTGGATGGTGGAAATAGTGTGCATGGAAACATCATAAAATTTGATGTGGTGATAAAAGGCTACACACATAATGATGATGTTATGGAAAAGTTACTGTGAGGACCAGTAGGTATTTTAGATGTATATGAGGCTTCAAAACAATTTAGTACGGATGGTGGGTATGATTAGGTCATGATGGTGCTGAGGTTTGCATGTATGTGGTGCGTGTAATGAATGGTATGATTTGGATGGAATTATGGCTAGCAACAAAGAAGCTTGGGGCACGTGTGATGATGTTGGTGTGTGAACCAAGTCTAAATAATTTAACACGGTGACAGATGCAGAGATATTAGACGGGTCAGGTTACGCGTTATTTATTTGATTGGATTGTAATCACAGGTTATTCGGTTACAAGTTTCAGGACGCGAGATGCCGCTACGGTTAGCTTACGAACCTGGAAGCTTTGCAACCAGTGAGTTCTAACTCCCCTTTTTATGTTTTTATTTTGGGGCTAGCATACATGCTTTTCGCATGTTTTCGTACGTGTTACGAGTTTTATATATTAACGAGTTTTGCGATAAAATGTTTTATAAACACTTTTCCACAAATTAACCATGTTTTTATACGACGTAGTGATTAATCGGGCGTTATTAGTCCTGCGTAAGCATATGACGTTTTATTTAATAATGTCGTGGTCGTATAGGTATAGGGCGTGGTAGGTGTCGATATTAAAAACACGACTTGTGTCGTGATAAATTTAATTAGTAATTCTATCATGGTTTTCGAACCTTAGTGGTAGCGCGAACGTGAAAGTGGTAATTGTCGGGTAGTTGACGTGCTTTTAACCTTGTATGTGTAGTCATGTGCTTTATGTGAAATAGCGTCCTTGAAGTGCTCGATGCTGGTTACTTGTGATGGCGGCGTTACCTTTGGGGTGGCGTCAGGTCACGAGATGCGGGTTATTTGTGATGGCGGCGTTACCTTTGGGGTGGCGCCAGGTCACGAGATGCGGGTTATTTGTGATGACGGCGTTACTTTCGGGGTGGCGTTAGGTCACGAGAAGCACCCTTGAGGTGCTTAGTTGATGGTCACGATTTGTGACAATGATGTAGCCCTAGTGGCAATGACGGTTTATGTGGGAGACGATGATGGCCGCAGTTTAGTAACTTGACCCAAAGAGGGGGGTTACGTGCGGCAATACGAGATGAGCTACGGTCACTTCTTAGTGATTTGACCTAATTATGTGTTAGGTTCCCACCTTATGTGTTTTATGCGTTCGCGTTAGATGAAATGGTGGGTATGTGGTGTAACTGTGGTATGATGTTTAATTAGTGTGGTTGTGGTTCGTACTAAGGAGTCCCTTGTACGATTAGTTCTTTGATGAGCATATAAGGGCGGTAGTACATAACGATGAATGGTGGTAATCGGTTCCATAGATGGGGATTATGGGTATGAGTTGGGAGTCGTGAGTCTTGAATGGTGGGTCCTTTGGCGTAGTACGAATTGGATTAGGGGTTAACGTGCTTTAAAAGTGGTGTTGGTATTTTATAAATACTGTGTTTTGGCAATAAACTAACGCGATTTGATGTATCGTTTGTGTTCAAACTAAACTGTTAGAACTCATTCAGCATAGCTGACTTTTGCATGTATGTTAGTTTGTTCGCAGATATGTAGTTCGGGTCGGTGGCACTCTTGGCAAACGAATGGCATAACTCGTGACGTGGAAGGCAGGCATTCGTGATGTTTTAATCAAATAATGGTTTTTAATTTTCAAAGCAACTGGTACTGTTTTAATCTAATTTCCGCTGCGACTTTTTGAAAAAATTATTATATATTTTTAAATAGTACTCTGTGATGTGACCCGACTGTAGGGTACCCGGTTTGGGGGCCTTTCAAGACGGTTTGCCAGAATCTTAGAGATGGTTTGCTTACCCCAACCAAATTAATCGGTCTATATTCTCTCAGACCCACCAGATCCTTGTTTTTCGGAATAAGAGTTATGAAGGATGAGCTACACCCCACCGCTATAGATCCTTTGCTGTAAAAAGAAACCAACAAGTTATAGAAATCACATTCAAATAAATTCCAATACCTCTTGATAAATTTGAAGTAAAAACTGTCCGGCCCAGAGGCTTTGTCGGATCCACACTCGAACACCGCACTTTTGATCTCTTCTTTGCAAAAAGGAACCGTCAGAGACTCCGCATTTGCCTCCGAAAGGCGCCTAACATTATGACATATGAGTTTTGGTCTATCCTTAGTTTTTTCCTCGAAAGCCCTTTTGAAGAAATCCATGATCACTTTTATAATCAATGAAGGTTAAGTAGTCCAAACACCATCAATCATAAGACCAGGAATATTGTTGAAAGCCCGTCTGCTTTTGATGTACCCATGAAAAAACGTTGAGTTTTCATCACCCTCCAAATCCCATCTAGCTCTCGGTCTTTGTTTAAGGTCTTTAATTTTGTACCCTTCGAGCTCTTTTAAATCTTTCATCCATTCCAGTTTGGCCCACTCCTCCTCTTCGGATAACTCTCTAACTTCCGACATCTCATCCAGGATATCTAATTCTTCTTTCAGAGTCATCTCCGTCTCCCCTTCCTTGGATAAAACCTCTTTTTTTCCAAATTTTGATTTCCACCCTAATCTTTTTTAATTTCTGCATTAACACCTCGTATGGCTCCCCAACCCTGATAAAATTATCACCCGCCTTATGAACCACGTCATCGAAATCCTTTCTCTCCAACCAAGAGTTGAAAAATCTGAACGGCTTGGGCTCAAAGTTTTTATCCGAACACGTCAAGATAAGAGGGAAATAATCCGAGAGAACCCTCGACGTCACCCTAAGGCATGTCACCGGCCACTCAGAAAAGAATTCTTGACAAACCAATACTCTATAATCTAGCTATGTTTGTTACCATAATCCTTAAGATACATGAATTTCCATCATTTCATATCATATTCTCTTAACCCATTTTCAAAAATAAAATTATTAAAAAAAGAAGCACATTTTTAATTAAAATTGGAATTTTTCCTTTCACCCCCACTGCGAACCGCGTTAAAGTCACCCATAATCACCCATCACCCCAGGTAACAAACCATCATCCCCCAATGTCATCCCAAAGGATCTTTTTTCTGAGAAACTTTTTGCGGAGCGTACACATTAATAACACTAATAACTTTATTGCTCCCCTTTAAGGTCCCCAAAGTTAATAATAATTAGAATGCTTAATAGAATCGTGTATCTTGAAGACGTTAGGGTCCCACATGCTAACGACCCCTCCAGATCTCCTGACTGTCGGCACGTGATCCATCTCGAAATTGCCAGCTCCCTAAAATTTCTCGAATTCAATACTTGAAACATCTCTAAAATGTATCTCTTGTAAAGTGATGAAGTCAATATCATTATCTCGTTTCAAATTTTTTATCCATCTCGCTTTGTTTTTTGCCCACTATCCTAAACCTCTAATGTTTAAAGAAAAAAAATTTATCTATCTTCTTTTTGAATTCCTTCTTCCCTGGTCGCTTCTCTTATTTAAGGCTCATGGTTCTGAAGGTCAACTCCCACTATGCCCCCATGACGAATGTAACATGCATCTCCAAATTTATATTCTCCTCCTCCTCTTCGTTTGGCTACAAATTTAAATCTTCTACCATCTCCTCCCCTATTTCTTTCCTATTACCACTATACTTATCCTGACAATTTTCATATTCTCTTTCATTTCCCATATTGTGAACGTCGCAATCCTCCGGAAACAAGTTGGGTCAAATATAATATGTTCTTATGCCTGTTATTGTGTACATTTTCAATTGTTCTAGGTTTTGACATAAATTTTATTTCTTTTCGGAAATGAGTCGGGTCAAATATAATACGTGACACTATAAATTCGAGTCACTTTACGTTTCGACACCGTCGCAACGCGCCGTATCATTCTTTAACTTAAAAGGCATTATTTTCTTAATTATGTGCTTTTTTATGCACGTATAGGTATAAAGTCAATTAATTGACGGAAGTCGGTATCAAACATCGAATATTGAGATTAAAGCCAAAACCCTAGAGTTATATATGAATAACTTGTTTACATTTGGCAGGGGAAAATCAATGGTAAATACCGATTCAAACGGGACGTGATAGATGAACTTGATTGAAATCACTTTACCATTAAGTGATAAAATCAGGAAAGTTCTAGCGACAGTAAATACGGTATTGGTATTTTTCTGGTAAATATCGCAAATGAAATCGAGTGAGATCCTTATTTTATCAAAACCCCTAAATTTTGAGGGAAATGGAGAGGGTATTGTTATTATGTTATATATGTGATCTATATTATGAAACCATTAAGTGATAAAATAAGGAAAGTTTTAGAGACACTGAATATGGTGTTGGGATTTATCTAAATTTAGAGGTGAAGCTTAGCAATAAAATATGGATAGTTTTCACCATTTAATTATAATTGAGTTAATTACTGTTTTCGTCCATGTGGTTTGTCAAAAATCACCATTTCAGTCCATTAGTTTAAAAATTACGATTTCAGTCCCTGTGGTTTCACTTTCGTAACCATTTCAGTCCACCTCCGTTAACCCCATCCATTTATTTTGTTAAGTACATGTGAATTGACCATAATGCCCTTATTAATAAAAAACAAAAAGATATATAAATGAGTTAATTACTGTTTCCGTCTCTGTGATTTGTCAAAAATCACTATTTCAGTCCCTGTGGTTTCACTTTTGTAACCATTTCAGTCCAGTCTCCTAACACCGTCTATTTTACCATTAAGTTTTTAATGAAATATCTAAATTACCCTTATTTTAATTAAATAAAAAAAACCATGGAAATTTAAAAGGTCGTATTCTAGGACCCACTTGTTAAAACGCACCCCCACGCTACCCCACCTCACTCCATCCCTGCTCTCATTTCCGGCAAAAGTTTCCAGTCATCTTCTCCAGCATCACAACCCCACCCTCTTAACGTCCGGTGACCCATTACCCCACCCCAATTAATATCTTCCTAGCAGCATCAATTAACATAATAACTTTAAAACATAATGCTTATCTGGACATTTTCTCATTCTAAAATCCAAAATCAAAATTTTGGAACCACATATGTAAAAATAGTGCCAGACTTCTACTTCTACTAAAGCCATGGTGGGTCGAACCCCTACAATCCAGTTTAATTAACACAAGGGTAGTTTAGGTATTTCATTAAAAACTTTACGGTAAAATAGACAGTGTTAGGAGACTGGACTGAAATGCTTACGAAAGTGAAACCACATGGACTGAAATAGTGATTTTTTTACAAACCACAGGGACGAAAACAATAATTAACTCATTTAGACATCTTTTTGTTTTTTATTAATAAGGGCATTATGGTCAATTCACGTGCACTTAATAGAATAAATGGATTGGGTTAACGAAGGTGGACTGAAATGGTTACGAAAGTGAAACCACAAGGACTGAAATCGCAATTTTTAAACTAATGGACTGAAATAGTAATTTTTGACAAATCACAGGGACGAAAATAGTAATTAACTCATTATAATTTTAAGCATAATTAGGGTCCATTTTTTTGTTTGCTGGTAAACATTTTGAATTTAAATTTCAATGATCATATACCTAAAGGTTTGCGGGAATAGAATGGGAGGCTATAAAATGAAGCTATCATATCCCAACTGAAATTATATCTCTTTATTTTGGACGGAGACAAAGAGATTGATTTATTTATCGGAATATGATGATAGCGGTACAAAAAAAATATTTTTTGTCATCTTACTCAAAAATCAGGTTTGTCTTTTTCACACTACTTTAGGTTTCTATTTGTCTAATCTTGCTAATTTGTTCTTTATTTGTTTGTTCATTTTATTTTTTTTTACTTAGTTGTGAATTACCAGAATTGTGTTATTTCATATAACCAGAATGTTGATATTTCATTGTTGGAAACGTGTTTATATAGGTAAATAATTATTAGGAAAAATTATAAAAGTTTATATAATTATATTCTTTTTTTTTTTTTTGAAACCAGCCAACTTCTATAAAAATATAGAAACAAATGGGCCAGCTAGAAACTGAAACCCACACAAAACACCTTACACCACAATGTCACGGATATCAAAATCACACCAACGACCCCAATCTAAGTTCTTAAAAATAGATTGATTACATAACCAAAGAAAAGAAACCTCCTTTATCCTCTCCACCACAACCGTAGTCGAGTCATAGACATTGTTGAAAATATTTTTGTTTCTAGTGCACCATATCTCCCAGCAGGTAGCAAGAAAGATCACACCAATAGTCTTTTTCCACTTAGTAGATCCATGGAGATTCTGGATCGATATCGCCAATGATCCAATGGAAAGATTAGCTGGAGACATTGGCAACTTAATCCAAATAAGAACTTGTCGCCAGATGGTTTTGGTCATCAGGCAGGAAGTAAGTATGTGTTTGGCCGTCTCGTTATCAAGTCCACACCTTTGGCAGCGGGTGTCACCAACCATCACGCCTTTGAATGCCAGCGCCATCTTGGACGGGATTCTCTCTTGAATCGCCCTCCACATGAATAAGTTGACCTTGGGCGGAACCCATGGGTTCTAGAGGGCCCAAACTCCATTATCTCCACTTCCTGACCTGCTACATAGAGCCTCTTTGATCACGGCCACAAAAATCTCTTTGTCCGGCTTTGATTTCCAAACCCACACATCTTTTTTACCCCCAACTCGGTACCGTTTAACAAACCCATGAGCGAACTCAATTGCAAAATTTCCCCAGCCTCTATCAGTGGTTTTTTCCACTGAAACACCCAATGATTCTGTGAACGCGTTGTAGGATCGTGTTTAACTCCCGAACGATTGTGAATGACACGTACGACGTGCGAAATCCGTGCACGTGTGTGGACCGAACACAAGAACAAAATATAATGATGATTCGATTGTAGATCTAACAAAGTTTACACCTTGAATCACCTCTTTGCTACTTTCTCTCTCTACACCTTGAAAGCTCTCCAAATGTAGAAGGTTACAAACGTTCTAAAAATCTCCTTCAAAACTCAACCCCAAACACCCCCTAAGTTAACATTTTTTTACGTTTTGCAATTAAACATTATGCTTAAGTAGTTGGGAAAAAAAATTCAAGAAAAAAAATCTTCCTTCAATTTTCATGTTAAGACCCAGTTGTATTTGATCTTTACACGTTATAATTACTCTATTAGTTTAAATACACATTTTTTTAATTCTGGGAATAAAAATACGTGCTTGGCAAGATGAGATTTTTTTTTTCAAAAAAGGTGATATTAGAGTAGATTGACTCACACTAGTAAACAGGGTAATTGAACTGTAAAAGATCTGATGACAAAGACCTGTTTTTTATTACCACTTAAATTAACCTACTTTTCAGCACCATGTCTATGTGGGGTTCAATTAATTGATTAAATTGAGTTTTGTGAAACCTAGAACCCAAAACTTGGAGGTTGCGTTACACTAACCAAATATTACCTGTGGAGACGACCTTACTTACCGATACTATTATAGGCACTTAAGTCATAAAATACTTGTTTTTTATTAGCTCACGACAGTTACATAATCAGGATACTTTTGGCTGTTATTTTTTTTCCATCCTGACATTGTTTAAATTGTATATATACGTCTTGTTTTGTTATTTCGGTATATTATGTCTTCTGTCGTAGTGGTTTGTATGGTGTAGTGTTATAGAAAGGGTGTCGGTTTGAATCAGGCTTATGTTTTTTTTTTGCACTACACGTGTTACTTTTGGGGACATCCTGTGCACATTTATTGCCACTTCTCGTGTCACACCTTGACCCGCAGCAAATTATGATCGAGCATGATGATTATTCATAACTCATGACAACTATTAAAGTTTAATACTTATTCAAATAATCCAAACAAAATCCAAGACATAAAACATATAAAGAAAAACTTGTTTGTTGTCTAAGGTAAATTCCTATGTATCTTCATCCTCGTCACATCAACCTGATCATCAGTATCATGTGTAAAAGGTAATTTTAAGTCAACATAAGTTGGTGAGTAAATATAAGTTTGAATTTTTTTAAATTTTTAATTAAAATTTGTTAACATACAATTTAAATGTAAATGGGACAATTCACCTATAACATCACCAACAACAAATAAATAAATAAAACCAATAGCGAAACATGTGACACAATATGATACAATGCGAAACAATGGTAGCGATACCAAGTTCAACCCATGGCTGTGGGGAGCCGGTTAGCCAGTGGATCCACGATGTGAAATTGCGACACAAAGCAAATAACAAGTAACAAATATGTAACCAAAATATATAACACATAAACCACACATTTAATTTGAGTGTTTGTAATTGAATTAAATGAAAAATATGAGAAATAACGTGAAACATAACACACTCCAGAAGTTTAATAAAAGGGGGAAGTAGAGATCTACTCACGGTTTACGTTTATTGTCCTTGAGTAAAATGGCTGTTTTGTTTTGGCTATGTTGGGGTTTTTTCTTTTGGTTTGGTCTAGTCTTGGCATATCGAGACTAGCTCTAGTGTGTCAGCCAGTCACACTCGTGTATTATTGATATGTGTAAAATGCAACATATAAATCACATCAATTAAGGCATAAAACTAACCCTTTTTAAGTACTAATGTTGGAAAAAGAGTGTTTTTGTCTTCCTTTTGTATTTTCAGGATGAAATGAGCTCAAAAACACAAAAGAAGCAAAAAGACAACTAATTCTACCATAAAATACAAGAAAAGGAACAAAAGTGGACTGCCCGGACGGGGGCAAAGGAGAAGAAACAGAGTCTGAACACGCCCCGTGTCCAGCGAACACGGGGGCGTGCCCAGGAAGCAGTAGAAAAGACAAACCAGTAGAAGCTTCCATTGCCCACCACGGGGCCGTGTCCAGCGAGCACGGGGGCGTGGTGAAAGTACAGCAGGCGCATTAATTGTAATTCGCAATTACAATTAATGAAGTGAGAGAATGTCAGACGGGCACGGGGCCGTGTCCAGCGGACACGGGGCCGTGTCCAGCCTTCTGTTCAGCCTATAAATAGAGGAGCTTGGCTTCATTCTCTCTCATCCCTTGGCACACCACCTCTCTCACACCTCATCCACCACCCACCACCACCATAACATCATCATCCACCACCATCATCCATTGTCCATCGTAGAGTGTGTGAGTCGTCTCGGGATCCAAGATTGATCGTAAGAGTTCTTGACAATCAAGGCCATGTTTGCCTAAGTCTCTTACATCACTTGGTGAAGACAAGTGTTTAGTATAATACTTTTTATTTTTAATCTTTTGCACTTTTTATTTGGTTTTGTATTAATGACTTTAATAACTAGTTACTTATGTTGAAGGTGATCTTTCCTTATCGTTTGTCCGTGGTGTCTTGGCATTATTTTACTGTCTATATAAAATAAAAGATTTTCACCATTCATATCTCCACGGTCTATATGGAGGTATGTTGGCTACCTGGTCGGGGGTTAAGGGAACGGTTTGGTAAGGGTCTTGCCCTTGTTCAGCGTTTAGAGGTCCTGCTTGGGACCTGGGTCAAATTTAGTAGGATCTCCTTCAATGCCCATAGGTATTGGATGGTGGGGATCCAAACTCTTTGACCCCCTCATAAGTTAACTACTATTAATACTATAACCCGGCTATTTAGGACTGTATCCCTGCTGACTCAGACTACTTAGCCGAGGGTAACGTCACCGCCAAAAGCGGGGCCTACCACAATTTGCATTAATAACTTAATTCATTATCTTTCAATAATCCGACCCTTTAGGATTGTATCCTTGCTGACTCAAACTACTGGGTTGAGGGTAACGTCGCCTTCAAAAGAGGGGCCTACTACAATAACTAAGATAATCTCTTAAACAAGTGCAAAAGTGCAAAAATAATCAAAGGTTATACTAATACACGTGTCGGATCCAAGTGATTCATCTTGTCTATCTGTTTTTATTTTATTTTATTTTTCAGCATTTAGTTAGTTTTTATTTTTCTTAGTTTAAACATTTTTCTCACTTTTTGATTTGATTAGACGTTGAGGATAAACCGGTATTAAAAGCTCTTGTGTCCTTGGACGACCTCGGTATCTTACCAACACTATACTACGTCTACGATGGGTGCACTTGCCCATATGTGTGTTTAGTGTTAGTAAATATCGTGTTTTATAAATTTAAAACTTGGCTAAAAGTGTAAAAAGGGGCTTAAATATACATCAAAAATATAACACACTTCACGCACATCAAGTTTTTGGCGCCGCTGCCGGGTACACAAGGATTTTAAGAAAGCTTAAAATCGACGGCCTAATCAGTTTTTCCAAACCTTTTTAAAACGCGCGCATTTTTCTGCATTTTAGTGTAGTTTTGCATTTACAGTAGCCTGAACACGGGGCCGTGCTCACTGAACACGCCCCCGTGCTGCATATTTTTAGTTAGATACCCAGATACAGAGTCTGAACACGGGGCCGTGCTCGCTGAACACGCCCCCGTGCTCAACGTGACCAGTAAATTTAATTAAAACGCCCAGATACAGACCCTGAACACGGGGCCGTGTTCACTCAACACGGGGCCGTGTCCAGCTTCTGTTTCCGTCTTATTTTTTTGTTTTCTGGTCCCGAGACTCAGTTGTGGTCTGTTGAGTGATTCTTATGGATCAATACTCAAGAGGTTACAACTACACCTATGATGAGGATGATTATAGGGGTAATTATTGCACTAATTGTCGTAACACACGCTCGGTTCAATATAATAACTTATATCAACCATCCAATTCATACAACCATTATGAGGAGCCCAGGTACGAGCCATCAACTTCATACACATCCTATGAAGACCAAAGGTATGAACCTCCTCCCTCATACTCATATTTTGAGGAACCAAGGTATGAGCCTTCATACTCATACTTTGAAGACTCAAGATATGAGCCACCACCTTCATACTCTTATTATGAGGAACCATGGCGTGAACAACCCACCTCATATGAGTACTATGAAGAACAAAGTTTCGACCCTTATCCATCATATACTTACAATGAAGAACAATGGTGTGAACCATCTACTTCATATGAGTACTATGAGGAACCAAGGATCGAACAACCGGATTCAAGCTTTGAGGATCCAAATTCTTTCAATCTCACCGAAGTGACCAATAGGATATTAGAGCACATTAAAACTATCGAACGTTGCATAAAAGAATCTCGCGCAAGGGAAGAGGAATCCCGCGCAAGAGAAAAGCTAAAAAATGATAATAACGTAGAGATAGTTGAAAGTGTAAAAATGGAAGAACAAGAAAGTGAAAAACCGACACATGAGTTAAACAACGAAAATGGTGAGTCCGATAATGTTAAAATTCAAGAAGAGTCTAATTTTGAAGAAATTAACCTCTTGTCACCTACTTTCGAAAATCATTGTTTAATAACCCCTCATGCCAAGTTTTTAAAAGAGTTAAACACTAGTGCTAAAATCAAAGACTTAGTAAGTGTTAAGTTAACTAATGATCAAACCTCGCTAATAAAAGAAGACCCTTTTGAAATTAACATTACACCGGTTCCATGTTTCTTTCAAAATTCCTTTATTAGTAATATCACCATTGATAAAGATCTTTATGTTAACATAATGCCTAACTATATTTTTGAAAAATTAAGTGTTAGTGATTTTACTCCACTTCAAATACCCATTTTTCTATCCAATCGGAAAGTAATAAAATCAATCGGTGTAGTTGAAGATGTTTTGGTTCAAACAAATCAAATGGTAATCCCAACCGACTTCGTCATCCTAGATGACGCCCCCTTAGTCTTGGGAAAGCCTTTTGTACAAACTCATAGAGCTTTGAAAAACCGGAAATTTAACAATCTACCTCTCCAATTAGGGGCATTAAAAAGGAGCATAGATCTTGAGCGCTCAATGAAATATCCTTTTGGCAACAATGACCCCCTAATTGAAGATGAAGCTGAACCACCCGATACAACCAACGAAGAGGACCACTTTGTCGAGGAAGAGATAGCCATAGAACAAACTTTTAAGGTTCTTGATCTAGATGAGCCACAAAATAAGGTGTCTTCTAAAGACCCACCCATTGAGCTCAAAGAACTTCCTAAGGGTTTGGAATATGCTTTTCTAGGCAAAGAAGGTAGTTTACCCGTAATTATTTCATCTAAATTAAGTAATGTAGAGAAAGAGAAATTAGTTAACCTGCTTAAAAAACACAAAAACGCGATCGCTTGGAAGCTTGTAGATATTAAAGGAATAAGCCCTTCCATGTGCACGCACAAAATTTTAATGAATGATGACTACAAGACGGTAATTCAACCACAACGAAGAGTGAACCCCAATGTTCAAGAAGTGGTTAAGAATGAAGTCATCAAACTACTCGACGCCGGACTAATCTGCCCTATCTCCGATAGCCCGTGGGTAAGTCCCGTTCAAGTAGTCCCAAAGAAAGGAGGTATGACGGTAATAACTAACGAGAAAAATGAATTAATACCAACGAGAACCGTCATAGGATGGAGAGTCTGTATAGATTATAGGCGATTAAATGAAGCGACTAGGAAAGACCACTTTCCTTTGCCCTTCATTGATCAAATGTTAGAAAGATTATCCGGTCATAAATTTTATTGTTTCTTAGATGGTTTTTCAGGTTACTTTCAAATACCGATAGCACCAGAAGACCAAGAGAAAACAACTTTCACATGTCCCTACGGAACTTTTGCATATCGACGCATGCCATTCGGTCTATGTAATGCGCCTGCAACATTCCAACGTTGTATGGTCGCCATTTTCCATGATATGATCGAAAAGACAATGGAAGTCTTCATGGATGACTTTTCCATCTTTGGAGACTCATATGACCAATGCCTCGATAATCTTGAACGAATGCTATCCCGATGTGAGGAAACTAACCTCGCCCTTAACTGGGAAAAATGCCATTTCATGGTAACAGAGGGAATAGTACTCGGTCACAAAATCTCAAGCGAAGGAATGGAAGTTGATCGAGCAAAAATAGAGACTATTTCTCGATTACCTCCTCCATCCTCCGTGCGAGCAATCAGAAGTTTCCTAGGACATGCCGGATTTTATAGAAGGTTTATCAAAGACTTTTCAAAAATTTCAAGGCCTCTAACAAAATTACTTGAAAAAGATGCACCCTTCATCTTTGACAAGGAATGCAATCAAGCATTTCTAACCCTCAAGGAAATGCTAGTCAATGCACCTATCATGATAGCGCCAGATTGGAAATTTCCTTTCGAAATCATGTGCGATGCAAGTGACTTCGCTGTTGGAGCAGTCTTGGGACAAAGAAAAGAAAAACATTTCCACCCAATTTATTATGCTAGTAAAACTCTTAATGATGCGCAAGAGAATTATACAACTACAGAAAAAGAATTACTAGCAGTGGTATTTGCTTTTGATAAATTTCGTTCTTATCTTGTTCTTTCTAAAACAGTAGTCTATACAGACCATGCAGCCATCAGGTACCTCTTCAAGAAGCAAGACGCAAAACCCCGTTTGATAAGATGGATTCTACTCCTCCAAGAATTCGACATTGAAATCAAGGACAAAAGAGGAGCAGAAAACACTGCTGCAGATCATCTCTCACGCTTAGAAGACCCAGCTTTGGAGACAACCAGAGACGAGCAAATCAACGAGAAATTTCCCACGGAATCCTTGGAAATGATGGAGAGTAGACAAGAACCATGGTATGCCGACTACGCTAATTTCTTAGCTAGCGGTGTAGTCACCAAAGGATGGCCACATCATCAAAGAAAAAAATTCTTTGCTGATGTAAAGTGATGCGTGTCGGTGTGTATATATTTTAGATGTATAATTAAGCCCTTTTTACACTTTTAGCCAAGTTTTAAATTTATAAAACACGATATTTACTAACACTAAACACACATATGGGCAAGTGCACCCATCGTGGACGTAGTATAGTGTTGGTAAGATACCGAGGTCTTCCAAGGACACAAGAGCTTTTAATACCGGTTTATCCTCAACGTCTAACCAAATCAAAAAGTTAGAAAAATGTTTTAACTAAGAAAAATAAAAACTAACTAAATGCTGAAAAATAAAAATAAAATAAAAACAGATAGACAAGATGAATCACTTGGATCCGACACGTGTATTAGTATAACCTTTGATTATTTTCGCACTTTTGCACTTGTTTAAGAGATTATCTTAGTTATTGTAGTAGGCCCCTCTTTTGAAGGCGACGTTACCCTCAACCCAGTAGTTTGAGTCAGCAAGGATACAATCCTAAAGGGTCGGATTATTGAAAGATAATGAATTAAGTTATTAATGCAAATTATGGTAGGCCCCGCTTTTGGCGGTGACGTTACCCTCGGCTAAGTAGTCTGAGTCAGCAGGGATACAGTCCTAAATAACCGGGTTATAGTATTAATAGTAGTTAGCTTATGAGGGGGTCAAAGAGTTTGGATCCCCGCCATCCAATACCTATGGGCATTGAAGGAGATCCTACTAAATTTGACCCAGGTCCCAAGCAGGACCTCTAAACGCTGAACAAGGGCAAGACCCTTACCAAACCGTTCCCTTAACCCCCGACCAGGTAGCCAACATACCTCCATATAGACCGTGGAGATATGAATGGTGAAAATATTTTATTTTATATAGACAGTAAAATAACGCCAAGACACCACGGACAAACGATAAGGAAAGATCACCTTCAACATAAGTAACTAGTTATTAAAGTCATTAATACAAAACCAAATAAAAAGTGCAAAAGATTAAAAATAAAAAGTATTATACTAAACACTTGTCTTCACCAAGTGATGTAAGAGACTTAGGCAAACATGGCCTTGATTGTCAAGAACTCTTACGATCAATCTTGGATCCCGAGACGACTCACACACTCTACGATGGACAATGGATGATGGTGGTGGATGATGGTGTTATGGTGGTGATGGGTGGTGGATGAAGTGTGAGAGAGGTGGTGTGCCAAGGGATGAGAGAGAATGAAACCAAGCTCCTCTATTTATAGGCTGAACAGAACGCTGGACACGGCCCCGTGTCCGCTGGACACGGCCCCGTGCCCGTCTGACATTCTCTCTCTTCATTAATTGTAATTGCGAATTACAATTAATGCGCCTGCTGTACTTTCAACACGCCCCCGTGCCCGCTGGGCACGGCCCCGTGGTGAGCAATGGAAGCTTCTACTGGTTTGTCTTTTCTGCTGCTTCCTGGGCACGCCCCCGTGTTCGCTGGACACGGGGCGTGTTCAGACTCTGTTCTCTTCTCTTTGTCTTGGGAGGTGCCGTTGAGGGTCCGGGCAGTTCACTTTTGTTCCTTTTCTTGTATTTATGGTAGAATTAGTGGTCTTTTTGCTTCTTTTGTGATTTTGAGCTCATTTCATCCTGAAAATACAAAAGGAAGACAAAAACACTCTTTTTCCAACATTAGTACTTAAAAAGGGTTAGTTTTATGCCTTAATTGATGTGTTTTATATGTTGCATTTTACACACATCAAATACCCCCACACTTGAACTTTTGCTTGTCCTCAAGCAAAACTCTTTTAATGTGGCTTACACTCCCAAATGGAATAGGTAGAAGAGAAGTTTTTTTTTTTTTTTTTTTTTTTTTTAACTTGTCCTAGAGTGTCGGGAATCCAAGGTTTGTATAGGTTCTATTTTTATTTTATTTACAATCTTATTCGTCATGGTTTATTTTGAACTTTTCATAAGATAAACTACTTATTTGGGCATAGCATGCCTTATTAAAATTCCATTTATATACAAGTTCACATACCTCACGGGAGATCACTCAATCACTCGGCCGAAGGTGTATATTTAAGTGAATCGCTCGAGAGCGGCACGGATTTACATTCTCCATATGCTTGCCAAGCGATCAATCCTCCTCCTTTTTAACTTTTTACCTTTGTAAATATCAAGAGGTCCTTTGGGGTGAAGGCTTGGGTTTAAAGGTGGGTGGTTGGTTAGTGGTTAGTAAAAAGGGCGAAAATCGTAACAAGTGTCGGTTTTCGTAAAATACCTTATTTTTGGTGACATTTATTTTTGAAGTATTTCTCCAAACAAGCTTTTTGTAGCTTATGTTTGTTTTTGACTTCATTTTTTTTTTTTTTCGTCACGTAAAGGGTATGTTTATGAAAAACCGAGTTTGTTACTAAAATAAAGGTGAAAAAATGAAAAAGGTTTTTGGTGGGTAAAAAAAATTGTTTTGGGGGTAATGAAATGAAAGGTTTAGGCTCAAAGGGGTTTTCTAGGGGGATTTTGGGTAGGTAAAAAAATGAAAAATAAAGGTTTTGAAAGAAAAATAGTTAGTCCTAATGCCTCCATCATTTACTTACTTGGGTTTAAGTTGGTAAGGACCGGGAATGTATCGTCGTGGCAAGTTCTAGATTTGTAAAGACCGAGCGGCTATTCACACAAGAAACGAAAAATGAGCATTTAATCTAAATATGTGTATTTTTATGCTCAATAAAGGCTCAAAACTCACTTTTTGTGGGAATGGGTTTTTAATGTGACCAAGCATATATAATCGAATTTTAGCTAGACTTGTTATACCGTTTCATAATTTTCTTATGTTAGTTCTTTTTATCACGACGCTATCGGTTGTAAGTTTGTAAAAATATAACCCTTTTATAACTTGTTATTCCCAACTTAAACTAAGACAAGTAAATAAAATAAAAAAAATGAAAAAGTTTTTGAAAAAATTTGGGGTGTTTAGCGGTTCCAATAGAGTTTTGTGTAAGGCTTGTTTTAGGATTTTGCAAAAATTCCAAGGTTTTAGCATCCCCCCCACACTTAAATTACACATTGTCCTCAATGTGTCCAAAAATAAAGTTTTTGGTTGATTAGAATATGTAAAAGTGTGTTTAAAAACAAAGATTCGTGTTACTGGCGCTCTGGACACGGCCCCGTGTTGACCGGGCACGGCCCCGTGGTCAAGTGCCAGTAACAAAAATTATAGAATTGAAACAGAAGCCTGGACACGGGGGCGTGTCCGCTGAACACGGCCCGTGTCCAGTTACCTGAACTGGGTGATTTCCTGCAGGGGGCTCAGCACGGGGCCGTGTTGGTTGGGCACGGCCCGTGTGGAGCCTTCTGTTATGGAGATTTTGTCGGTTTGTTCTGTTCTTCTGCATGGTTCCATTTTTTCTCGTTCCCTTTTTCATCCATTACCACCATTAGTCCATAAATCATAAAAACCATCATAACATTGCTAACCATAGAGGAATTACATAGCTAATTAAACTAAGGGAAACATAAGGTTATCATAAAGGTTCTACTTATTTAGGAAAATTTCGGGAATAGTTTCCCGATGTAGAAACATTCTTCAGCCCATGGCTCCTCGGTTTTCACTCAAAGCCATTCTTCTATCTCCCTTGGGAGGTAGAAGGTAGCCTCATTTTCTTCGGTTTCTCGAGGAGGAGCGCTAACCGGGACTCCTTGCACTACTCTTGGTTGAGGCACTTGGTGCAAGGCGTGCCATTCTGCTGGGATGATAACCTCGGGTACTACATTCCACGCCCTGTGTGTTATCACCGGAACCAAAGGCGGGGAAGCAAGAAGGTTTAACCTTTGGTGCAGAAGGTTCACTTCTTGCAAGCAGCCCTCCAAGCTTATCGTCAGATGATTAACGCGGTCCACCAAAGCTTCTTCTACACTTGTCATTTCATCTACGGCTTCCCTTAAAGCGTAAACGTAGTTTACCAGGGAATCCTCTGCGGCGGATGATCTCCTTCCATTTCGGTTATTCCTTGAAGACGCTCCGCTGTTTCGGCTGGCCATTTTCTGCGAAATAAGCCGAGGATAACTGAATTTTTGCTAAACAGTACCTTGAACACGGCCCCGTGCTCAGTGAGCACGGCCCCGTGTTCAACTGTCTGCAGGAATTTTTGTCTAATGGTTCTAGTTTTTTTAAATTATTTCCATATACTTACGTTGTGTTATAAGCTCAGATAATTTAAAAAACAAAGTTATAGAACTAACTTTAGACAAGAACCCATAGCTAAAACTCCTACAAACTTTGCATAGAAGGTTGGAATCATGGGTTTCCAAGCTTCCATGGAGGTAGGGTTTGAAAAATCTTTGGAAGAAGAGGAAATGAACAAAAGTGGAAAAGACAAGATGGTCCTTAGGAACCTTCTTTTGGTACTTACCTAGGATGGTATATGTGAAGATTCCAGGGATCTCTGCTTGGTGGAGTGGTCAAAAATGAGCAGGATTCAGGCTGCATTTAAAGAAAACGACAGCACACTGAACACGGCCCCGTGTCCGCCGGACACGGCCCCGTGTGCAGAGAAAATCCTGACACATTTTGTCCGTATTCTGACAGAATCAGCAGAAAATCTTCTGAGCGAACACGGGGTCGTGGTGGCCGGACACGGCCCCGTGTCGGAGGGCTGTTTTATGGAGTTTTGTCTTTATTAAGGAGCTAATTCTTATCGGGTGGCTCCTGACTTGTTGGAACAACCCCAAAATGCCTAAGATACCTTAATTGTCCTATACTAAGGCGAGAACGCAAGAGGTTGTCGGTGAGGGTAATTCCTATTTTCATTCTAGGTGGACAAGTCCAACCCTTTCCCGGGCTCTCGTTAAAGAAGGTGTATGCCGAATCGCTCAGGTCTATGTATGCACCGAACGAGGTCGATGGGGAGTCCTTCACGGCACAATCGGCACAGGGACGACTATCGTCCACGTCTTGTTTAGGAAGAAAGGTATTTTTGGGAGCAACGAGGTTGTCAGAATGCGGTTCCAACATTTCCTCATGGTCATCATCTTGGGATGGATCTAAGAAATCCTTCCTAAGTTCTTTTGACCAATTTAGAAGTAGTTCTTCTAGTTGAAATAGCTCGTCAAGGAGCATATCTCCTAGAATATCTGGTTGGGCGCATTCGAGGGAGAAATAGTGTTTATTTTTACTTTTGCCCCTCTTAAGGTTACAAGGAATTGGTGGGTCTATATAGTGTGGCCTATAAGTGAGGAAGAAACATTTTAATTCCTCGTGTTCGCCTCCACATATTTGACACCACAAACCATAAGAGTGCCGAAAGTAAAAAGAATCACTATTACTCATGTTTGAATCAGAAGTTACCAACCGCCGGGATCAAACGGTTCTGTTTTCAGCAACTGAATCTTGGGCACGGGGGCGTGTTGAGTGGACACGGCCCCGTGTTCAGCCTACTGTCTGATATAAAACAGGATTGCCAGTTCCAATGATTGAGCACGGGGCGTGTTCAGCGGGCACGGCCCCGTGCTGAGCTCTGCAGAAGCTGAAAAATCTAAAAAAAATCCAAAAAAAATTAAAGAAAAATAAAAAGATGATTAGGCCGTTGATTCCTAACTTTCTTAAAATCCTTGTGTCCCCGGCAGCGGCGCCAAAAACTTGATGCGTGTCGGTGTGTATATATTTTAGATGTATAATTAAGCCCTTTTTACACTTTTAGCCAAGTTTTAAATTTATAAAACACGATATTTACTAACACTAAACACACATATGGGCAAGTGCACCCATCGTGGACGTAGTATAGTGTTGGTAAGATACCGAGGTCGTCCAAGGACACAAGAGCTTTTAATACCGGTTTATCCTCAACGTCTAACCAAATCAAAAAGTTAGAAAAATGTTTTAACTAAGAAAAATAAAAACTAACTAAATGCTGAAAAATAAAAATAAAATAAAAACAGATAGACAAGATGAATCACTTGGATCCGACACGTGTATTAGTATAACCTTTGATTATTTTCGCACTTTTGCACTTGTTTAAGAGATTATCTTAGTTATTGTAGTAGGCCCCTCTTTTGAAGGCGACGTTACCCTCAACCCAGTAGTTTGAGTCAGCAAGGATACAATCCTAAAGGGTCGGATTATTGAAAGATAATGAATTAAGTTATTAATGCAAATTATGGTAGGCCCCGCTTTTGGCGGTGACGTTACCCTCGGCTAAGTAGTCTGAGTCAGCAGGGATACAGTCCTAAATAACCGGGTTATAGTATTAATAGTAGTTAGCTTATGAGGGGGTCAAAGAGTTTGGATCCCCGCCATCCAATACCTATGGGCATTGAAGGAGATCCTACTAAATTTGACCCAGGTCCCAAGCAGGACCTCTAAACGCTGAACAAGGGCAAGACCCTTACCAAACCGTTCCCTTAACCCCCGACCAGGTAGCCAACATACCTCCATATAGACCGTGGAGATATGAATGGTGAAAATCTTTTATTTTATATAGACAGTAAAATAACGCCAAGACACCACGGACAAACGATAAGGAAAGATCACCTTCAACATAAGTAACTAGTTATTAAAGTCATTAATACAAAACCAAATAAAAAGTGCAAAAGATTAAAAATAAAAAGTATTATACTAAACACTTGTCTTCACCAAGTGATGTAAGAGACTTAGGCAAACATGGCCTTGATTGTCAAGAACTCTTACGATCAATCTTGGATCCCGAGACGACTCACACACTCTACGATGGACAATGGATGATGGTGGTGGATGATGGTGTTATGGTGGTGATGGGTGGTGGATGAAGTGTGAGAGAGGTGGTGTGCCAAGGGATGAGAGAGAATGAAACCAAGCTCCTCTATTTATAGGCTGAACAGAACGCTGGACACGGCCCCGTGTCCGCTGGACACGGCCCCGTGCCCGTCTGACATTCTCTCTCTTCATTAATTGTAATTGCAAATTACAATTAATGCGCCTGCTGTACTTTCAACACGCCCCCGTGCCCGCTGGGCACGGCCCCGTGGTGAGCAATGGAAGCTTCTACTGGTTTGTCTTTTCTGCTGCTTCCTGGGCACGCCCCCGTGTTCGCTGGACACGGGGCGTGTTCAGACTCTGTTCTCTTCTCTTTGTCTTGGGAGGTGCCGTTGAGGGTCCGGGCAGTTCACTTTTGTTCCTTTTCTTGTATTTATGGTAGAATTAGTGGTCTTTTTGCTTCTTTTGTGATTTTGAGCTCATTTCATCCTGAAAATACAAAAGGAAGACAAAAACACTCTTTTTCCAACATTAGTACTTAAAAAGGGTTAGTTTTATGCCTTAATTGATGTGTTTTATATGTTGCATTTTACACACATCATAAAGCATTACTTTTGGGAAGACCCCTATCTTTTCAAAATGTGTGCCGACCAGCTCATCCGAAGGTGTGTCTATGGTAATGAAGCACGGAGAATTCTCCATCATTGTCATGAAGGTCCATACGGAGGACATCATGGTGCCGCAAGTACCGCACGAAAGGTATTTGATTCAGGATTTTACTGGCCGACCATTTACAAGGATGCACAAAACCTTGTAAAGACATGTGATGCCTGCCAAAGATCAGGTAATATTTCTTCCAAAAACGAAATGCCTCAAAATGGCATTCTCGTCTGTGAAATCTTTGATGTGTGGGGACTCGATTTCATGGGACCTTTCCCACCTTCGAAGGGAAACAAATATATACTTGTGGCAGTCGATTACTTGTCTAAATGGGCAGAGGCCGAGGCTCTTCCAACAAATGATGGAAGAGTGGTGGTAAAATTTCTGAAAAAGCTGTTCTCTCGTTTCGGGACACCAAAGGCTTTGATAAGTGATAGAGGTACCCATTTTTGCAATCATCAACTCGAAAAAATATTAACAAGGTATGGGGTCTATCACCGGGTCTCAACAGCATATCATCCTCAAACAAATGGGCAAGCCGAAGTGACTAATCTAGGTTTAAAACGAATACTTGAAAAAACCATAGGAATAAATAAAAAAGAATGGGCCGATAAATTAGACGACGCTTTATGGGCTTTTCGAACTGCTTATAAAACCACTATAGGCACAACCCCATATAAACTCGTCTATGGAAAAAGTTGTCACTTGCCAGTAGAAATAGCTCACAAAGCCTACTGGGCAATAAAAAACGTAAACTTAGATTTGGAAAATGCCGGTAAAAATCGATTTTGTCAAATAAACGAATTAGACGAGCTTAGGAATTGTGCATATTCTAACTCCGAAATTTATAAAGAAAGAATGAAAAATTTGCATGATAAATATATTAAATCTAATGAATTTCGGGTTGGAGACCAAGTTCTATTGTTTAATTCACGACTTCGATTATTTCCTGGTAAGTTAAAATCTAGGTGGTCAGGACCTTTTTCCGTCACCCATGTTTTCCCACACGGTGCAGTAGAAATTAAAACTCGAAATGGGACACCATTTAAAGTCAATGGCCAACGGCTGAAACTCTACCGAGGATCCATTGAGGATGAGGAAGAGGAGATCTCACTTCAAACGGTTAACGAATAAACTCATACCCGACATGTTACAGGTAAGTGTACGTTTAAAAAACCGGTAAATCTTCTAACCATTTTTCGGAAATAAGGGGCATGCACACGAGCATATAAAAAAAAAATTTCAAAAACTTTGCCCGGCACGGGGCCGTGTCGAGGCAACTGTCGGGATAAAACCCTCTTTTCCTATCAGTTACACCATTCCACACGCCCCGTTTAGCCGAAAACTCTCTGGTTTGAGGCGATTTTCTGCAGTTTTTCAACGTCACCACCGAATCTAACAACGTCAAGGTATGATTCTATCTTCATTAGTAGTTAGATTAGTTACTTGCATGTAGTTAAAACATCAAAAAATTGGGGAAAAATCTAAGGTTCTTCATGTTCATCCGGATCGAACTCAAAATTTTTGATGAAATTTGTTAGTAGTAGTTTAGATTAGAGTAGTAGAAAGTAACTAGGCAAGTGTTGTTGATAGATTTGTCCGATTTCCAAATAAAACTCCAAACCCTTGTTCTTGAACCGAAAAACACGAAATTGAAAGGGTAAACGGTTTGTTTTGAGAAAAATGACACTTAGGGTTTCATTTTCGGGGGAAACCGCTACTATTGGGCTAAAAATTTTCAGGTTTTCGAAACCGGGACGAAAAATGGAATTTTTGGGTTACAGACGCCTGGACACGGGGCCGTATCCGCTGAACACGGGGCCGTGTCCAGCCCACTGTTTGCAGTTTCACTCTGATTTTCCTTGTTTCGTACTAACTTTTTATGTATTCTTTTCAGATGTCGAAATTCACAAGGTTTAGCGCAAATGAACTGGACGCTAGGGCACGGTACGAGGTTCTACAAACAAGACCGGAAGAGTACCCAAGGCGGGCGTGTACTGATTTGCTAACCATGGTGAACCAACTTGACCGCTTCAACAACATTGTGAGGGGTCCACTGCATGTCGCATTGACCACCCGACTACGGTCGGTACATCAATGCACGATGGAGTTCTACAGCACCTTCATTTTCAACTCGAGGCGCGAACCGTTTGATCATGACGCGGTCGAATTTCGATGTGGAGGGACCACGTTTAGAACCTCCATGGCACAGTTTGGAGCCATCATTGGGCTATATAGTGAAGAGGAAGCGGGGAATGAAGAGAATACATGGGGGTTACGAGACTTGGATGCAACTGAACGCCAAGCCGCATGGGCTCAAATAGGTGAAGGAATCTACAACCCGAGCAGCACCAAAAGTACCAAACTGAGGGACCCACTATACCGATACATCCACAGGCTCCTATCGTACTCGCTGAACCAATGCCACAACAGTAGCGGCGTTGTTGGGTTGAAAGATTTGGTTGTCCTTCACTGCATCCACAACCAGAAGCCTCTAGATGTTCCGTACCTCCTACTGCGAAACATGCACCTAAACCGCCTTGCTCATGCTCCTACACCGATCTTCTTCGGAGGATGGGTGTACCGTCTTTTCAAGCACTTCACGAATATCCCAAGGTCCTTCGAAAGGATTCCATGGTCGGGACGGGTCGATTATCACATTTGCCGATCCATGAACTTGCTTTATGAAGCGGAGGACGGGACGGTGAGCTTTCAGAGAACGCAAGGCTATGCATGGAACCCGCAAGAGGCTCTAGTTCTTCATGCACCACATCCCCATTTTCAGTATCCACCCCAAGGCGATGCGGGCCAATCCTCGTCTCAAGGAGGTGGTTTTCCTAACTTTCAAAGTTTACATGATCTTTTGCAGGAAAACCTCATGTGCACAAGGAACACCTACAATCTCGCCAACAACACACACCACCGGGTTGGAGCTATCGAACGCAACATTAACGATATACAAGATGATATCGGTAGCATCCGGGAGTACATGGCGAGGCACGGGGGTGGAGGTGATGGTAGTGATGAAGATATGGAGTAAGAGGCTTGGAGGAACAAGGGGCTGGTTGGTGATGAGCCCACAGGTTTAAGTGCCCTTCTATCTATCAAACAATTCATGGCCTGCGCGCCATTTGTCGAACAATTTACTTTCTCTAACTACTTTTTATCTTTGTTTTATTTTTACTTTGTGTTTGGATGATGCTTGACGATGGTAATTTAGGATGGCTTGTGCTTGTTTGGTTGGTATTTAGTGTTTAAACAGGTGCAATGCGAGGGTTAGAGTGCTAAACATTAGCACTTGCAGCCCCATGATGGAGAAACCGGGAGACAAAACCTATTTTTCAGGCTAACAGACTGTCCACACGGGGACGTGTCCAGCCGACACGCCCCCGTGTTCATCTCCCAGATCTGCTGTTTGGCTACTGACCTGCAATTTTTTGCCAGACACGAGGTCGTGTCCAGCCGACACGCCCCCGTGTTCAGCTTCTGTAGGTTATCGTTACTGGCAGTTCACCACGGGGTCGTGTCCAATGGGCACGGGGCCGTGTCCAGGATGCCAGTAACATAAATCTTTGCTTTTTAACCCACTTTTATACATTTTAATCAATCAAAAACATTATTTTTGGACACATTGAGGACAATGTGTAATTTAAGTGTGGGGGGGATGCTAAAACCCTTGAAATTTTGCAAAATCCTAAACACAAGCCTTACACAAAACTTTATTGGAACCGCTAAACACCCCAAATTTTTTCAAAAACTTTTTCATTTTTATTTACTTGTCTCAGTTTAAGTTGGGAATAACAAGTTCTAAAAAGGTTATATTTTTACAAGTTTACAACCGATAGCGTCGTGATAAAAAAAGAACCAACATAAGAAAATTATGAAACGGTATAACAAGTCGAGTTAAAAATTCGATTATATATGCTTGGTCACATTAAAAACCCATTCCCACAAAAGTGAGTTTTGAGCCTTTATTGAGCACAAAAATACACATATTTAGATTAAATGCTCATTTTTCGTTTCTTGTGTGAATAGCCGCTCGGTCCTTACAAATCTAGAACTTGCCACGACGATACATTCCCGGTCCTTACCAACTTAAACCCAAGTAAGTAAATGATGGAGGCATTAGGACTAACCATTTTTTCTTTCAAAACCATTATTTTTCATTTTTTTTTTACCTACCCAAAATCCCCCTAGATAGCCCCTTTGAGCCTAAACCTTTCATTTCATTACCCCAAAACCCTTTTTACCCACCAAAAAAAAAAAAAAAAAAAAAAAAAAAACCTTTTTATTTATTTTTTTAGTAACAAGTTCGCTTTTTCGTAAACTCACCTTTTTATGTGACGATTGAAAAAAAAAAAAAAGATGATGATGAAGTAAAAAACAAACAAAAGCTATAAAAGCTTGTTTGGAGAAATACTTCAAAATAAAAAGTCACTAAAAACAAGGTACTTCACGAAAACCGATGCTTGTTACGATTTTCGCCCTTTTTACTAACCACTAACCAACCACCCACCTTTAAACCCAAGCCTTCACCCAAAAAGTCCTCTTGATATTTACAAAGGTAAAAAGTTAAAAAGGAGGAGGATTGATTGCTTGGCAAGCCTATGGAAGACGTGAGTTCCGTGCCGCTCTCGAGTGATTCACTAAAAATATACACCTTCGGCCGAGTGTTGAGTGATCTCCCGTGAGGTATGTGAACTTGTATATAAATGGAATTTTAATAAGGCATGCTATGCCCAAATAAGTAATTCATCTTATGAAACGTTCAAAATAAATCATAACGAATAGGATTGTAAATAAATAAAAATAAAACCTATAAAAACCTTGGATTCCCGACACTCTAGGACAAGCTAAAAAACTTCTCTTCTACCTATTCCATTTGGGAGTGTAAGCCACATTTAAAGAGTTTTGCTTGAGGACAAGCAAAAGTTCAAGTGTGGGGGTATTTGATGTGTGTAAAATGCAACATATAAATCACATCAATTAAGGCATAAAACTAACCCTTTTTAAGTACTAATGTTGGAAAAAGAGTGTTTTTGTCTTCCTTTTGTATTTTCAGGATGAAATGAGCTCAAAAACACAAAAGAAGCAAAAAGACAACTAATTCTACCATAAAATACAAGAAAAGGAACAAAAGTGGACTGCCCGGACCCTCAACGGCACCTCCCAAGGCAAAGGAGAAGAAACAGAGTCTGAACACGCCCCGTGTCCAGCGAACACGGGGGCGTGCCCAGGAAGCAGTAGAAAAGACAAACCAGTAGAAGCTTCCATTGCCCACCACGGGGCCGTGTCCAGCGAGCACGGGGGCGTGGTGAAAGTACAGCAGGCGCATTAATTGTAATTCGCAATTACAATTAATGAAGTGAGAGAATGTCAGACGGGCACGGGGCCGTGTCCAGCGGACACGGGGCCGTGTCCAGCCTTCTGTTCAGCCTATAAATAGAGGAGCTTGGCTTCATTCTCTCTCATCCCTTGGCACACCACCTCTCTCACACCTCATCCACCACCCACCACCACCATAACATCATCATCCACCACCATCATCCATTGTCCATCGTAGAGTGTGTGAGTCGTCTCGGGATCCAAGATTGATCGTAAGAGTTCTTGACAATCAAGGCCATGTTTGCCTAAGTCTCTTACATCACTTGGTGAAGACAAGTGTTTAGTATAATACTTTTTATTTTTAATCTTTTGCACTTTTTATTTGGTTTTGTATTAATGACTTTAATAACTAGTTACTTATGTTGAAGGTGATCTTTCCTTATCGTTTGTTCGTGGTGTCTTGGCATTATTTTACTGTCTATATAAAATAAAAGATTTTCACCATTCATATCTCCACGGTCTATATGGAGGTATGTTGGCTACCTCGTCGGGGGTTAAGGGAACGGTTTGGTAAGGGTCTTGCCCTTGTTCAGCGTTTAGAGGTCCTGCTTGGGACCTGGGTCAAATTTAGTATGATCTCCTTCAATGCCCATAGGTATTGGATGGCGGGGATCCAAACTCTTTGACCCCCTCATAAGTTAACTACTATTAATACTATAACCCGGCTATTTAGGACTGTATCCCTGCTGACTCAGACTACTTAGCCGAGGGTAACGTCACCGCCAAAAGCGGGGCCTACCACAATTTGCATTAATAACTTAATTCATTATCTTTCAATAATCCGACCCTTTAGGATTGTATCCTTGCTGACTCAAACTACTGGGTTGAGGGTAACGTCGCCTTCAAAAGAGGGGCCTACTACAATAACTAAGATAATCTCTTAAACAAGTGCAAAAGTGCAAAAATAATCAAAGGTTATACTAATACACGTGTCGGATCCAAGTGATTCATCTTGTCTATCTGTTTTTATTTTATTTTATTTTTCAGCATTTAGTTAGTTTTTATTTTTCTTAGTTTAAACATTTTTCTCACTTTTTGATTTGATTAGACGTTGAGGATAAACCGCTATTAAAAGCTCTTGTGTCCTTGGACGACCTCGGTATCTTACCAACACTATACTACGTCTACGATGGGTGCACTTGCCCATATGTGTGTTTAGTGTTAGTAAATATCGTGTTTTATAAATTTAAAACTTGGCTAAAAGTGTAAAAAGGGGCTTAAATATACATCAAAAATATAACACACTTCACGCACATCAATTATTTTATTGATTTATAAAATTTACCGAGGTAACCCTTTAAAAAAAAGAAAAGAAAAAAGAACACACTAAGAGATAAGAATCACCATAATTATAACATAACAAAAGAAATACTCTAAACATAAACAAATTAAACTTAATCCTATTATTTGGAAGAGTAAACTGCCATTTTGGTTCCTGTGGTTTCGCCAGTTTTGCCATTTTAGTCCAAATCTCAAACTTTTTAAATATGGGTCCCTGTGGTTTGCAATTTGTTACCATTTTAGTCCAAAACTCAAAAAGTCTTATTTTTGACTGTTCCAACATGCCTTTTTTTGTCTTTTTGTGCAGAGGTAGTTTTGTCCATTTAATTTATTTAAAACAATTTCTTAATTAAAAAACCCAAATAAATACTCTCCCTATCCTTATCCCTATCAGTTCTCGTTCCCCATTTACATCATCTTCAACCTCCCAAATAAAATCCTGACCAGAGATCAACCCCCCAAAAAAACCCTAACCCACAGTAACGATTAGTATTATTTGTGTTCTTCACATCATTAAGCAGATTTTTCCTAGAAAAACAATAATGAATGTCTAGCAAACCTAGAGAATAACGATCTACACAACAACATCTAAAACCTCTCAATTCTTATAACTTATGGAGTAAATCATAGCAGTTAAAAATATTCTACGAAACAATACGAATCTTCTTAAGTAACTGTTTAAACCTGATGAAGAGTTGAACGCAGTGATTGAGAGAGAGAAAGCAGCCGATTGATGGTTGAAGGTCGGTGGAGAAAAAATGGATGGGTAGGGTTTTGTGCAGAGGATGAATTTTGGGTATCATGAGTTGTAGAGGATGGAGGTTATTTTAAACCAATTTTCTCATTTCCTGGTTTTTATACTATTCTACACACTACATGGAGATCGAAGGTGCCGATCTACTGTGGGTTAGAGTTTTTTTTGGGGGGTTGATCTCTGCTTAGGGTTTTCTTTGGGAGGTTGAAGATGTAAATGGGGAACGAGAACTGATAGGGATAGGGAGGGTATTTATTTGGATTTTTAATTTAAGAAATTGTTTTAATGAAAATTAAATGGACAAAACTACCCCTGCACAAAAATACAAAAAAGCATGTTGGAACAGTAAAAAATGAGAATTTTTGAGTTTTGGATTAAAATGACAACAAAATGCAAACCACAGGGACCCAGAGATTTGAATGATTTGGAAGAAGTAATCTGATTGCGAGTGGAGATATCTGATGATGTTGATGACTGCGAGGTGTTGAGTGTGTAGTGCTCTCTCTCTCTCTCTCGTGTCGTCTCCTCCAATGTTGGAACAGTAAAAAATGAGAATTTTTGAGTTTTGGATTAAAATGACAACAAAATGCAAACCACAGGGACCCAGATTTAAAGAGTTTGAGATTTAGACTAAAATAGCCAAACAGCCCAAACTACAGGGACCAAAATTGCAGTTTACTCTATTTGGAAACTCTTGTAAACTTAAATATATAATACTTTTTCCAACTTGAATAATAAGTTAACATTTGTAAAGCTAATAACTGCGATTAATTTCTATTATTATCTATTTAACATGTTATAAAAGTTAGAAGAATTAGGTTAATTCATAATACAAGTTCATAAATCTGGTTTGATGATTTTTATGCAACTTTTATTCGAAATAAGTTCGTAAAGAAATCTACTTTTTTAGATCCTTTTTTATTACAAAATAATTACTCAAAAATTATAATATATTTATAAAAAGTCCATGACATAATTATTTACTGAAATAATCAGAATTAATCTTCGTAAGGTTTTATTTTAAAATCCTTGCATATTTTTATAAATTTTCCTTATAACATAAACAATGATAAATTCACCATAAATAAATCAGCGTCCAAAATTCCTCAAAATTACGCAAGTTATCCAACATGGGATATTTCTTGGTCTCGCAATATCAAAATACACCTTTATATCCATTCTAATTCGGTTTTTATTTTTCAATAGGAATTTTACCAAAATAGAACATTTTTTTTAAAGAAATTGTATGTTTATATTTATTGCATCTCATAGTTTATTTGATAAGAGTTAAATTTTATATTTTGAATAAAAAAATAAGAAAAACAAAAAATAATATTATTACAAATTTTTGAGGTGTAAGAGAGGTACCCCTAGTTTTAAAAACAGAAAAAATGCATTAGTTTTGAAAATATAATAATATTTAAACAAATAATTCCTCAGTCATACATATGTGATAGATATGTGTCGCCAATAATGACCAAAAGACAGAAAATTGAAATCATCCACCATAGAGAAAACGACATTTAAAATTTGAAACCACATTTCTACAATTTATTCAAAGTCTTTAACTTTGTCACATATTTTCAAGAAAATATGGCCTCAAAACAACTTCTCTACACGCTCCTCCTTCTCTACATATCTCTAAATTCTCCGGCTACCACGGTGGCTCAATGCCCCTACCCATGCTACCCGCCACCAATCCCCGGCGCCAACACGCCACCAACAATAACCATGCCACCTCCGGGTACAACGCTGCCTCCCCCTTCGCAAACGGGGAGTTACACGCCTCCAGGGGTTACTTACGCACCGCCAAAGCGTGTTTTTCCTTATAACCCTTCAACACCAACCTACTATGGTGGTGCACCACCACCACCGGACCCTATAGTCCCGTGGTTCCCTTTTTACTACAAGGACCCGCCACGTAACCCTGGTAAATCGTCGTCGGATAGGCAAAGTGGATCGACAGTTGTGATTTTCTTGTTACATGTTGTTGTGTTACAATTGTTGTTTAGTTAGGTGGCATGTAATGATCTTGATGGTGTATGGTTGTGGTTGTGGTTGTTTGTTGATGATATTGAGACGTTGTGTGTTGTAAAGGGATAAATTTGGTAATTAATCAAGACGGATACAGGGGCAAAAAGGGTACATGATTTTGTATTTTAGTCGTGGGATTTTTCGTTTTCGGAGTTAAAACATGTGTAATATAGTCATGATTGGAATAATCATATTACAAAGTGACTGGTAGTCTGGTACTATTATTGTAACATTTTGTTTTTACCTTCTCATTTTCTCACAATCCCAAACTTAAATATTTTGTTTTTAGCTTCTCATTTTCTCATTTTATACTTTCTTTTTTTAAACAAATGAATTAAATTTAAAAATAACTTTTATATTAATTTAAAAAAAGACTATGACAATTATACTAAAAAATACATCAAATTAAATAAAAAAATACATCACATAAAATAAAACTACTACATGCAAAATTTTTCCATTATTTCCCGTTTCATTTTCAATGTCAAATCCTCTGGCTTGATTCATATAAATAGTAAATAATAAAAATTTTAATTTATTTTTTCTATTATAACCGTTTACCAACGATAAAAACCAACAACCAATGATCATCCTCCACGTCGAAGCCCAAGCCCTCCCCACGCCCATGACAATTTCCACGCCATAGGGGGGTGGTGTAGGGGGCTTGGGTCGGTTTCCCACGCCCAAACCCAAGCCCAACTCCCTTCAGTCTCATCTATTTTTTACATATTTATATTGTCTGTTTTTCTTATTCCCACGTCTATATCGTTCTTCGTTGCCGACTAAGCATTCAACATTGTGGGAGTATTAAATACAATACATAGAAACGATTATTGTATTAGTGTATTATATTATGTAACTATAATTAGGAGATACTATTTATTGATGTTTCTATTATAATTATCTATTTATACTCCATAATCAATCTATAATATAAGTATTAATTATTTGTTATTCTATTGCTAATCATGCAAATGTATGGAAGTAACATAACTTTCTAGAGGATTGTCAGATCATTTTATCTGGTTTATATTGGAAACGGAGATCTCTAAAAGTTTTATGTTTTATTTTTATTTAGAACGAGTATAAATCTATTTCGACACCTAAAAAGTGGAATTTAAATTTATGCCTTTTCTTCATAAAAGAAACTAGCTAACAATCATCATTGGCAACTTCATGACATTCAAAATGAAGCTCATCGGTCCGAGTTTCTTGTGAAGCAAAATTGCACTAGTTTGAGTCATAGGTTTTATCACAGTGAACCTTTGGGTGGTGTGTTTTCTTTGAAATGATGGCGGGACGGGTCACCAGCGACGTTTGCGTTCGTACGCAGCATGGGTGATATTTTGTTATTGGGTTTACCTGAATGATCAGGCTTTTGTTAATAGAAAATACCTATTTACGTATTACAGGAAAATAGAAGACAACCCAATTTAGTTTTTGATTACCACAAGAGAATACGGATTTGCGTATTGCAAATCAAATCTTATTAATTAAAAAGAACAAAAATTAATAATTTAGCTCTTTGAAATTCTTTTGGCCTAAAGTCCTAGTATAAATTTTTGCTGATAGAGCTACTATTGTTTAGTATCTCACGTTTATCGTAAAGGTGTAAGGTATTATTACACATGTTATATAATACATGCGAAACAATGATGAGACAAAAAAAAGTTATAAGACTATCCTAGCTCTATAACATAATAATACTTTTTTTTTTTGTGAAAATACCACAAAACACTCGGTGGCGGACCCATGAATTATTTGCTGGGGGTGCGGATGAGTGTCAGTGGCTCAAGCATATTTTTAGGGGGTGCGGTCGGGTTTTTTTGCCTAAAATATACACTAATTTTTTTTTCAAGGGGTGCGTCCGCCTACCTTGGGCTTAACCTAGGTCCGCCCCTAAAAACTCTACAATTTGCAAAATTAAGTATGAACATACAATGCACAAAATTATTGAAAAAGTTTATAACTCATTTGAAAGCACAAAACGGTCTTATTGTGTGCTATAATTGTGGTGGAAAGCCAATAAAGTTGAATAGGTCGGTAATCTGTATGATGTTTGATGGAAATAAGAAGACTTAAATACATGGCATCTTGTCACGTAGAGTAATAGTTGGTTATTGGTGTAACCTGGCATTTGCATTGTGTGTATGGCATGCTATTGTTTCTTACTAATTAGTAATCATGATATAACTATATACACACAGAAGAAGAAGAACAAACTAAAAGTAACGAAATTTGTAGTTCTCACACATGAGTCAAAGACTAGCTTCTGAAATGTTATTGAAGTAACTCGTGTTGATTTGACCAAGAATAGATTGTTGTGTATTTATGTTTCAAATCTCAGTTTTTCATGCAAGTCAAAACAGCATAAAGGAAGCCTTCACTAAAGGCGAACTACTTACCACATTGATGATTATGGAACCACGAATTTTGATTTGAACACAGATTTGGTGCATTAATAGCCCATGGGCTCAATACTAAAACCCTACGCCAATAGTAACGATTGGAATGATGTTGCTGATTGTGTGTGGCACCCATGGAGTTATTACCTCTCATTATGAAAATTCACATGAAAGCAGCAGAGAAGGTCGATCTGATATGTGTCATGTCCCTCCCATATTTCATGCAACAAACATTCTTTCCAATGTTTTCATGCATGCATCACTAGTTAATTGCTTCCGGTTACAAGTACCTTGTTCAAGTTATTTTATATTTTAGATAGTGGGTCATGTTTAGTAGGATAGTGGGTCATTGTTAGTTTGTATCCTATAGAAAGGATTTTTAATTGCGAATTAAGGGGACTAAAAACAATTTAGTAAATTCATGGAGCTCAACGAGTCTATATCGAGGTTAAGAAAGCAACTACAAGGTTAGAGAATTTGAACCAGTTGGTGTCAACAACAAACATATCGAGAGGAGTAGAATTCCATTGTTGCAATATCAGGATGGTGGAGATAGGTGGTTCTCACCACAAGAAGATCGTACGTAGTGAAACATGATAAAGTAAGAATGATGAAGATCGATTCCACAAAGCACAAGATTGAACACCATTGATGACAATCGACCTCAGATTGATGATACAAAACCTCTGCTGCTAGTAAACTCTAACAGCACTTATATTTAAATTCGGATAGATATCAGAAAATTTCAGATACATGTTTGAAAGGAAAAATTACAAGTTTTGTTCTTTATCTTTATACCACTTTTCAGACGGTGTCCTTTTTAACGAACGTTGACAGGCGGTGTCCTTTACTAGGTATCTTGTTGCAAGTTTAGTCCTTTACACTCAACCCAGTTAAAAAACCCTGTTAATTGTTGGGTGTAAAGGACTAAACTTGCAATAAAATACCTAGGTAAAGGACTATACTTGCAGCAAAATACCTAGGTAAAGGACTAAACTTTTTAACAAATGTATCAATATTAATTTTGATAAAATATTCTGCAATCAGTTTATAGTACTCAATTGCTGAAGTTAAAAAAAGTTGTGCATACCGTGACAAAGATTAAGTCCTCTTAGTTTCATGTCATGATTGTTTGTGGTTGTACATTTGGTTCGTCAGTGGTACTAATTTTGCTTCTTAGACATGTTCTATATGTAGTTATGTCTATAAACAGCTTTCATTGTCAATGGGTGGGTGCTACTTTTTTTGTGGATAGGACAATGGAAATACTCATATGTATTTTCTATATTAACTGATGATGCATATTTATAGTTGTCTTTTACTTATAATAGATAACACGTTTTGGTACAATATCTATACATATATCTATATGTTCTATCAATCTGTGTTATGCATGGTTTTCTAACATCTGATACTTACTATCTATGCATCTGGCAAGTTCTGTTGGAGATAAGTGATGACAGTTTTTAGGAAAGTCTATTGGAAAGCAACATAAGTTTTTAACAGTTAATAGACAACAGTGGTTTGCTATCAACATAATGGAATTGCTGTTGAATAAACCTATTGACCATTAGTGCATATCAATTTTATAAGTCTGCACTAATTATTTTTTTACTCTCTGTTGAATACTAAATGAGATGTTGACCAAAAGTCTAACAGATGTTTACCAAAAGTCAAACAGTTTGACCAAAAATCAAACAGATGTTGACCAACAGTTAAAAAGATGTTGACCAAAAGTCAAACAGATTTTGAACCACTAATAATCATAGTTTTGCCAACAGTGGTTTGACTTTGGTCAAACAGACTTTTTGAAAATAGTGGTTTCACTTTAAGCAATCATCAATGGAATTGGTCAACTTTATTTGCAAAAATTGGTTTTAACTTTATTTGAATTTAAATTACAAGTACCGTATATTTCTCATTCTTATTGCAAGAACTGCCTTCGATCTAAAGTTAATAAAATATAGTATCTCAGATGGTTTTGAAAACAGTGGTTTCACTTTAAGCTAGGGCTGTAAACAAACCGAACGTTCAGCGAACCGTTCGTGAACCGTTCGGCGGGAAGTTCGTTTATGTTCGTTTGATTAGCTTAATGAACAAACATGAACAAAAAATTTCGTTCGGTTAGCTTAGCGAACGAACACGAACACAGGTCTCGTTCGTTCTATGTTCGTTTATGTTCGTTCGTGTTTGTTTGATTATATTAAAAAAATAATAAATAATAAACCTTTTATCTTAACAAATTAAAAACTTGAAACCCATTTTTTCTAAGTAGCTAAAATTTGGACATTCTAATACATTTTTGGGGATAATTATGTCTAAATTAGTTAAACTTGATTCATCGTTTGGTGGTCTAGTAGACTTCTTGTGTTTTGATTTATCATTTGATGGTTGTATTTAACTATTTATATTCAATGTTTAAGGATAATGATGTTTTTATTTTTTTATTTTCAAGTTAAATGTTCGTGTGCGTTTGTTTTTATTTGCTTGCGTTCGTTTGTGTTCGAGACCAGTGTTCACGAACTGTTCGTGAACAACTGAATTTCCTTAACGAACGAAGACGAACATATACTTATGTTCGGTATGCGTTCGTGAACAGTTCGCGAACATGTTAATTTCCTTAACGAACGAACACGAACATAGCCTTGTTCGTGTTCGTGTTCGTTTGGTTCGTTTACAGCACTACTTTAAGCTATCCATCTGGCAAGCTCTGTTGGAGATAATGGATAACATTTTTTAGGAAAGTCTGTTGAAAAGCAACAGAAGTTTTTAACAGTTAATAGACAACAGTAGTTTGCTATCAACATAATGGAATTGCTATTGAATAAATCTACCATTAGTGTATATCAATTTTATAAGTCTGCACTAATTATTTTTTTACTTTCTGTCAATATGGGCTATGCATGGTTTTCTAAGAAACGACCCGTGTTTGCACACGGGTCTTACCGCTAGTCTAATACTAATAAAAGAATCTAAAAAATGCTACATGTCATTCTCTCTAATAAATTAGTAAAACATCTTAATATAATTTAATTAATATCTAATATTGTTTAATATCTAATATATTATTAATATTAATTAATATAATAAAATATAAATGTATTAGAAACCGTATCATATTTCAAATGTCTATATCCAATATATTTCGTTCTTTTTGTTTTCTGTATAATAAATTCTATTTTTTTATCAATTAATATTTTTTATATTTCATATTCTATATAAACATTATATAATAATTAATTTTTTTTATATTTCAGATTCTATATAAACATTATATAATAAAAATCATCTTCAATTCATATCTATCTATAGTTTTTATAAAAGGAGAAATCCAAGTAACATAAGAAAAGTTAATTGTCAGCAGGAGAGCATGTCCAACAAGGCTTTTCTTATGTCATTATTACATCATAATACCTAATATTAAAAGATTTTAAAATTCAAAGTTGGCCCACTTATGGCATCAAACCACTGCCTCACTCTCAATTATGAAAACACTGATTGTGCATTCAACCACTGATGTTCATTCAAGAGTCTCAAACTAGTGATGTTTCATTCAAATGGGAGGGTAATTTGAAATTTAAAAACGTATAGGGATATGTAATTTGCATTAAATAGAGATTCAGTTCTTCTCTCTCTCAAATATCAATTCAAACCCAAATCTGATCATAATTTCAAAAAGGGCCCTAATATTAATACATGCTAAAATCTTATTTACACATGGTGTATACGGGCCGTATACAGTTATACGGCCCGTATATAATAAAATAAAACTAACAAAGTCTGTGCCTTCAGACTTTGTCAGTTTTTTTTTCATTCCATACGGCCGTATAACTGTATACGGCCCGTATACACCATGTGTAAATAATTTGCTTGGTCGTATACAATGGATACGAATAATTTATACGGGCCGTATACAGTTATACGGCCCGTATGAAAAGAAATTAGATTTTACCCAAAGTGTTTAATGGATTTAAGGTGTCAATCACATGATACATTTTACAGGCGTTAGGTGGTCAAAGCTTTCTAAAAATAGAAAAAAATAAAACTTTAACAAGTAACAAAGACTGAAAAACAAAAAAAAACGTGTCGTATGACTGTAATAAAAAGGAAGGGTGAGGCATTTGATGAGAGTTGTAAGGAGAAGCGTTTTAATCACTTGTTTTCAACGGGGATGTAATGCAATGATTACACAGGTTGATATGAACCCAAACCAACTGCTTTGTCTTGAGTCGTCGGGAAAACTTTTCCTCAGGGGAGGGTGAGTAGTATGAGTCTGAGTCCATTTATGGTTCGTGAATGTTTCAAGGTCTTAAGTGATGGACAATTGGTTAAAAGATGTAGAAGATTTTGTTGGTTTGTTTCCAAGTAGGGTTTAGAATGTTTGAAGTATTCTTGGTTCAATACCAACTCTTCTGAAAGACAAGAATACAACGTTCATGTATCACAAGGAATGACCGATCTAAGGCAGAGAACCTGATTTAGATACACAAATTCATCACCGGTTTCTACAGCACAAGCACATACACAGTTTGTTGGAAGAACCTTACATGTCTTCTGCTAGTTACTCTTTTCTTCGATTTCAACAAATCTTTCAAGGTCTTAAGTGATGGACAATTGGTTAAAAGATGTAGAAGAGTTTGTGTAGAGATCTTTATGTACAAATTTGCATCATCCTTACGGTTACAAATGAAGTATTAAAAGATGTTAGTTTCTTGACAATATGGTTTCTCGACAAATGAAGTATTATCTGTCATTGCTGCCTCTTCGGTTGGTAAAAGACATATGATGGTTTCTAATACAGGCTCTTTTAGAGAAGTGTTGGGATTCAAGGGTTTATGAGTAAAAGATGTTAGTTTCTTGACAATATAGTTTCTCGACAAATGAAGTATTATCTATCCTTGCTGCCTCTTCGGTTGGTAAAAGACATAGGATGGTTTCTAATACAGGCTCTTTGTCAGTTGTGGTTGATTTATAGAACGATCCTTGACTTGAATTTATGGATTTCGGTTGGATCAGAAAAACTTAAAAAGAGAATCAACTAAAAAAATACAATTGATTACTCGGTCGAATAACCGGTCCGTTAAAGTTGAGCTTCCTGATGCAACTTTCATAATGGTACCAATGTCCTACTACTACAATCCTTCCAACGCCTGATTCCGATACAACCCTCGATGTTGATGAGTGAAAGAGTTAACATTCTGATTCAGATTCAGGAAGCAGATGTTGATGAGTGAAACAGTTAACATTCTGATTCAGATTCAGGAAGCGATGTTTATGAGTGAAAGAGTTAACATTCTGACAATATGGTTTCTCGACAAATTAAGTATTATCTGTCCTTGCTGCCTCTTTTGTTGGTAAAAGGCATAGGATGGTTTCTAATACAGGCTCTTTTAGCGAAGCGTTGGGATTCAAGGGTTTATGAGTAAAAGATGGTAGTTTATTGACAGTATGGTTTCTCGACAAATGAAGTATTATCTGTCCTTGCTGCCTCTTCGGTTGCTTTATTCTCTTTAATCTATTAGAACGATCCTTGTTTTGTCACGTACATGCGTTTAATTCCCAACATCATCTGTTCATCATTGTTTTTGAAGATGAAGATGAAGAAACGAGGGTTTATTCTCATTAATCTATTAGAACGATCCTTGACTTGAATTTGTGGATTTCGATTGGATCAGAAAAACTTAACAAGAGAATCAACTAAAAAAATACAATTGATTACTCGGTCGAATAACCGGTCCGTTAAAGTTGAGCTTCCTGGTGAATCTTTCACAGTGGTACCAATGTCCTACTACTACAATCCTTCCAACGCCTGATTCCGATACAACCCTCGATGTTGAAACCGGTTTTACCTCATGAAAAGGAAAGAGTTAACATTCTGATTTAGATTCAGGAAGCAGATGTTTATTAATGTTTGAGAAACTAACAAGGTAAACCTGAATTTTCAAAATTTTTTACCATGCGTATACGGGTCGTATACCGTTTATACAGCCGTATATGACTGGTAAAAAAAATTTTTACCGATCGTATACTATGTATACGACGATTGTATACGGGTCGTATATTGTTATACGGCCCGTATACTATGGGTAAAATGGTAAAAATTGGTTTATTCTCTTTAATCTATTAGAACGATCATTGTCTTGAGAACCTGATTCTGATTTAAACAATGGAATTTGTGGATCAACAGAAATAACTGAAAATAACTCGCCATTCTCTTGCATCTGTATACGTTGATTGTGGATTTAAGTTGCAAGAACCCGACACGTCTTCTGTGATGATTCGAAACATTCTGAATCACTAGCAGAAGAACCCGACACGTCTTATGTGATGATTGGAAACATTCCGAATCATGCCGTTTTTTCTCTTCCGCTTACCAGGCCTATCATCTCCTTCTACGTTTAGTTGCAGCTACTGGAGTGAAATATTTGTTGGAATTTGTGGATCAACTTCTGGTAGTTACTTGATCAACGGACTGATCGGTAACGTTACTCATACCACTAGCAGAAGAACCCGACACGTCTTCTGTGATGATTCCAAACATTCCGAATCACCGCCGTTTTTTCTCTTCCGGTTACCAGAAGAACCCGACACGTCTTCTGTGATGAGTGAAAGAGCTATCATCTCCGTCTACGTTTGGTTTCAGCTACTGGAGTGAAATATTTGTTGGAATTTGTGGATCAACTGAAATAACTGAATACAACCGGTTAAATCACACACTATATAAAGTGTAAAGTTATCGTGTGTTGTAGCTTGTAATAGATTAACTAGACCCCTCAAGTTGTCATTCATAACAACTAAGCGTCTGGAGAAGAGTATGTTGATATAGGAGAGTTGATGCAATTTTACAAGCATTTTACAAGTTCATCACCGGTTTCTACAGCACAAGTTCATCACCGGTTTCTACAGCACAAGTTCATCACCGGTTTCAACAGCATAAGTTCATCACCGGTTTCTACAGCACAAGTTCATCACCGGTTTCTACAACACAAGTTCATCACCGGTTTCTACAGCACAAGCACATGGAAAAACAAGGACCATTCACCTCTTTCAACCTACCAAAACACCAAAATCCGTACCGGTGATTGTTTATCCATACTATTCTTCATAGCCATATTCCCACTCACAAGTTGTTGATACTGAGCTTCCTGATACATATCGTTCGTAAGAAACTTTTCATGCACTGAACCTTCAGTTGTGTACTCTTCAATCTTCTTGAGTATTTTTCTAACTTTATGCTTGCATCCACCACAGTGAATATTAACTTTGAGTGAAAGAGTTTGGAAACTGGACGGTAAAAACGAAGTAACTGTTGGAATTTGTGGATTTCGGTTGGTTCAGAAACTTAACAAGAGAAGCAACTAAAAAAATACAATTGATTTCTCTTCATGTTACAGAGAATGTTCTAGAAATTGAAGGAAAAGGAAAAGATTTGTTGAAATCAAATTCAACAGAGATAACTTAATACAATCGGTCAAATCACACACTATATAAAGATTACAGAGGTTTTTACCATATGTATACGGATCGTATACGGTTTATACAGCCGTATACTCTCGGTAAAAAAATTTTTTATCGATCGTATACAATGTATACGAACGATGTATACGGTCATATATTGTTATACGGCCCGTATACTATGGGTAAAAAATGGTAAAAATTGGTTTATTCTCTTTAATCTATTAGAACGATCCTTGTTTTGAGAACCTGATTCTGAAAGACAAGAATACAACGTTCATGTATCATAAGGAATGACCGATCTAAGGCAGAGAACCTGATTTAGATACACAAATTCATCACCGGTTTCTACAGCACATACGCAATGAAGTATTAAAAGATGTTAGTTTCTTGACAGTATGGTTTCTCGACAAATGAAGTATTATCTGACATCATCTGTTCATCATTGTGTGAGATTAGCCAAACGAGGATGAAAGATACTCAAACCATTTGATCCCGTTGTTGCAAACTCCTTTAATGTGAGATTCTTCAAGTTTGCACATTTTGAGAAAATACCAATGTGTTTGTCAGCTTCGTCAACACACAAAGTGACATAATGACGTGGAAAAACAAGGACCACATGTCGATTGTTGAAAGTTTGAACTGATTATTTGTTATCAGGTGAGTTCCAAGCATTTTATCGTGTGTTGTAATTTTAATGAAGCAATGAAGATTGAATATGCACTAGGGTGAGGGTTTTGCATTGATTCCTGCGCTCCAATCATCTGCTTCCTGAATTGAATCTGAATCTAAATCTGAAAGTTAACTAGACCCCTCAAGTTGTCATTCGTAACAACTAAGCGTCTGGAGAAGAGTATGTTGATATAGGAGAGTTGAACCCGACACGTCTTCTGTGATGATTCGAAACATTCCGAATAACTAGCAGAACCCGATCCACTTACATTCGAATAACGCTGAGAATCCACAACGCTTATGGCCAGATTCTTTCCCTCAATCTTGGCAAAATCAATGTCTGCTTGTTTTATTATCACGAAAGTACTGAACAACCGAGATAGACACAATAACAACGGTCTATTTGCTTTGTCCACTAGAACTATTTGTGTATGCATTCTTTTGGTAGTTAACAACGCTAATTAGAAAAAAATCTGTAAAATTAATCATATCGATTGCTATAACAGGATGGACGTGACACACACAGATAGATAAGCTGTCACAGTTGTCAAGACTGTTTGTCGGGTTTCCAATGGTCACACAGGGTGATAAACAACCCTGATACGAACATATGTGTTTCGAAATAGGCTTTGTTCTTGGTTTAATGAAGTTACATGTAACATCTACTTATATTCAGATTTAAACAATGCCGGCCTCAACTGAGATAACGGACATCCATCAAGCTCAAAAAGAAAACGTGTGTTTCCCATAGTCACAAAAGATTGCGGTTTGTATTTCGCATAGCCACCGTTTCCGTAGTAAAAAACGGTTGCGGTTTGTATTTCGCATAGCCACCGTTTCCGTGGTAAAAAACGGTTGGGTTTGCACATTCAATCTTCAATACTTCATTAAAATACCACTAGTAGAAGAACCCGACACGTCTTCATGTTACGGAGAATGTTCTAGAAATTGAAGGAAAAGGAAAAGATTTGTTGAAATCGAATTTGACAACTATGACAGCTTATTAAAGGTAGCAATCACCTCCAATCATTTCCTGGTCAAATCACACACTATAAAGTTTAAAGTTATCGTGTGTTGTAGTTTGGAAAGATGACCGAACAGAGATCTGAATAACAAACTGTGGAGAACTTGTTTGTGTCGGGTTCTTCTGCTAGTTACATGATCAACGGACTGATCGTTAACGTTACTCTACTTGTGCTCCGATTTAAGCGGCGTGTTCCGATCAACGTTGTTTAAAGGTGATGAAGAGTTTAGAAACCCTAGAATGATGGTGCTTTTACGGGAAAAAACGTGATAATTGAAACCTTAGAATGATAGTGCTTTTACGGGAAAAAACGTGATAATTGAAAAACATCAATCTATACGTCCCGTATACAGTTATACGGCCTGTATACATTTGGTAAACATCAAAAACCTCAGAAATAAATCCATTGAGCCGTATACTTTTTATAAATCGTATACACTTGTATACGGCTCGTATAACTATATACGGGCCGTATATAATAAAACAAAAAAAAACATTCTCTGCGCATTTTCCTTTTCAAAAACATTCTATACGGGTCGTATATTTTGTATACGGCCCGTATACACTAGGGATGTGAAAATAAGATCTAGGGGGTGTGGGAATAAGGGGGGCCTTTCAAAAACCCATTCCAATATCTCTCTCTACTCTCTCTCTTCGATAAAGAATACAAAGCATCCGAAGCTGCCATATGATGAATCGGAGATTACGAATCTTCACAAAATTATATCATATAAACGACGACAAATCAACATGGTAATCAACCCGTTGTTATCGACATCAAAAACAGAAAACGCGTCTTCCACTCTCCCTGTTATTTACATCCCCCTATCTTCCTGCTCATTACGGTTCGATTGTTTCTTCAAAGCATTCATCTTTCTTATCTTTTTTGCCCTCATCATCAATGGCATTCACCAGCTAATTGATTTATTTCATCTGGGTATTTTTTAAATTCTTAAACCATTTTAACTAGAAGGTTAGAGCAAATTACAAATCATGGGTTGGTAGACGGGCAACAAAACGTGTGTTGTTTTTCAATTTTTCAATTTTAACTAGGGTTTTATTTTTCAAGTTTTTTAATTAACATGTGGTGTGCAATAAAACGTGTGTGAGGATGTGAATTTAGTGAACAAATTACAGATGTGAAATGGAAATGGAAGATCTGATCGGTTAATTGGAAGTTTGACTTATTTCTTATTGCGATTAAGTGCCTCCAGTAGGTATTATTAATTTTTTTATTATATTTTCATTTGTCAGGCATCTGTTTGATCCACTATCACTTAACCAATGCTTGTTTTTCTCTGCTATTTCAGGATGAGTTGTGAATTGTATCAGGGCAACGAACTGCAAGTCATTTACTTCAAGAAGGAAATATAGGCATCAAATTTACTTTTCACACACGGTTTACAGAGACTCTTAAATGACTTCAAAGTAAAATTCACATTAAGTTAGTAAGTATTAGGACTCTAGCCATTTTATCAAGTTGCAAAGTACACGAATGGTCCCTGTGATTCACCAATTTTTTTTTTTTTTGTAAATTTGCTCATATGATGAATCGGTTGCGAGTGAGTATTGTTTATTGAAGTTATCACAGTTTTTTAGCTTGTAACACTGGATTTGAGAATAACCTCTTTAAATTGATCTAAAAAAGTTGTTAGGTTATATTTTTAGATTTTTTAACAGTTAGTTTTATACTGCAGGATGGGTAAGGAAAAGATTCATATCAGCATTGTCCTCATTGCACATGTCGACTATGGCAAGTCCACAACCACAGGTCACTTTATCTATGTTTAAAGTCTTATTTGAGTTATTAGTAACATGTGTTTTCCCATGTTTTGTATGATTAAACCACTTTGGTTTTATTTATTTATTTATTTATTTTTTTTTTTTGTAAATTTGCTCATATGATGAATCGGTTTCGAGTGAGTATTGGTTAGTGAAGTTATCATGATTTTTCTTTGTTGTCAAAAACATTTTGTAATGCTGATGTGAAGGCTTTCTTGCGTCGAAAACTAAGCAATGTCAAAAACAGGTTGATAAACAAGTTGCAGCTGCGGTGAAGGCTGCGTTCGTCAGGCTCTCAACTTGTGTGTGCATCGGCGATCAAGAATTTAAATAATTCTTGAAAAAAATAGTCAAAATCCTGACTTAGATGTAAAACTTCACCGCTAAGCTGGTTTCGACGCAAGAAAGGTGATTCCTACTTAACCAAACTGTTAATATTGTAACTTTAGTCGGCTTTTGTTTTGCTTAGTTTTCTGATTTTGGATAGGCTTTCAGTACGGACAGCACAAATTAGAACGCCGCCTAGACGTAAAACTTTACCGCTAAGCTGGTTTCGACGCAAGAAAGGCGATTCTTACTTGAAATGAAAGCTAAGGCTACTTCAGGTAATACAACATATTCATTCTTTGTTGTCAAAAACATTTTGTAATGTTGGTGTGAAGGCTTTCTTGTGTCAAAAACTAAGCAATGTCAAAAACAGGTTGATAAACAAGTGGCAGCTGATGTGAAGGCTGCGTTCGTCAGGCTCTCAACTTGTGCATGCATCGGCGATCAAGAATTTAAACAAATCTTGAAAAAAATTAGTTAGCATCCTGATTTAGATGTAAAACTACACCGCTAAGTTGGTTTCGACGCAAGAAAGGCGATTCTTACTTAACCAAACTGTCAATATTGTAAGTTTTGTCGGTTTTTTGTTTTGCTTAGTTTTCTGATTTTGTGTTCAACAGAGGTTTGTGTTGGTTCAGCAGAGGTTTGTGTTTTTATTCGTTGCAACGTGTTGGTTCAGCAGAGGTTTATGTTTATTTTTAGTACTTATTTTTATTCTTCTTTTTTTTTTTGTAGGTATTCATGCGAACTTTAACTTGAAAGACACTTGGAAAACTTAAAAGCTGAAATGCCCTCACAAATTTACGCTCCGAACTTATGGCTTTAAAGTCTCGATTGTTAGGTTGATACTAATTTTGAGCTTGCATGGTAGTTTTTTATATTGTTTCGCATGTTATTTTTTCTTGTAGAACTTTAAAAAAAGTCATCATTTATCTATGTTGATCACCGAAGTTGTGTTGGGTGTACAGAAGTTGTGTTGAATCTAATAAATCCGCAGTGGATCACAGAAAAAAAATAAAAGTCTCATCTGATGGGAAGCCAGGCTCAAGCAGTGAAGAAGGGCTTCGAGGCTCAAGAAGTGGCGTCAAAATGCAAGGATCTGTGTGAGCTTCGGGTTTTCTAGGCTCAAGGTTTCTGAGTTTTTGGCGGCTTCAGCTTTTCAGGGTAGGGGAAGTACAATCACTTTGTGTATCAGAAGGTTCTGAAACCGTCAAAGAGGTAAGCCGTTGCGACTATGTTGTGTAGCTTTTTTTTTATATTTTTTCCGATTGATTGATTTAGAACTATATCGCGTTTATGCAAGGTACTTATATCTGTTCATATAGATATAAGAAAAGAGTTAACATTTTGAACCTTTAATTTGTGTTATTATGATGCACATTATGCATATATGAGTGTACCGTGACTAATGATATTCTAACGTTTGAATGAGAACTTTTTCAAAGGGGATTACTATTCAATTTAAAGAGGAGGAAGAAAGTAGCTCCTTTCATGGTGCATTTGAGCAATGGAAAAGTGACGTAACGATTCAAGGTATGCTACCTTCTGCAAACATTATATACAATACATTGATGATTAGTTTCTTTTGAATTTTGTAATTTCCTTTATCACATGATTACACCTAATGACATGAAACAATAAACCAAGATTCTTGTGTTTGAGCAGCCATAGATGAAAATCAAGACTTAAACTCAGGTCTTCTTTTCTGTATTTGGAGCAAACTCTTATGAGGGATGGATCTGGATATAAGACTAATTTAACTATTCCATCTAAAAATCTCACCAAACATGGCATATTTACTACAGATTATTTTATTAATGCGTGAGTGTGCGTCAATTTCTTAACCATTAGAATTATCTTATTTAGTAATGATTCTCATAACCAGTTTCATATTATTTCTTTTGTAGGATCATGTGGTGAAGTTTATATTTTAAGAAACGAAGATGAAAAATTTATGGAATGTTGTACCCCAAAAATGAAGGATCTTGTATCAAGAGATGTTTCAAAATTTACGATCATAGAATATAGAACAATGAAAACAAATATGATTTTGTATTATTTTTTCATAACTAATGCTCATCAATTTAAAACCATTGTTGTTGATACATCTGTTGACTTTGGTCAACAAATAGATGAAAACAGATGTTTGAAACCACTGTTGGGTTAAAAAGTGTTTTGTGGAGAAAACAGTTGTTGCATTTTTTGCAAACAGTGGTTTGACTTTGGTCAAAGAGTGGTTTGACTTGGTCAAACAGATTTTTGAACCACTAAAAATCATAGTTTTGCAAAATAGTGGTTTGACTTTGGTCAAACAGACTTTTTTTTTTGCAAACAGTGGTTTGACTTTGGTCAAACAGTGGTTACATACTAATGCTATTTCCTTTCATCATGTTCTCTCAGTTACTTACCATCATTCGTAATTTAATTACATCGATTCACATGCAACTTATATGAATTTTAATTCTAATCTGTATTTCTTGGTGGAAAACAGTACCTAGCCTTAAACTAAAAATTACACATGAGTATCACTACTAGCCTTAAACTAAAAATTACAATATTTATACACCTATCTATGCTTTCTATCAATATGTGTTATGCATGGTTTTCTAAGAAACGACCCGTGTTTGCACACGGGTCTTACCGCTAGTACTATATAATAAAAGAAACCAATAAAGGAACACTTGTCATTATTCTAGACCATCATTAATTATATATAATTATTATTTAATTTAAATTATTAAATTAATATGTTTCAAACATTTAAGAAATTACGAATAAAGTTCTATAAAATATCTTTATTATTTATTTATATTTATTACTAGGTTAGAAATTATATCTTAATTCTTTAATTGTAGATAATTATTATTTAAATTAAATTATTAAATTTATAGTAAAATGCACGAATAGTCCTTGTGGTTTTGTCAAATAACACATATAGTCCCCAACTTTTGGATATTACACCGGTGCTCCCTGTGGTTTGACAGTTTGTTACTCGGATAGTCCCTGAAGTGGATGGGGGTTAGTTTTCTCAGTTAAGTGGGTATGAAATGACCTTAATCGATGATACAGTCTGTCTTCTAATCGATGGTTCAAATGCTTTCATATTTATCAACTTGACAAACATCACAAGTTTTGATCATACATGACACAAAATTTTGTTTAGATATCAGAAAAGCGTCTTAAAAATATCGTTTTATAATTATTAAATCTTCGTTATTAACTATTTGATTTTTTATTTACTTAACCCGTGTAATACACGGGATTATAATCTAGTACATATAATAAATAACAACTAATGTTATTTGCAAGTGAGTCAGACATCTATTTCAAAATAATGATTTGATTATATAGTGTGCATATATAAATAAATTAAATTAAAGTAAATGTTAATTGATAATTTCAGAAAATTAATAAATTGACTTCGGTATAAACAAATTACATTATAAATATGTACATGTATTTCTTCACAACTTGAACCATTGTATTTCTCGTTAATACATAATTATTAAGGTTTGAGATACTTGGATATTCCAAATAATTAGTAAGAGAAGTGCACGACTATAAATGTCTAAAATAAGATAATGTATAAGGATCCTAGAACTTTGGTTCGCCGGAAAGGCAATGAGCGTAATGTATAGTTCATAAATCTAACTTAAATTACATATAAATTGTAGGCACTTGTGATTATTGAGCATGACTTGACGTGTTTGCTTTTGCAATTTGGCTAAGCTACGGATTCCGTTTCCTCTTCATCATAGTATAACTTTGTATCCGTTACTTTGTCGTACGGATTTCATTACAGTTGGTCGGTCTTCGTTTTGTTATTTTGATACATTTTACATCTTTTGGAAATTGTCTGTTAGCTCTCGTTATGTCGGTATCGTCTGTTTTGATTATTAGTATGTTATAGCATGCCATACCTCAGACTTGTACTCATGGTCGCATGCTCCTGTTGGTAATTAATTTTAGTTGTCGGTAAATTATTTACATGACCTAAGCTTTTGTACTCTGTCACCCGAGCATTTCTGACTTGTCGTTTGGGCGTCAACGACATGAACACTTTCCGTGACAGTGCGTAATCAAAATCACGGCGTCTCTGACTTGTGCTTGTGTAGCACGTTGGCCCCTTAGAGGCGTATGGATCGACCCTAGTTCTGTTTCTGACTTCTGACTTCTGGGGGATGGGATAATGGGTGCACGCCACACTCACCATCTCATTGGTGCATAGAGTAGCTACCTGTGTGCCCCTCTGTTACTGGCTCTGGGTGCTTCTGTGTTACACGACTTATTTTGTTGATATATCTGTCCTGTAAGTTAGTATATGTTTCAGTATTTGAATATGTTCTGTTTCTGATTATGTTATGAAAAGTTATGTGTGCATCTGATTATACGTACTCTGATTATGGTTCTGATTGTGTACCGGTTTATGTTTCTGATATGTTCAGTATTTGATTCTGTTCTGTATTAATTATATGTGTTTTGACTCAGTATCTGTATCCGTTTGTGTCACTTCCATCTTAGTATCGGTTCGATTTGGATTCAGATTTCATGTTATACGTTTGGTTTGTATCTGTCAGAATCTTTGTTTAGTATTTGATCCAAGGTCTGTTCTATATTTGTCATCGAATCATGTCTTTGTTTCATGTCGATTGTCCCGATCAGTTCAAGAAACTATGATAAAATCATTACACTTTTAAACTCAGGTTCTCTAATTTATTTTGTACTATAAATATAATCTCCAAAGCTATGAAAACAATTATCTTGATTAAATAGTAACTTTTGAAATATGACAAATTAATAGATAGTAATTTTAATCCAAACATTTATTAAAAAAAAATACTATTTTTGAATGTTCATTTCTTTTAAACGTTATAGGATTTTTAAACCTATTTAAAATGTTTCGGTCAATGTATTTGTTTTCGTTTTTGTTTCTGTATCGGTTTCCCATGTCGGTTTACAAAATTATCATAAGTATTACGTTTTGAAAACCAAGTTATTTGATTTATTCTATTTCTTAAATTTAACTTTTCAGTGTTAGAAAATTAGTTATTTTGTCTGATTATGATTTACTATGAAGTACGATAAATTATTATATTCTCATAAGATTCAAACCTTCAATAAAAGAATAGAGTTTTGCCTCTCATATAAAAAAATGTTAGCATTATTAAAGGATGTTCTAAAATGAGTTCGTTTATAAAAAAAATGGTTTTAATCATCATTGTCAACCATGTATCAATTCTCTACACCGGTTTTGTGTCGGGTTCGATATCGATTATGCATCTGACGACTTTTGTTTCCATATCAGTTTCTGTTACAGTTCAGATCAGTTTGTGTATCAGTTTTTGTATCAGTCTAGTGTCTTCATCTATTTTTAGTACTCGTGTCAGTAATTGTTTCAGTTATGTTATGTTGTGTTTTGCTTCCGCTGACATGACTTTACTTGTACTGTTGATTTCTGCGTTACTGAGCAATTTTTGGCTCAGCCGTAATTTCTTTTTGTGTTTTTCCTATTCGTTTTACAGGTAATATGGGATGATCTGGGATTTCAGTGAGGAGCGTTAGGAAGTTGCTGACCAAGATTATTTATTTCAGTAATGTAATAAATGTAATTAAGATCTTTTATTTAATGTTATGGATTGGTTTTTAGTTTTGATATCTGTAAGAGTGACACGTCAGCCCTAGCGGGGTTGGGGTGTTACACTATATCTTGTTTAAAAATGGTCAGTAATGAGAATAGAACCCGGAACAATATGTTTACAAACCAACAGGGTTGTTCCTATGTTTTTGGAAACCCTAAGCGAACTACAAAGTGGAGGCCCTTTTGAAAAATTATCTTTTTCGTATTTAGTAACAAAACCCTCCTCATTTACTCGGGCTTGGGGACGACAATTAAAAACTAAAAATTTTATAATTGGCGAAATTAAATATTTTTTTTGAAAGTTATATGTTTTCTATAGATATAGTATATGTTTAAATAAACTTTATATTTATAGCTTTAATTGAGGCAAATTGTTTGATGAAATAATCTTAATCAAGTATAAAACAAATATAAAATCAGCAAATAAATCCTAATCACCTAAACAACAACTTGAAATAAGCAAACAATGAAACAAGTATAAGCCCTAACAAATTCAAATAAGCCCTAACAACAAACTCAAATCTACAATTATGCAAATACACCTTAAACAACAAATAAGAATATCTAACCTGAGTTAGTGTCACTGTCTTCCAAGTTCCAAGCCAGCCACAAGATTAAATCGCAAAACTGAGTGCCACTGTTCCAACTTCCAAACAATCAAATCAAAAAATCGCAAAATTTATTCTAGTTTATGTTGGAGAATTTGAGCAATATGAGAATACGTATACTTATTTCGCCCAATATTAGTATATAAAAAACTAAAAAATAGTTGTTATTTATAATTTATTGTTACCTATGTGTTATTCAATTGAGATAATTACCCCCAAATCTATAAACACTAAAGACGACTCTCTACCGCCCTTATCGCTAATGATTCCATATCGGTAACCAAAATGACACCACAATTTACAAGAATCATCATTCCATTCGCACGTCGTCTGATAATTTGTTGCCCATTCAGTCGTTCCATGTTTCACGTTTCGTTATTTCCTTTTTCCTTTTACCAGCGTTTCTTTATTAGTTTGTTTCCTGGATTTGGGATATCTGTATATAGGAAGGGATATTGGGCCCAGACTATTTAGTGTATTAGTTTGTAACATTATGGGCCTATTACAAAACCTTTTTTTTACCCAAAACGAACACACCCAGAAATCGCAACTCGGTAGGTGTCTCAGATAGATTATTATCATCATCGACTGGGGAAAAAAATAAAAAAAACCAACAAACAAAAATCAAAACAATGAGTGGATTCTTGAAAAAACGGGGTTTGGCTCAGACTAAAAGAAAACACATGACTTGCATGTCAAACACTAGTTTCTGACATGTTATTGAACTAACTCGTGTTGATTTGACCAGGAATAGATTGTTGTGTATTTATGTTTCAAATATCAGTTTTTCATGTAAGTCAAAACAGCATAAAGGAAGCCTTCACTAAGGGCGAACTACTTACCACATTGATGATTATGGAACCATGAATTTTGATTTGAACACAAATTTGGTGCATTAATAGCCCATGGGCTCAATACTAAAACCCTTAATATTATTATACACCACCAATAGTAACGATTGGAATGATGTTGCTGATTGTGTGTGGCACCCATGGAGTTAAGATCGAAAATTCACATGAAAACAACAGAGAAGGTCGATCTGATATGTGCCATGCCTAATGCCAGTAGCTTCCCATATTTCATGCAACATTCTTTCCCATGCATCTCTAGTTAATTGCTTCCGGTTACAAGTACCTTGTTTAAGTTATTTTATATTTTAGGTAGTGGGTCATGTTTAGCAGGATAGTGGGTCATTGTTAGTTTCCTTGGTTTGTATCCTATAGAAAGGATTTTTAGTTACGAATTAAGGGGACTGAAAACAATTTAGTAAATTCCTGGAGCTCAACGAGTCTATATCAAGGTTAAGAAATCAACTACAGGGTTAGAGAATTTGAACCAGTTGGTGTCAACGACAAACATATCGAGAGGAGTAGAATTCGATTGTTGCAATATCACTCAAAATCAGGATGGTGGAGATTGCTAGGTTCTCACCACAAGAACATCGTACATAGTGAAACATGAAAAAGTAAGAAGGATGAATATCGATTCCACAAAGCACAAGATTGAACATGATTGATGACAATCGACCTCAGATTGATGATACAAAACCTCTACTACTAGTAAACTCTAACAGCACATATAGTTGGATCACAAAGTGGGTTCATTTAACCCGTGTTTAAATTCGGATGGATATCAGATAGCTCATTCCACTATCTGAATCCATGTTTGAAATTTAGGATATCGGGAGATACGGATTCGAATAATGAAAAGGGGATTCAAACCGTAATGCATTCCAAAATTCAAACCATAATATATTCCAATATTCAAACCTTTTCACCTAGAAACAAAATGAAGAACACGAAAAACATTCAAAATCCTCACCTTCTTGACATATAGCCCAAGCATACTAGTCATGCTTGTTGTTGACCATTTGCATTAAGCTTACAAGCTGATGGAAGTTTTGTAGGATATGGGTTACAATTTTAATAAAATATAATATAAATAAATATAAAAATAATAAATATATTTTCTTTACATATTTGGGAAATTATAGTAAACTAGTGGTTACACCCGCACTTCGGGCGGTACCACCCTATTTTAACATATTTTAAATGGAAACGTAATTCGCAATTGGTGTTTTCTGTCGACATACCAATACCAAGATCGACGTTTTCGGTCGTTGACATAAGTTCGGTTCATCATGGTACTGCTACGGGCACCGTACCAACGCTCATTGTGGCTTACAGTAAAAATATACTCTAATGGGAATAAAACTTCGTTTTCAACAAAATTTATATATGCATAAGATTAAGCACGTCACAACGGTGTACTCAGAATTTTATAAAAAATATTGTATATTATTAGAATAACGAAGATAGTAAAACGGTTCTAATTTAATGTGAGGTCACTTTAGTAATATTTACGTGTGCGTTTATCGAGACGTAGATAAAAAATAGGCACGTCACTAGACATACTTGTAATTTTCAAATACATGGTATATTAAAAGTTATAAGAAAAAACAAAATATACTCAAAATTAATTATAAGAAAAAAAAATAAATCTTTAAAAATTTGTAAATCTATGCAACGCGAATGTGGTCGTAAATTATAAAAACAAAAATCGGTATCGGTACTACTATTGTTCGGTCGGTATCAAGTCGATTTGTTTTGTTACCTGTACAATACCAAATGCGATTGAAAATTAAAAAAAAACTAAAAAAATGACAAAAAAGGATAAAGAAAAATAACAAAAAAACAAAAACCAAAAAAGATGACAAAAAAGGATAAAGAAAAATAAATTCAGATAAGGACAAAAAGTGCACTGTAACTAAGAAGTTCATCTATTATATATATAATAATAATAATAATAATGTACCGTGTACAAATTATAGCGAAAATAAATTATAATACAACATATGTAATTAAGTTGATTCCAACCATAGTCTTCAACAGGAGTTTTAACCTTGTATGGTCAGTTGTGTAGTCTTCAGCGAACTCTTGAATAGCGTCTTCTATTGTATGATCCGTTGTGTAGACTTAAACGAGGTCTTGAACCACGCCTTCTTGTACAATAATTTGCTACAAAAAGAACAAACAAGTGTTGATGGTTGTCGCTGAGGCACGTGTTCAACACGCTTCCCTTAAAACAGATTCTGCGCCTCAACTAAAGATGACGCGTCTATCTCCCAGGGTACAACAGCCGATACAGTCTATACTGCCGGAAATGACCACGCGCCCGAGGTTACACCGGATACAATTATAGCGTTAGAACTAGTGGAAAAATAAGGATACGAAGGTGTGGAAATCGAGTAGAGAAAATTTATCTCTCTAAGTACCCAATACACGAGCCTTCAAGTATCTGCAAGAACTCTTATATTCTTTCGTCTAAAATTCCACTTACAATTCTCTACTTGTAATTAGCTTCATCAAGTTAGGCACATAACCAACTTTACATACAAGAGATATGGGGTGGAGAAGAGTCTCACTTTATTAGAGATATAAACTCAAATAAAAACTAATAAATTGACAAAAAAACTCTACTTAAAAGTTTATCACCCATATGAAGAGTCTAGTAAACAATTATAATTTTATTAAATTCTAATTTCACTTAACTAATCCATTCACACCATCTAAATTTTCAATAATCCCCCACATGAATGGAGATTGATCGAAACACACAAAATTTCCAATGCAACCTCGACAGTTGAGCATTGCAGGATACGTAGGTATTAGCTTTGAACCTTGCTTTGTGAAGCATACTTAGCCTCCTATCAATTTAGAAGACAATACACCTTCACACAATACTCTCCTTGGCCGGACCATACCCTCATAGCCGTGCCAAATAATGGTCGTAGAACACTTTCCTAGTTCTGCAGATGTCACGGCCCCCGACCCAGTTTGACCCGTTTCAGGAGCCGCGGGACAGAAATCCCGTGGTATTTAATTTAGGCGACAGCGGAAGTCTTTTTAAAACAGGATCTTTCAATATTTAAAACTGCCTGTTTACATAATTTAGGGATAAAACCCCGGTAATTTACAATCATTTGATTTCACTGGGAAATCTTTTATTTTACAAAACAGGTTTCTTTATTTTATCATGAGCCACTTTCTTAAGCTTGTAGTGCTTCATGGCACTTTTCCTGGATCATAACAGATCACCTGAAACATGTTTGAAAAAGGTTTTGTCAGCGGGAAATACTGAGTGAGTTCATTCAGGTTTTATAAAATGACCCTTAGTTATAAAATTACAACATAAAAGCAATTACAATGGTTTATATCTTATATTTATCTGGCGCTTTGTCACAATGGTGACAAGTCACAATGGTGACGATGGTCATACCACTATTAGATCAATGAATCTAAATAGTGATGATTATCCCTAGTAGGTCAATGAACCTAACTGGGAGAAAATTAGTAATGTGCACAATACCCCACTAGCCAGTGATTCAAGATATCCACGACTTAGTCCCTGTAATTATAACTTTTGAAAATAATTTGGAGTATTGTAAAACAGTTGATAAAAAGAGAATGACTCACATTGCAGATTTAACGAGCAGTGTATAAGCCTACTGATTTAGCCTTGTTTAACCTAATTTTAATAACAGTGCACACAAACCGGGTTAGTAACTAATACAGCAGTTACGACAATTCACGAGATTAAACCCTCACAACGATTTACAAGTGCAATACTTAACAATTCAGCGGATTCACAACGAATGACAGAGTATAGTCCAAGTTCGAACAACACTCAAACATTCAAGTCGAAATCACGATGAATAACAAAGTATAAACTCAATTTGAGCAGCACTTAAACAATCGTTGGATAGTTACAATCGATCGGACGTTGAATCGTAATAGCGATCGAGTTATTACCCTGATTGCGGCAGCGATTCGTGAATCGTGTGTGTTGTGGAGTATTTTTGCTATAACTCAGCGTGTACAACGAATTTCTTCGTCATTTATGTGCCAAAATTCAAGTGCCAATGTCTTCTATTTATAGCCAGATTTTGACCCCCGTCGCGTGACGCGAGGGGTACCCCTATGGGCGTCGCGTGACGCGAGGGGTAACCTATGTTCATAGGGTAGCTACGTGTGTAACTAGGCTTGTGGAAGTGACAGATTCTCAAATTTCGAATTTGACAGATAGTTATGAGGATAATCGTAACTAGGGTTTTGCCCCCCCCCCCCCCCCCCGAGTTTTAGGGGCCCTGATCCTGATTCTGATTGTTATGAAAATTTTAGGGTTTGTGCAGAATTCCTTGGGTTTCTCAATTAGGGTTTCCTTAATAGATAATTAACATCATAAGTAATGTTTTTAGTGAGAGTTGTTACAGCAGAGCTCTAGGAATCGTGCCCCCAATTCCATTCGAAGCAACCTCACTTCTCTCTAAGACTCTAACATAGGTGATTCTCCTTAAATCTTAAAAGCATCGTGGTTACCACCAAAATCATTTATGTCACACCCCTATTTTCTACGTGTCACCGGTGGGCCCGGTGGGGAGTATCGTGACGTAATTGATATCATCATAGTCAAACAACACAACATATAAATGCACAGCGTAAGCAAAAGATAGATTTATTTCAATTGAATAAATTGTAATGTTTAAGTATCACAAAACAGTCGAAACAGATCCACAGGTGGATCAAATAAAAAAGGAAACTGTTCAACAGACTTTGACATCTAAAGCTTGCGAGACTTGAGTAATGATGCCTGGAGTAGCCAGCCTATTTCGTTTAGTACCTGCACTTAGCCTTTTTGGAAAATACGTCAGTTTGCACTGGTAAATACAACTTAACTGGCTCATTTTAAAAAGAGTTTGAAAATTAATTTGAATGCACTTCGGAAAAAATATTTTATAACTTGGTACAATTATTCAAAATAATCTTGTATACAGTTTTACTCATTTGTCGTCCATTAGGGCCGGTTTGTAAGGTCGGACTTAAGTTAACTGACACGCCACAGGTATAATGCCCACAAGGTCGATTCCTTATAGTGGGATACCAGTTTTTACATAATGCATCTGTCAGGTGTACGCCTACACCCCGTGCTTAGGTCGTGGCCATTTCTTTGAATGATGCCAAGGATATCCGGGACATGGTCATTTAACCCCCAAGGGCCATACACCAAATAATACATATCAAACAGGTTATGTAAATACATCAATCACAATACGATTTAAATGACTACATACACCCGACCAAGCGGTACTTTTATAGTACCGTATCCTAAGCCCGTATAGGGAAAATAAGTTAAGGGTATTTACCTGAGCAAAGTATAAATCAAATACAGCAAGTGCACGTAGCTTTTACTGGGCTCCTAATCTGGAACGAAGGTTTTTAATAACCTATTAGAATCCTAACGGGTCTTTAATTAAGCTTAGACTTAGACCGGTTAGTTTTCAAAAGGAATACACGGTTCAAACGTATGATAAAGCGAAGACCGGTTTAGAATGTGGTTTTGACCGGACAAGCTTGAATACTTGTTTAATATGGGTAACTTAAACACATTCTGAATTTTGAGATAAAAACGATATGGTTTGACCCGTTTCGGCTATTATATGCAAACTAGTTACATAGACCGATCCGAACGCGAAACATGCGTAACGGGTAACCATAAGAGTCATGAACATGTTCCACAAGTTAATATACTTCAAATATGTTGTGACATCAGAAGGATGTCTTCTATTATGCCCAAAAATGATTTAAATTCAAACTACGCCCTGAAAGGGCATTTTGGTCATTTAAAAGGTTATAAAAGAGTTTAAATATGATTCTGAGTTTCGGGTCTGATGTAATTAGTAAAAATACCTAATTTACTAAGTTATATCAGTAGGGTATAACCTATATATGAAATTTATCATTTCTAACCATACTATCCACCGAAGGGGCATTTTGGTAATTGCACTTAAGGTTTAAAGGTCAAATCCGGAAATCTGAGTTTAAAACTTTTGCTTACTGCTAAAGTATAAAATTTTACTTAAAACATCAGTAGGTATTAAGTCTTATATATCTAATGTGGTTTTAATACATACTATGCGTTTAAAACGCTTAAAATGGCGATTTTGAGCTATTTCCGGGTTCTTAATGGAAAGCTGATATTTTTACTATTCCAGAAAGCTTAAAATATTCTATTTATCATATTAGATCAGTAGAAAAAGGTTTGGTAAAACTCATTTTATAGCTTAAAAGGGTAAAACCGACAACTACCGAAATAAGCTTAGAACTCTAGGTTATGATCAGCCTAAAAATAAATAAAAATCTCCAAAAATCCCAAAATATTATTTTATATCAGTGGGTAAAAAGTTTGGTATCAAAATTGGGTTTAGATAGGCTATATGCTAATTACGCCTTTTAATTACTAAAAAGCTTTCTAATTACGCTATTGAGCGTAACTCTTAATCTAGACCTTAAACTGATGTCAAATTTTAGGTACAAGTTTATAAATCAGTACCTAAGGTTTCTACTCTTTTACATTTTCAAATTTCACGTTTTAAGGTCATAAGGGCATAATAGTCAACATTTAAGCATTTAACGGAATCATGCATATAAATCGGATAACTAATGAACCAAGTTGTATAATCTCAGAGGGTTATACTTATAGGTAACTTGGTCCTAATAAAGCTCTAAGGCATTCCTAAATCATGCTCAAACGGGTCAGAACTGAAAGTCAAAGCATAAGTCAAACTATGCGACTTTCGGTCCCGAACTGAGCCTAAACTAAAAATTGTCGAGTTGAACATGTTTAGACATGTTCTTACATTAATTACCAAGTTATATTAATGTAAAAACAGGTTGCATAGCTTCTACATTGCTAATTATGCATTTATTTGAAAATTAGCTTTTTGTTGACTTTTTATAATCAAGTTTGACTCGACAATTGACCTAATTAGAGTGGGAATCAGAGGGTGACCTTTTAAGGGTTTAATGCCCACATAATTACCAACTCATAGGTACTTTCAAAATGAAATTTGACTGGAGCAATTAAGATTAATGACGAAGCCAAACCTTAATTACGATGGTTTGACTAAATGCTAATAAACTAAGTAAAACTGAATTAAAGGAGGTTAATGACACTTACCAAGGTCCTAAGCACGACTAATGATCACTAGGAAGAGGTCTTGAGCTCCAGGAATCTCCAAAATTTGGGTTATGAAGGTTTCCAAGTGCAAGTCTAAGTGTTGCAACTTAGAACTCCTTATATAGCACTTTAGATGCAACAAGATCATTCCACAATAGTCTATAGATGTTCTTTGATCATTTACAAGTGTCCCTAAGCTTGAAAAACCATCAAACAAGCCCATAGAATCGAATACAAGGCTTCAAAGTCGGTTTAACCTGCTGAACTTGCAGGTGTACATGATTTCTGCCCAGCTAAGGTCCTCGCGTAGCGATACGACAAAAGGGTAGGTGCTCGCGTTACGCTAGCAAGTGGGTAACCAGCCAAACAAGTTTCAGCTAATTACATTTCAGCCCCTGGTCCTTCCAAACATGGTTTTAACTTTGTTTATTGCATTTTCAACCCTCTAACTTTACTTTTAAGGGCTCCAAGGCATAACCAAACTCCGTTAAGTCCCCCGTTAACTTTATGATCACCCGTAAAGCCTTAAATTCCAACGTTGACGCTTTTAACCCCTCGTATACGAATATTGCCATAACTTTCTCATACTTAATCGAAACCTTGTGAAATTTTTATCACTTATCCTCGTGAGTATAATTAACCATTACAAAGCTTCGGGTTTGCTAAAAGGTCACTCAGAGGTATACTTTCAACATATTGACACATTTAGCCCCTGTAGTTTGTAATTCCTCACTTTCTTTCACAATTAGCTTCGTATGATCCATGATTTATTCGTTTAAGGGTATGAACATCATGTAGGGTTATTGAAAGATATATTTATTCATTGTTGACACTTTGAATCCTTTTACGAACATAGATTCCTTGTTTGTCAACTTTAGTCCCTCTAATTCAATCCTTTACACGTTTTAAGTCCATGACACGTGTCCATATGATATTGGACATGAATTTTCGAGGTGTTACAATTTACCACATAATATGCTTAGCCTCACAATTTGTCACTGAATCTCATATGAATGAATTAGGACGTATTTAAACATCGTTTTATAGTTTAGGGGGTATATATACCCATACATACTAGCTTATACATATAAGCTATTCCCCCACAGTGACCACCCTTAGGCATATGAATTAGTTGTCCTGTTGAGCTTAGATCCTAGGATCTCTAGTACTAAGTTAGGTTTCCTTCACACACCTTTTTTTCCATGGCTTTAGTCTCATTCCATAACTTAATCTCTCATAAACCTCCAGGTTTTTGGATCCATAACATTATCTTTGACTTTATCAAGTCACTACAAATAACTTTACGCATTTGAGATCAATTGTCATGATGTGTTCTTAACTCGTATGATAATTTTGCCTATTGTCAACTTCTAAGACTATAACCTCAGTGACCACTTGAATCTGGTTATAACATTTGTCTTTGAAAGACACACGTGTCATTTATGGCAAACACATACTACAACTTTTGTGTCCTCTACTTAGTCATGTTTTTGCAATGTTAGATTCAATTACATACTTCTTATGGTCAAACTTTTATGATACAAATGCAAGACAACCCCACATTTAAGTGTTATTGGATAATATCCGGATGGGGTAATGAAAACCATTTCTACATAACCTTAGTGTTATTGGCTCCTTCACCACATTTCTTGCCATTTGATCAACATTTTTGTAACTTCACTTATGATGACATTTATACACCTATAATTGAACAAGATCAGCCTCATTGTATCAATGAATTCAACTCATATTTGAGCTTATCAACGCAACACATGACATTGTCATAAGTTTGTCATCAACTTAGAATTATTCTAATTTACCATATAGAATAAGCCTAGACAATGAGTTCTCCTCATTATAGTTTCGAACAAGCTATTCAAAAGGTACATGTCTTTTCCTTATAATGAATGAGAATTCTCCCTCAACTTTGTTTATACACAAATTCTTTTGTGTTTATACACATTTGAATGTTTAGAGTTAATTAGTCTCCGTCAAGAAGCATAATTAACCAAGTACTAGTCTAACATGCTTTAGACTACAATACTAGCATGTCAATAGAAGATGCATTATTCTGATTCTTTACAGCCCCAATGATATCATAATATCACTTTACAACATTCATCCCTTGTTAAGACAAAATAATGAGACTTATTCATAATCCTAAAACATTAGTATTTAGGAAGATCTCACAATTTATTGTATATAACACATAACTAATTGTTATCATTCAATTAAGGAACATAACTTGTTTACCTTTGATCTCCAATGCTTCACCGTTTACTCATATGGACTTAAACATTGTTATGGGTGGTTTTCTGCTCATATATCTTGAATAATATTCTAACTATGTTTCTTTTATTATGATTAGGATACCGGATCAGGATATTGGTTACATCCTGACACAGTATCCTGGTAATGACTAATTAATTCACGTGCAGATTAACGAAGCAAGCCTATAACGTTCGAGTGGACCTGTTCTCCCAAAGACTCGGACTAATCTGTTGAAATAGGAACGTTGAAGTCGGAAGAAGTGGACTACAACGTTCACAATGGGAATATTCGCTGTATCCCGGATTTATAGGCTAGTTTGTTAGTGTCGTTTTACTATAAATAGGATTGATCGGATCAGATAGAACACACACAATTCTTCGAACACTCTTGCTCTCTACTAGCTACAATCACTCACGAACACTTACACTTGTACTCAAATCACATTGTAACACTTAGTTGATCCGCATCATATCCTGCACTGTATCCTGATATTTGAAGTAATAAGAAGAACAAGGCAGCTGCGATTGTCAACTCTCGAGGTTTTGTGCCGGCGACCTAGATTGACCAAGGGCTTTCCTCGTACATCCCGCGTCAACCTTTACCTTTTTGCTCATTGTTTCATTATAGATACAGCTCGATATCCTGAGCCGTATCCTGAAAACTGTTTTTATTAACAACTTAATCAGCATATTTTTCACAAATCCATCTAGCACACTACCTTACTTAACTAATTTGATCACTTAATTACTTAGGTAATTTTTTACCAAAACAAACATAAGTCTTAATCCAAGTCATTTTGGTGAACTCATTCATCATTAACAAGACGAATGTTCCTCATCTACAATCACTATTGTTTTGGTCAAAAATTACCGAAGCAATTAAGTGATCAAATTAGTTTGTGAGGTAGTGTGCTAGTAATGCTTGTAAAAAATATGTTGGTTCGATTGTTTAAGAAAACAGTTTCAGGATATAGCCTCAGGATATAAAGCTATACCAATAATCAAACAATGAGCTGCAAAAGTAAAAATAGACACATGATATACGAGAAAAGCCCTTGATCAATCTAGATCTCCGGCATAAACCTCGGGAGCTGACAACCGTCGACTGCCTTGTTCTTCTTATTGCTTGAATAACCAGGATACAGTGCAGGATAATGCTCAGATCGCCACTAAGTGTTACAATGATTGCAAGTGATGAGTGTTAATGTGTGATTGCAAGAGAGAATTGTGTACGAGTTCGATAGCTAGAACTGAAGTGAAGTGACCTATGATCTGGCTATCCATTTATATAGTTACAATAACAAACAAATTCTCCTACAAAGTAGGGATACTCCGGAATATTCACTTTTGAACGTTAGAGACCTATTCCGGGGACTTCAACGTCTATTTCCCAACTAAATTGAGCGAGTCTCTAGGAGAAAGGGTCCTTGTGAACGTTGTGATCCTACAGCCATAACCTGCAAGCAAACTATTAGTAACTGCCAGGATATTGTCTCAGGATGTTACCAATATCCTGGTCCGGTATCCTGATCGTAATCAGCTATCATAAAATCAAGATATATTGTCAGGATATGGGCTCAGAATTCCACCCATAACAACTATTATGTATGAGATAGAGTCAACTAGATCGACACTCAACAACATTGTTTTGGTCAAAAATCAAGCTAAGACAATGTAACCAAACTTTCTGTAATGAGGTATGATGCTTGAATTGAAGAATAACAATAAGGATCACTCAGAAATGAAATGCACAAGTGACACAAAGATTTATACGAGGAAAAAGCCCTTGATCAATGAATGATCTTCGGCATAAAAAACCTCGGGTGATGGAAACTACCGATCACCAACTCAAATTAAACAATAAACGTGTTACAACTTCGGATGATATCGAGCTAAGTACAAGGATCACTATAGTGTATTGTGTAAATAATGTGTGAAATTGCTAAGTGTTTCGCCGAGAGCTGGTGAGAGCAGTTGCACGAGTGTGTGTGTAGCCAAAAAATAGCCAAGTCCTTTCTAATTAGCTCGCTACCCCTTTAAAATAAAAAAGTAACTACACTAACTAACATTCCGCAAATCATGCAAGTCCTCCACGACTCCATAACGTCCACTTCCAGCCAAGCACGTGCGGAATAATCGTGGAATATTCTCCAGGAACGTTGCCAAGACCAAGTCCAAGCTGGTACTCCTGCAAAAAAATAATACCATATTCAAAGTAGACAATCATTAGTATAAGGATCCTTAGGATGATCCATGATCCTGATCCAGAATCACTTCTGAGGATCACTAGTTGACATAGAAGTGAGGATCACCAAACAGAACAATAATTGAGGATCACAGGTCATTGAGAAATCCTCCCCTAACAAACATGACATTCAAATTTTTGCTATAAGTGATTTGCATACTTCTATTGTTATTCATTAGGAGATATGTATACTTAGGATGCTCTCCCAAAACGAAGGTAAAATCTCCATATAGTTCTAACAATAATCTAGTGGTAGACACATCTACATATAGATCACTCGGAACAAATTTCACAAGATTTATCAAATGTATCATGATGAAACGTAATGGGTTGGTTAAGTAAGAATAAAGACCAAGTAAAACCGAGACAAATGGCTAATTTTTTATCTTTTTTTTTTATTTTTGCATATTTATACTATAAGATAAAAAAACTTGTACATAGAACAAATTTGGATAACTGGCTCGGGTCACTTTCAGGTCAAACCCACAAACATATTTTGCTAACAACTTTATTATAAATGTCATCAGACAACAATTTTCAAGATATTTAATATGTGAGGCACAAATCCACAAAATCTACATTTACAATAGACTTGTTGTTAATATAAACTAGAGGACAATCAAACGTTTGTAATGACTTGAAAGAAGAAAGAAAAGATACATGGGTTGTTGATCGTAGGTGCCTTCCCTTCCATTCGGAATTCGGGTTCTTGATTTCCGTCAATGGGATATTGATATGTCATTATTCATACATATTTTTTCATGTATATTTAGTGTAATATATCCAATTTTCATGCTTAGTCGATCTCTCATTCCTTGAACCTTATCAACGAGAACACCTTTAAAGTTCCCACTTCATGAAACCTTAGCACAAAACACATTTCAAAGATCATCATATTCTTAGAGCAACCATAACATGTGCCTTCATGTATAAGAATTCAGTTTAACTACTTCGTGCACTGTTTAAACCTTTATTTATTGTTTACCGGTTATTTACCATTAAGTACATATAACTTAATTAATACATCAAACTTGGATGCTCAACATATTCATTTCATTATTACAATCAAGTTTGCAGAAGAAAACTCTCCTTAAATATGCTTAAAAACACTTAAAACGATCAAAATACATATATGTAACTTTGCCGGGCTTGCAATAACCTTTCTAAACCCAACCCATCTTCCTTAGCCTCACATTTAATCAAAAACCCAGCTCTTTCCCTTCAAATTTCGTACACAACCTCCCTAAAAACCCTAGCTTGATCACAAAATGGTTTCCTAATTTACAACCCCTCAAACCCTAACTTTCTCTCGAAGAACTTACCCTATATAGATCTCTACTTGAAGGGCCCCTTCCCTTCACTTTCTCATACACAATTTTAAACCATTCACGGACTATTAGATGAAAAGTTCGTTTATCTTTTTTTTTAATGGAAAAATTCGTTTATCTAAATTCGTTTCATATTAGGCTAGAAGGTGTGGTCATGATCCTCATGATCACCATTACCCTTCACGTCATTGTCATGTAACTCACCTCTAATCCATAATTCAAAACCACTACCCTAAGGGTGTGGTCATGACCCAAACCATTAGCCTCTTATTTATTTTAATTTATCTTTGTCTAAAGAAAAAGGAAATAATTTGTTGAAAAATGGAAAGGAGGACCATGGTTGCCATGTTTTAATCCATGCAAACCATGGTGGATCAAACAAGGGGCTGTTGTGGCATTCCGTTCATGTTCCTAGGTGGCAAATCATGTCTCAACCATGACCCACACACCCTTTAGCCTTAGGCTATAGGGTGTGGCCATGACCCTTATGACCACCATGACCCTTCACATAGGCACCATGTCATCTATCTTTAATCCATCATTTAAAACCACTATCCTAAGGTGTGGTCATGACCAAAACCACTATCCCCTTTATTTTTTAAATTTAATTTTGTCTTAAAATTATCAAATGGGAGGGTCGTGATAATCGTGGTTTAATCCATGGGAATCACCATCAATCAAGGAGGGGGATGATATGATGTACCATTTAATTAATAGTCATATGTGGAAATAATGTTTCAATCCATGACCTCCACACTCCATAGCGTTATAGCTTAGTCCTTTCTTTTCATAAATTACATATATGCCCCCGTCATATAGTTATAGTGGCACACTCGATCATTTTTACTAACTAAAGTTGATAAAATCCATTAAAATATGAAAGGATTAGATCTTTATGTTTTTTCATCGGACGCATATTTATCACCTCCGACGAATCACATGCGCATAATGGTCGCTTTAAGTTTTTTAGGTATTTTGAAAACTCATTAGTACATATTGTAATTTTTGGAGCTTGACTAACAATAAGTAGATAATTCGTTTACAAATGAATTTACCTGCCAGATACATGTATGTTGCCTATGGCATTATAGCCTAGTCACATAAGGCTTAAGGATCATTAGGTTTTGAGTTCAATTACAACTAGAGGGTTTTTTTTTTTTTCTATATTTATTGGGTTTCCTTCTGAATTGGTGTATATACATTATTACCAAGTGGAGGTGGATATAATCGGGTGGTTCCGATGATAATACGATTATACTCCATCGGTCCATCAGTAATCCAAAATTGTCGTTCAAAAAAAAAAAAAAAAAAGCATACACGCGTGTTCACATACTAATCACTTAATCAGTTCAAACATTAAATACATCACTATACATAAATCCACAAATAATAAATTTTCTCCTTAAATGCAAAATAAATCACTTGTATTAACTTCATGAAAATATGCAAATTCACATCACCATACCTTTAAAATGTAACAACACAAAAAGACAACTTCCTGAAATTCAGGATAAGTGTTATCAGTTATTTTACAGCATTTAAAAGCATGATGCAAAAATACCATAAATTGTTTTCTTAATTACAAGTCATTTATTTTAGCTACAAACTTTTTTGCAAATATTATTTCTCTTAATTCCATGATCGGTCAAAACCCCAGTCAATGTCTTTTTCCGGTGTTCATACCACGGTCAACCAGACGTATACGACTCCACAAACACACATACATTATATATAAGGGTTCTACACCCATACAAATTTATATTACTGGGATATATACCTCCTTTCTCCTACTAAATCAGTCACCTTATTTCTTTAAAGGGTACGTTTAACTTCACCCATCTAACTTTGTTTCGAATACAAAATGATCACCGGCCGTGACTTTTACGCCATCGTGACCGCGATGGTGCCGCTATACGTCGCCATGATTCTCGCTTACGGCAGCGTAAAATGGTGGAAAATTTTCACACCGGACCAGTGTTCCGGCATCAACCGTTTTGTCGCGATCTTCGCGGTCCCGTTACTCTCGTTCCATTTCATCTCAATGGGTGATCCGTACGCGATGAACTGGAAGTTCATCGCGGCCGACAGCCTCCAGAAAATCATCATGCTGGTGGTGCTAGGGTTTTGGGCAAAATTCACAAAAACCGGCAGTTTTGAATGGATGATCACCATCTTCTCCCTCTCAACGCTCCCGAATAGCCTCGTGATCGGAATCCCATTGTTGACGTCGATGTATGGTGAGTTGACGGCACCACTGATGATTCAGGTGGTGGTGATGCAATGCATTCTTTGGTATACGATACTTCTGTTCTTGTTCGAGTTTCGTGCGGCGAAGGCGTTGATTATGGAACGGTTTCCGGGTGCTGGAGGCGATATCGGTTCGATTAAGGTTGATTCGGATGTTGTTTCGCTTGACGCGCAAGATGTTCTTGAAACAACCGCGGAGATGGGAAATGATGGGAAGTTACATGTCACGGTGAGGAGGTCGAATGCGTCGAGACGATCGGTAGGAGTTGGTTCGGTTCTTTCGGGTGCGGAAATTTTTAGTTTGAATTCATCTGCGGTTCAAAGTCCGAGAGGTTCGTATGCTAACCACTCGGACTTTAACTCTATGGTAGGGTTTCCTGGGGGCCGGTTGTCGAATTTCGGCCCCGCGGATGATATGTATTCGATTCAATCGTCGAGGGGAGTTACCCCTCGGCAATCAAATTGTGAAGATGAAGCGGGTCGGTCGTCTTTGAGCATGGTGCCACATTTTTCGGTGAACTCGGAAACGCATATTGTCCTTACAAAAGACCAACAACCACCACAAATGGTGCTACGTTTAAAGCCAGAGTTGCAACAAAATGGGTCGCAAAAGAAGCCAAACCATGACGACCATATGTTTGGTCGTAGCTCGAGTGCGCCGATTATTTCCAAAGGTGGTCGGTCTCGTTCCAAACTCTACGCGACTATGGAACAATCGACTCGACCGGATCATGGAAAACTTGGAGGTACATAGCGAATTCTCACTACTACGAAACTATCTTGTTTTTTATAGAAATTTAGTTAAAAAAGTTTCATTTTTTTTTAAATGTTTCCCATTTGATTTTTTTATTTGTAAGTTTCTAGGAGGCTTTCTAAACATGTTATAAGCGAACTGCCTTGAAGGCAAATATATTTCAAAAACATTCTATAAACTTTTGTCAATTTCCAAGACCACCTACAAATAAAGAAGAATAGTTTTTTTTTTTTTTTTTTTTTTTTTTTTTTTACATTCGTGTTCTAAAACGGTAGAGTTTTGATATTGATGCAGAGTTGAAGGAATTTGACGTTGAGATCGGCGGAGATCGAGAGAAGATCAAACCGGGTGTGGTGGACTCTGCGGCAGAGCACCAACCGAGCACGGTAACAGACCCAAATGAAGGGTCCGGACAACAAATGCCGTCGGCGCGTGTGATGGGCCGATTGATACTATTGATGGTCTCGCGGAAACTGCTTAGAAACCCGAACACGTACGCCAGCATCTTAGGTCTTGTTTGGGCTCTTGTGTCCTTCAGGTAAAATTACTAACCTGGTGATACTAATATACTAACTACTAACCTGGTTAGCAACATTTTAATCGTAGGATGTTCAAAAAGGAATTATTAATGTTGGTCGGATGGTGTTATCTTTTAGAGTAAAAATTAAATGTTGAATCAAATTAAAATAATGAATTACTATCTTTAATAGGGAGTTTTTATTGCAGGTGGCATTGGGTAATGCCAAAAATAATAGGAAATTCAATCTCGTTGATCTCAAATGCTGGTCTTGGAATGGCTATGTTTAGCTTAGGTAAGTTATCTTTTTTTTTTTTTTTATTTGAATCATGCATATAGATATAAAAGAATATATATTATTACACATATAAGGTAATAGAATCGGATTTTTACCTAAAGTTTGGAACTATAAGCTTTAATAGTTTTAATAGCCTTACAATAGAACCGGAATACTACATTGATAACCTGGTTTTATTACAATAAAAAAATCAAATATTTTTTTTCTTGTGTAATAAAACCCAATTGTTTACAACGGAGTTTTTACAACATTTTATTATAAACTTAAAACTATGATCGTAATATCAGTTAGTTGTCAAGTAAAGATTGGATTTTATTACATTTAGAAATTAGTTGTCTAGTAAAGAATGGATTCTTTTACGTAAATAATTTTAAAATCCATTATCTTAAGTATAAACCGATTTTGTTTATATATATGCTTTGCATTGAATTTGGATGTTGGGAAACTTTATCCGAATATTGAATGAACATTAATCTATTTACCTTTAGGATTTTTTTTTCTTTTACGATCATCTATATTTATGTCGTGTTAATTATCATCTTACAACAATTTTCTTTAATATATTGACTCTCCAACAATACCGTGGTCAATAAAGTCATGTTTTTCGTGATATTTTGCTGAAAGACGCCTTTTTGAAATATCATTTGTTTTTGTGACTAACATGAAGCCCCTTTGTTTAATATAGTGAATTATGATTTTGGCTGTTACAAAATACGATAAAGTTGTCGTGTTTTTTGCAACAGTGTTGTCGACGTTGTCCCTTAAAGCTTTATACGTTTTACGTCATATATGTAAACCCCTTTGTGTCGTGATTGTCTCATAAAGTTCTATACCTTTAATGTCATACATAACTTATTTACTTTTCTGAACTTTTATTTTTCAACTCCTAGTTTCCCATGTTTTCGATCGCTCTACGTTCTTTTCTCCAAACTTACCGTTTTTTTATTAGAAAAATAAAGAACTTATGTTTTGTATGTCTTAAGGTTTGTTCATGGCCCTTCAACCTAAGTTAATAGCCTGTGGGAGATCAAAGGCTTTGCTTTCTATAGTAGTGAAGTTTCTTATAGGACCGATAGTAAGCGCCTTGGCAGCATTCTTGGTTGGCCTCCACGGTACCCTCTTTCATATCACTATTGTCCAGGTAGTTTTTTTTTTTTTTTTAATTTCTATAACTTAAGATTACTTTTAATCTAATAATAGTTTTTTTTTCTTTATATTCATAGGCAACACTATCAGTCGGGATTGTACCGTTTGTTTTCGCAAAGGAATACGACGTTCATGCAACAATTCTCAGTACTTCGTAAGCATATAAGAACGGCTTGTTTTCATGAGAAGGGGTTGTGTCGTGATTGTTTGTTTATTACGATATATGAACTCATATCAAACTTTTTTGTTTCAGGGTTATCTTTGGAATGCTGATAACGGTGCCTATAACATTATGCTACTACATCATTCTCCAACTCTAGGCATAAAAGATAAGCATTTAGAGTTGATCTTTGATGAAATATGTTGGAAGGATGTAATCAGATGATTGATTCTTGATGATACTTAGTAGAATCCTCAAGGTCAAGTGATCTCATATGACGATAAGATCTTGCATAGTTTGTTGTAGTTGTTTTCGTTTTTGTAAAAACTTTATTAGTTTCTTAAAAAATTGACTAGTGAGTTTTGTGCATTGTGTTTTCAATCCAAATCAGTTACCAAAATGGGGTTTGTATAGTATATATTCAAATATAGTCCGAAAGTACAACCATGCTAGCCATGAATGGGTATGGTCTCAAATCCTCCGCCGGCCATACGAGTCAACCTCAGGTCGTGCGCGAGACCATACCCAAAATAAACCAAAGTGTTGGCTTCCTCGACCTTGCGCCGACTATGAAGGTGTGCCCAAGACTGCGCGCGAGGTTAGAACCAAGATAGAACCATTTCTGACACTTAGTTCCTTTAATAAAAGACCTAGCTCCCTTGACCTTGCGCCGACTACTCAGGGTTACCCCATGTCACGCGGGGACAAGAAGCGCAGGGTAATGTCGGACAGTACAGAAAGTACGAGTGGCAGAGCAGTGTTCCAATAGGCGCCCAAGAGGCTGTATTTTATTGTGTTGCATGATGATCAATCGTGCAGGAGACAAGAAGTATACCAGGACATGTACGTAGCACCAATCAGCTTGCGCTGACCACTGCTCCATGATTTCCACAACACTGCTGATGACAGACCAGACAACAAGGACAATCGTCAGGACACGTGGATCCATTCAGCATGCGCCAACTACCCTCTCGCCTGGAATCACTAACGGTCGTGACAGAGGAGACAGAATGGATATTCGTTGTTGTCGATTTCAAGCCCAAGGCCCATCAGCCCATATCCTTCACAAATCACCTCGGCTATAAATAGAGAACTTCACCTCCAGGTTTAAGGATCACACTCTTGCTCTCTCACTTAATACACACACTTTTATCCTCAAAGCAAGTTCTTATTCTCACACCGGAGGGTGGTTACAAGTAGGGCTGGCATAACGGGTCAACCCGATCTTTTAAGACACGAACACGATAAGACACAAACCCGAACCACGTAAACACGAACATAGCATGAAATCTTATCGTGTCAGATTTTCAAAATACGAACACGAACCTGTTAATAAACAGGTTACACGAAACAACCTGTTAAGACACGAAAAAATTACCAACGTATCATACGACTTGCTAAGACACGAAAACGACTTATTTAAGACCCAAACACGACCGAATTGATGAGACTGTGAACCGAATTGGGAATGGTGGTGTATGTGAGAGAAATTTAAAAATTTGGGTTTGGATTGTGGAAAAAGAACCGTGTGTGTATGCGTATAATTCATCCCAGGTTCCATGACTGATGACCTCATGTCCACACCTACATATAATATTTTTTTAACTTTTAATTATTAACATGTACTTAACGGGTCTTAACAGGTTAACAGGTTTTAACCTGTTTAGACATGAAACCCGTTAAGGTCTTATCGTGTCGACCTGTTTTAGACGTGAAACATGTTAAGGTCAAACACGAAACCTGATAACTTCGTGTAGGTTCGTGTCGTGTTATCGTGTTCGTGTCAGAATTGCGAGCCCTGGTTACAAGGAGAACCCCCTATTTTCCTCCTTGTAACGAGCTTCACGGTATGTTGATTGTTTTGCAGGATCGACGTGGTTGTTTACTAAGTTCAGAAGAAGATTAACCTTATTTGGACGAGACACAAACTACAAGCCAATCTCAGGATTAACTTGGTGTTTCTTCATAAGGATGTAATCAGACGGGGCTGGCTCAAGCCCAAGCCAAATGAGGCTTGGGCCTTGGGCCACCAAAACTATAGGGCCTCCATGTTTTAAAAAAATATAGATTATATGGTATTGGGCTTGTGTCTGCGATTATAGTTATCAAAGTTCAAACAAACTTCAAAGACAAAGCCACACGGTCGCTGCATAGGTTAGGGTGTCGTGTATAGCGGTGCATAGGTTAGGGCGGCAACTGGCAAGGCCATACATACTAGGAAGAGAAACAGTCGCTATGCCTTCGAAGCAAAGCATCATATTTCGCTGCATAATTGATTCCGCTATCGCCGGCCGAGATCGTCTGTTGAAGGTATGATTAGCCCTAAATTCTAGTTAAAATCTGTTGTCTAATTGAAGTTTGTGATATTAGCCTTAATTTCCTAGTTGCCTAATTAAAGTTTGTGATATATTTGCTAGTTTTTAAAGCGCTTAGCCCTAGTTAATCTGTGATAGATTTATAATGTCTAATAGATATCGTAAACATGAATCCGGCCATTCTACAAGGCAAAAGAAACAAAAAACGAGAAGCTGAAATAGAATCACTAAAGGGTTTTTTTTGGGGAAAAAGGCCATAAGCTTTTGCTTCGCCTTAGGCCACCAAAATGGTTAAGCCAGCCCATGATTGATTCTTGATGATACTTAGTAGAATCCTTAAGGTCAAGTGATCTCATATGACGATAAGATCTTGGATAGTTTGTTGTAGTTGTTTTCGTTTTTGTAAAAACTTTATTACTTTCTTAAAAATTGACTAGTGAGTTTTGTGCATCGTGTTTTCAATCCAAATCAATTACCAAAATGGGGTTTGTATAGTATATATTCAAATATAGTCCGAAAGTACAACCATGCTAGCGATTAAACAAGAGAGATCCAATTGAAAAGTAAATATCTAATCCATAAAACAGATATATCACTGATGTTGGGTTCGAATGAAAAGAATTTTTTTTTGTAAAAATAAAAAATAAGAAATTTCAATCAATAAAAATATTATATTTAATATTTGTATTTAATGTTATTATATATATATATATATATATAGTGGAGGGTTCAAATGAGAAGAAATTTTTTGTAAGAATAAAAAAGAACAAACTTCAACCAATAAGAATGCTTTATTTTACTTTATTTAATTTTTGTATTTAATATGGGTGTAAGGGTATATTGGTAAAATTAGATAGATCATTAATTGTTAGTCTTCCTTTTTAATAGCTAACTAAATTAAATTTGTAACTTAATTTCAAAAAAAAAAAAAATTTTTCAAAGAAGAAAAAAATTAATTTAAAGTGTAGGATAAATTATGATGTGTGTAGGATGAATTATGAGTTGTGTAGGATAAATTTCAGTATGTGTAGGGTAATTTCAAAAACGTGTAGGATAAATTTTGATGCGTCTAAGCAAAAATTTTAGTGTGGAAGATGATAGTCTTTATGACTAATTAATTAGTCAAAAATAATAATAAATGAGATGAAAGAAAAACTATTTAATGTTTTACAATTGTACCCTTTGTTCTTTTTCTTCTCAATTTAATTTTCTTCTCAAATGAACCTTCCCCTATATATATATATATAGAGAGAGAAACGGGTTCAGGAGAAAACGGCAAAAAGTGTGAGAACGGTGAGAACGCATCCTGACCCAACACATGGTGCGGGGCATGATCAGGGTCCGAGGGTTTTTTTGTCGTTTTAGTATTCTTCTCCTTTCACGATTTTCGCGTTTGACATGTTGCTTTATTTTTTGCGTGCAAGATAATTTTGGCGTTATATAGAATTATTAATTATTTGGTGTTTTACTGTTTCTCTCAGATTTCTTCTCGTTGAATTAATTCATTTTGTTTCACATTGTTAATTTTTTGGCGTTATGGCTTTTTCCATGTCTTTTTTTGGCGTTTTGTATCTTTTTGTTAATAATTGATAACCATAAATTAATATTTAATAAAATTACAATAACACGAAATCAAAATAAACTAATAATCTTCCGTAGGTGGGATTACATCAGAGATGTGCCCATCGCTTTGTTCATCACTTTCTTCAGATTCTTTATCATCAAATTTCATTTTTGCGTATAACGCCATTAGCTCGTCTCTTCTTTGCTGCAGCCTATTCTTGAATATCACTGCATCCTTGGATTTTGGATCATTTGAAGGTGCTAAATCACAGAGTTGTTCAATGATAGATAGCAACCCTGTCTTCAACATTTCTTCCATTGGCCTTGAATATTGCACCCCGTTTTTATAAGTCATTTCAAGGGTTCCTTTTTCCTCATGCAATACCCAACTGCTAAGTTTTGGTATAGGAGTATCGTCAATATCATCATCATCTTCATCATCTTCTGCCAGAAATTTTCTCTTCAGTCTTTTTATTACAGTTCTGGTTCTTTCACAATCGTTGTCCATTGGAACCCCAAGGGCCAGGATATCCTTCTGAACCTTTTCATTCATTCCAAGCATGGCTTTTATTGTCCTTACCTCTACCCTTCTCCTATCAGAGAACTTTTATGATGAATCGTTTCTCTTTCCTTTCAAACCTCCATACAATAACCTTAGCCATTTTTAAATTTTTTGGCGTTTTGGACAATATGTGGCGTTTTAGTCAAATTTTTTGGCGTGTTTGAGCTTGTGTTCTCATGGTCTTCTTTTATATTGATTTTTTTTCCCGCGTATGACAGGTAATTATGGCGTTTTGAAAAAGATAAATAAATTTAATTCCCCAAGAATTTTGCTTTTAGTATAATAAATGTTAGTAATTATGTTTTCCGTCGTTTCATTTTACTGTTTTTTGCAGTTTACCGTGTTTTGTTTCAGACTCAACTGTTTTTATGATGTAACGCGTCAAATCTTGACGGCTGTAATTATGGCATTTTGTTTTCCAATGGCGGTTAGATAACGATTGGACTTCTTTTTGTTTTATATATTCTTTGCACATTGTTTCACGCTTTTTTTTTATAATAGTAGTTGTTCAAAGTAATTTTATTATAGTTTGGTAGTTTTTTGGGGGCGTTTTTATGGCATGGTGGCGTTTTACAAGCATTTGCTCATTTTGGCGTTTTATTATATTTTTCATTATAGTATTAATATTCTTTTGTTGTTTATTAACTGAAATTACAAAACAAACAACAGATAAAGAAAATTAAAAAAAAAAGTAGAAGCAATTTATGATTTTAAATATTCAGTGTCATCAGTCTCTTTTTTCTTTTGAAACTACAAGAACTGTGACAAATAAATGGCGTTTTGGGTTTTGCGTTATTTATTTTCTTTGTTCATGTGTTGTAGTGTCCTTGTGGATATTGGAGACATAGATCGACCCTGTGTGGGTGGATGCTGTCTGTCTGTCGTCTTCATTATAATCATCGAGGCCAAAGTAGCATTTACACTGGTATAGGTCTCTTCTTATCATCCAAACCTTCTTCAAAAACAAAGATGACAATATGACATATGGGTGTCATCAGTCCCTCTTTTTTCCATTTTGTCCATCTCATGCAGCAAAATCTTACCACACACACGTAACAAATCATTCAGCGAAGCTTCATGCAGAACATTACTGAGTATCAAAGAAAAGATGTTTGTCGTCGTTGTATTTTTTGGCGTTTTATATTGAGTTGTATTTTTTTTAGCAACCACTGTGAGTTTTTGTGTGTTTTTTGGTGTGATAAACGGAAGGTGGTGAGAGTTTTTTATTTATAGAATTTTTTTTGCGCGTAGTTTAGGCGGGATATTATTTTTATAACAAAAAATGTAATTAACATTTATCCGGATGTAAGCTTTGGCGTTATATATTATGGCGTTTCATATTTTGTGGCGTTTTTGTAGCCAGAGAGCTTAAATAAAAACACAGAAAAAGTACGCAGTGATAAAATTGGCGTTTTGTATTTATTTGGCGTTTTATTTTTCAATGGCGTTTTATGTGAGAAAGGTGTTTTACCTTTTTTTACCCTTAATGAAGCGCGTCCACGTAATAAAATTGGTGTTATTTACGAAAATGCCACCGTGCCAATCTAGTCCATAGATTGTATTGATCGGATGATCCATAAGCGTTCTCACCGTTCTCACACTTTCCACCGTTTTCTCTAAATCCTGACCATATATATATATATATATATATATATATATATATATATATATATATATATATATATAGGGTTAGGTTCATGAGTGAACAACATCCTTGTTTGTGAACAGAGTGAACAAATCTTAGCCATCCATTTGTTTTTTTGATTAAAAGGATAGGATTGTAATTTTACCTTTAATTTTCATTAATTCCTTATTCCTTTCCATACCAAATATCAGTTATTAGAAAAGATCAAATCAAAAATAAAAAGGTAATCTCGTTCTCTCTCTACACCATCATCTTCATCACCGCCGTCCGGCCTCTGTTTACCAGCCAAGGATGGTGTGCCGATTACATCTTCAAGACATCGCCGTCGAGCCCCTGTTTCCCAGCCACCATTATGTCGGCGAAGACATCTTCAAAACATATAATCTCGTTCTCTCTCTACACCATCATATTTCACCGCTGACGAGCCCCTGTTTCCCAGCCACCATAATTCGGAGATTACATCTTCAAAATTTATTCAATAAGGTTGATTAAAGCGGTTTGATTTCATCTGATTTATGTGTTGTGTGGTTGTGTTGTTTTAATTTTGTTCTTTATTTTAGGGTTCATATGATTTAACAAGAAGTCTGGATTAAAGATCTTTTTAGTTGCTGGATGTACATTTAATTCATGGATTTTGTGGTTGATTTGCTCCGATTTTGTGAAGGTGATGTGTATATGTTTGGGTTCATCCAATTAATAAAGAATAATTGTTAGTATGTTAGTTGAATTTGTTCTGATTTTGTTAAGGGGATGAGTTTATTTTCGGGTTCATACACATATGTATACTCTGTTTTATTAGTGTAAGAGCGGTTGTATTTGCTCAGAAAACACTTGTGCATGTTGGTTATTTAGTATCCTTTTCTACTTGCAGTACTGATGAACTTTTGAGTTGTTTTAGTTTTTGTCACGACCCCAGCCCCGGTTTGACCCAGTCAAGAGCCGCGGGACAGGAACCCGTGGTATTTAATTGATGCGACAGCGAAAGATTTTAACAGGATCTTTTAAAAACTTGAAATGCCCGATTTATTTTATTTCATAATTCGGGATAACCCCGTAATTTACAATAGAGGAATTTTACTAGGACATTCCCTGATTTATTAAAACATGTTTATTCATTTTAATTGAGCCACATCTTCAAGCTTGTTAGTGCTCCGTAGCACGTTTTCCTTGATTTACAGCAGGTCGCCTGAAACATATTTTAAAAATATTTTTGTCAGCGGGGAAATACTGGTGAATCATTCTTTTTGTTTAAAACGACGCATTGTTATAATTTACAGTATTAAGAGTGATTACAATGTTTATATCTATCAACCATCTACCCACGGTATTTGTCACTCGACCACCTATTGGTTATCTCGTTGTCCAATGGTGTCTGTGACTATGGTCATATCACCCCTTGGCTAACCCGTTGTCCAATGGTGACGGTTATCAAGTAATGTATACAAAACCCCACATACCGGCTGTAACTGAAGACTACAAAGACTTAATCACTGTAATTATAACTTTGGAAACAAACATGATTTTGAAAGCAAACTTTGTAAAAAGAGAATGACTCACATTGCAAGTTTAATCGGGTAGAGTCTAGCATACTGATAAGCCTGTTAACCTAATTCAAACAATAATGCACACGAACTAGGTTAGTAACTAATACAGCATTTACGATAACTCACGAGATTAAAACCTTCACAACGAATGACAAAGTGCAATACTTAAACATCCATCGAATTTACGACAAATGACAAAGTATAACCCTAATTTGAGCAGCACTTAAACATTCATCGGATAGTTTCAATCGATCGGACATTGAATCGTAGTAGCGATCGAGTTATTACCCTGTTATCGCGGTAGAATTCGTGCTAGTGTGTGTTGTTATAGTAATCAGACGATATATCGATGTATAAAGCGAATTTTAACGTCGAACCAATGCAGAAATTCAAGTTCCACAACCCTCTATTTATATCTGGAAAACGGCTCCCTCGCGTGGCGCGAGGGGCCGTCGCGTGGTGCGAGGGGTGCCACCCTACCATAGGGTAGCCCTGTGTACGGGTAGCCTTGTTGAGTCGACGGTTCGTAAAAATTCAATTTTGACAACGAACTGTGTGGATATTACTAACCAGGGAATACCCCCCCTGAGTTTTAGGGGCCCTGATCCTGATTCCGATTGTTCTGAAAATTTTAGGGGTTATGCAGGATTACTTGGGGGTCTCTATTAGGGTTTCCTATTGGACAAAATAAAATAATAAATAATAGTTTAGGTGAGAGTTGTTACATCCTCCCCACCTTAATAAAAATCTCGTCCTCGAGATTTACTGGAATAGATGAGGATATTTCCGCTTCATTTCCGATTCTAGCTCCCAAGTGTATTCTGGTCCTCTCTTTGAATCCCACTTGACTTTGACTAGCACTAGTCGCTTGTGTTTGAGAAACTTGACTTTTCTGTCCTCTATCTGCAATGGTTTCTCCACAAATTTCAGCTTTTCATTTACATCTATATCTTGAAGAGGTACTACCAGGGATTCGTCAGATAGACATTTCTTGAGGTTGGATACATGAAACACATCATGTACTCCGGCTAATTTTTCTGGTAGTTGTAAACGATAAGCAACTGGTCCTATTCATTGGATCACGGGAAATGGTCCTACGTACCTTGGGCTTAACTTTCCTTTCGTACCGAACCGTACTACTCCTTTCCAAGGAGAAACTTTCAAGAGTACCTTGTCTCCAACTTGAAACTCTAGTGGCTTGCGTCGATTGTCAGCATAATTGTTTTGACGATCTCGAGCCGTCTTTAATCTTTCCTTGATTTGAGTTATCTTGTCGGTAGTCTCTTGCACAATTTCAGGACCTGATAATTGACTTTCTCCTATTTCTGCCCAACAAACTGGAGTTCTGCATTTTCGTCCATATAGTGCTTCAAATGGGGCAGCTTCGATGCTTGCATGATAACTATTATTGTAGGAGAATTCGATCAAAGGTAGGTGATCGTCCCAGTTTCCACCAAAATCTATCACACATGCTCGGAGCATGTCTTCCAGGGTTTCCATTGCTTCCTGGAAACTAGTCTAGAAATGGGAAGTGAAACGACTATCCCTATCCGATACAATGGAAAGTGGAACTCCATACAAGGATACTACTTCATCTACATACAACTTGGCTAACCTTTCCATACTAAAGGTTTCTTTCATGGGTAGAAAATGAGCTGATTTGGTTAATTGATCCACAATTACCCAAATCGCATCATTACCTTTTCTGGTTTTGGGTAACTTAGTAACAAAGTCCATTGTTATGAGTTCCCATTTCCATACAGGCATTTCTAAATTCTACTTCCCTGTCGGGTGGTAATCCAGGTAGTTCTTCTGGGAATACATCGGGGTATTCTGAGACTACTGGGATTTCCTTAAGTTCCTTACTTTTTGTGTTAATGATTACTGAAATCATATACATTACTTCTTGTTTTCTTGAATAACTAGCCAACTTCATTACTGAAATGAATTTCAGTGGCTTTCGAGGTTTATCTCCTGTAATTGAAATTATTTCTCCTGTGGGTGTATGGATGTCACACCCCTAATTTCCACGTGTCACCGGTGGGCCCGGTGGGGAGTATAGTGACGTAGTTGGCCTCATCATAGACAAACAACACAATATAATAATGCACAGCGGAAGCAAAGATAGATTCATTTCAACTTTAATAAAAATGTAATATTAAATATCACTGATAGTTGAAACGGATCCACAGGCGGATCAAAATAAAATAGGATATTGTTCAACAGTTTATTGTCATCCAAGTTTGCGAGACTTATTGTGGACGCTCTAGAAGACAGCCAGCCTATTTCGTGTAGTACCTGCACTTAACCTTTTGGGAAAATACGTCAGTTTACACTGGTAAATGCAAATTAACTGACTCATTTTGAAAAGATTGAAAATTAATTTAAATGCACATGGCATAAAAATATTTTTATAACTTGGGATAATTATGCAATATAATCTTGTAATGGATTTACATGTTACTCCGCGTTCAGTAGCCCGATCCGTAGACCGGGTTAAAGATTAATAGACACACCACAATATAGAGTTATACACTGACGGGTGTACGCCTACACCCCGTGCTCAGGTCGTGGCCATCTCGTAAGATGATGCCAAGGATATCCGGGACATGGTCATTAACCCCCTAAAGGCTTTAAGTAATAAAACACATTCAAAACAAGGTCATCTCAATGAATTTAACCACTATACGATTAAAGAATTCGATGCCGGACCAAGCGGTATTTTATATACCTTACCCCAAGCCCGTATAGGGAAAATAAGTTAAAAGTATTTACCTTGGTAAGTATGAATCACAATTAGCAAGTGGAGGTAGCTTTTACTGGGTCTCCTATTCTGGAACAAAGGTTTATAATAACCTATTAGATTTCTAAGGGGTCTTTATTTAAGCCTAAGCTTAGACCGGTTAGTTTTAAGGATGATACGGTTCAAGCGCACGATTTAAGCGTAGACTGGATAGAATGTGATTTAGACCCGACAAGTTTGAATACTTGTATAATATGGGTATGCTAAATACATTCTGGATTTTGAGACAAAAATAATAACGTTTGACCCGTTTCGGTCAATTTATGCAAACTAGTTACATAAACCGAACCGAACGCTAAAAGAGCGTTTATGGGTAACCAAAAGAGTCACATGCAAGTTCCCTGAGATAATATGCTTTAAATATGTTATAATATCAGCAAGTTATGTTCTATTATGCCCCGAATGAATTTAAACTCAATTTATGCCTTATAAGGGCATTTTGGTCATTTAAAAGATTATAAAAGAGTTAAATTGGAAATCTGAGTTACAGGTCTGGTTTATAGAGTAAATATACTTAATTTGATATATTATAACAGTAGGGTATGACCCATATACAAAACTTATCATTTAAAATCAAACTATGCACCGTAGGGGTATTTTAGTAATTTCACAAGGGCTAAAAATGTCAAAACTGGAAACCTGAGTTCAAAAACTTATACTTACTGTTATTTTATAAAAAAATATGCTAAATATATCAGTAGGTATAATCCTTATATGTTTAATATGGTTATAGTACATACTATGCGTTAAAAACGCTTAGAAAGGCGATTTTAGAGCCGTTTCCGGGTTTTTAAAAGAAAGCTGAGATTTTTATATTTCCAGAATGCTCAAAATAATTTATTTAACAAATAAAATCAGTAGTAAAAGGTTTGGGGTCAAAAGGATTTATAAAACTCATTTTATGGCTTAAAAGGTCAAACCGGTATTAACCGAATCAAGCTTAGAGACCTATGATACGATCAGCCAAAAATTAAATAAAAATCTTCAAAAATCCCAAAATATTATATAACATCAGTGGGTAAAAAGTTTTATATCAAAAAGTGGGCTTAAATAGGTTATACGCTAATTACGCCGTTTATTTAACACAAAGCTTTAGTTTTACGATATCGAGCATAACTCTAAATCTGGACCTCCAACTGATATCAAATTTTCGGTGCAAGTTTATAAATTAGTAATAAAGGTTTCTACTCTTTCACTTTTCCAAAAATCACGTTTTATAGCAAAAAGGGCAAAATAGTCAACTTTAAGCATAAATCAGAAACATGCATATGAATCGGTTAAGCATGGACTCAAGTTGTAAAAATTCCAGAGAGTTAAACTTAAATATAAATGGTCCAAAATAAGCTCTAATGCAGATCTCAAACATGCATGCACGGATCCGAATCGAGAGTCAAAGAAAAAGTCATTTTATAAGACTTTCGGTTCCGATCCGAGTTTATACCCAAGATTGTCGAGTTGATTATGATAAAACATATTCTTACATTCATTACAAAGTTATTTTTGATGATCAAACTGATTGCATGTAATGTACATCACTATTTATGTTAGATTTTGCAAAAACACAATCTGTTGACTTTTTAAGAACATCTTTGACTCGACAATAATCATGCTTAGAGTGAGAATCAGAGAATACCCTTTTGAGGGTTTGTTTCCCACATAAATTCCAACTTGTAGGTACTTTCAATTTGAGAAATGACTGAGCCATTTTAGTTTAATCGAAAAGTCAAACTAAAGTTACGACCGATTGACTTTCGGCTAATAATCTAAGCTAGAACGAAATAGAGAAGGTTATGAATGCTTACAAGAGTCCTAATGAAGCTTAGATATCACTATGAAGGTGCCTTGTTACAAGAGTCCTAATGAAGCTTAGATATCACTATGAAGGTGCCTTGTCGTCCAGAAAGCTCCAGAAGTTGCCTTGTGAATTTTTGAAGTTGCAAGAGTTCTTATGTTTACTACCACAAGACCCAAATGTGAAGAACTGATCTGATTATAAGGTGATTCAGGTGTTATAAGAGAGCCACAGGTGTCCTAGCTTGCATGTAATTCGATTGGTGCATTTGGGAGGTGATAAAAAGCTGTAACCAACTCAAATTTCGATCAACTGGCAGCTGTCCTGCAGTTTCTGTCGCTGTGCCTGGGTCGCGGCCCGCGTACAGGTGCCCAGGCGGGCCGCCTGGGGCTGCAGACTTCACAAAACTTGTTTAAATGTTGCGGTTTGGTCCCTGGTCTTTGCATACGAGGTTTTGGCCATTTATTTTGACCCTTAGACCCTCAAACTTGATTTTTAGGAACCTTGGGACATTTACCAACATGGTAAAGTCCTCAGTTAACTTTGCGCTCACCCGAAAAGCCATGAAATTCGACGTTGACGCTTTTAACCCTTCAAGTACGGTTTTGGCCATAACTTTCTCATACGATAACGAAACTTCATGAAATTTTTACCACATATTCTAGTGAGTATGTTTTAGCATTACAAAGCTTCGGGTCTGCCAAAGGATCACTCAGAGGTATAAATTCAACATGTTGACACTTTTAGCCCCTGTAGTTTGTAATTCCTCACTTTCGTGCACTTTCCGCTTCGTATGATCCATGATTCATCCGTTTAGGGTTATAAACACCATGTAGGGTTATTGTAGAGTCTATTTATCCGTTGTTGACACTTTGGACCCTTATATTCCATAGTTTTCACTTTTTGTCAACTTTAGTCCTTCTAAAGTATATTTTCACATATCCAATGCCCATGACACGTGACAATGCATTATTGGACGTAAATTTCCGAGGTGTTACATCCTCACCCCCTTAAAAGAAATCTCGACCTCGAGATTTATTGGAACAAATGAGGGTATTTTTCTTTCATTGTGGATTCTACCTCCCAGGTGTATTCGGGACCTCTACGGGCATCCCACTTGACCTTAACAATAGGTATGTACTTTCTTCGGAGCTTCTTCACTTGTCGATCCTCAATCGACAATGGTTTTTCCACAAAATTCAAACTCTCATCTATGTGTATATCTGTATGCGGTATGACCAGTGATTCGTCAACGAAACACTTCTTCAGATTACAGATGTGGAACACATTATGTATAGCGCTAAGTTCTTCAGGCAAGTTTAACTTATAAGCAACTGACCCGACACGTTCGACAATCTCGAAAGGTCCTATGTATCTCGGGCTTAGCTTGCCTTTCTTACCAAATCGCATCACTCCTTTCCAGGGTGATACTTTAAGTAATACTTTGTCACCTACTTCGAAGTGAAAATCTTTGCGCTTTGGATCCGCATAACTCTTCTGCCTATCCCTGGCAGCTTTCAAACGATCGCGAATCTGAACGATCTTGTCCGTCGTCTCAAAGACGATTTCTGGTCCTGATAGTTGGACATCTCCAACTTCTGCCCAACAAATAGGCGATCTACACTTTCTACCATATAAGGCCTCAAAAGGCGCAGCTTTTATGCTGGAGTGGTAGCTATTGTTGTAGGAGAATTCAATTAGTGGTAGGTTCTTATCCCAACTACCACCCAAGTCGATCGCACATGCACGTAGCATGTCTTCCAAAGTTTGAATGGTACGCTCACTCTGACCATCAGTCTGAGGATGATAAGCCGTACTAAAATTCAAACGAGTGCCCAAAGATTGTTGGAAACTCTTCCAAAAATGTGACGTATATCTAGTATCTCTATCGGAGATAATAGATACAGGTATACCATGCAGCGCTACAATCTTATCAACATACAATTGAGCTAACATGTCAGAGCTATAAGTTTCCTTAATGGGAAGAAAATGTGCTGACTTGGTTAGCCTATCTACTATAACCCATATAGTATCATTTCCCTTTCTTGTCTTGGGTAATTTGGTGATAAAATCCATTGTCACCATCTCCCATTTCCACGTGGGAATTTCAGGTTGTTGAAGCAAACCTGACGGCTTCTGATGCTCAGCTTTGACTTGAGCACAAGTCAAACATTTAGCTACATGCTCTGCTACGGACTTTTTCAAACCAATCCACCAGTAGTTTGCCTTTAGATCCTGGTACATCTTATCTGCACCAGGATGGACGGAATATTTGGAGCTGTGGGCTTCCTGGAGGATAACATCCCGAAGTCCTCCATAAACTGGAACCCATATTCGCCCATTCAGTCTTAGCATTCCATCCTTGTCATAGGATAACTGTTCCTCAGTTACTCCTAGCTTTTCTTCAGGATAATTAGCTTCCAACACAGTTTCCTTCTGTGCAGCTAACACCCTTTCGTTCAAATTATTCCTTATTTCTATGCGCTTGGCATTGATCCTTATCGGCTTCACCCTTTCTTTTCTGCTTAAGGCGTCAGCAACTACATTTGCCTTGCCTGGATGGTATCTTATCTCACAGTCGTAATCATTTAAAGTTTCCATCCATCGCCTTTGTCGCATGTTCAAGTCCTTCTGATTGAACAAATGTTGAAGGCTCTTGTGATCCGAATAGATTACACACTTGGTTCCATACAAGTAGTGTCTCCATAGTTTTAGTGCAAATACAACGGCACCCAGTTCCAAGTCATGGGTGGTGTAGTTCTTCTCGTGCACCTTTAGCTGTCGTGAAGCGTATGCAATGACCTTGCCTCTCTGCATGAGTACACATCCCATACCAGTGTGTGACGCATCGCCATACACCACGAATTCTTCTATACCATCAGGCAATGTTAGCATTGGTGCATTGCTCAACTTCTTCTTCAAAATGTCAAAGGATTCCTGTTGCTTAGGGCCCCAATCAAACTTAATCTTCTTACGAGTCAACGAAGTTAGGGGCGCAGCAATCCTTGAAAAATTCTCGATGAATCGCCTATGGTATCATGCTAATCCTAGGAAACTGCGAATTTCGGTAGGAGTCTTTGGCTCTTGCCAATTCATAACTGCTTCTACCTTAGCGGGATCTACTTGGATACCACGCTCACTTACCACATGTCCAAGGAATTGGACTTCTCGAAGCCAAAATTCGCACTTTGAAAATTTGGCATAGAGTTTCTCATGATGTAGAAGTTTGAGAATACAACGAAAGTGTTTCTCGTGGTCAGCCTGGTTCTTTGAGTAGATAAGGATGTCGTCAATAAAGACGATGACGAATTTATCCAGATAAGGCTTGCAAACGCGATTCATGAGATCCATGAATGCGGCTGGTGCATTAGTGAGCCCAAAAGGCATCACTAGGAACTCGTAATGTCCATAACGAGTCCTAAACGCTGTCTTGTGTACATCTTCATCCTTGACCTTCAACTGGTGATAGCCTGACCTCAAGTCGATCTTTGAAAAATAGCTTGCCCCTTGCAATTGATCGAACAGGTCGTCGATCCTAGGCAAAGGATACCGATTCTTAATGGTGACTTTATTAAGCTCGCGGTAATCGATGCACAGACGCATCGATCCATCCTTCTTCTTGACAAACAAAATCGGCGCTCCCCAAGGAGACGAGCTAGGTCTAATAAAACCCTTAGCTAACAGATCATCTAACTGCGTCCTTAACTCCTTCATCTCCGTTGGTGCCAACCTGTATGGCGCTCTCGCTACAGGCGCCGCACCCAGAATGATGTCAATTCGAAATTCCACTTGCCTATCTGGTGGTAAACCAGGTAGTTCTTCAGGGAACACTTCAGGGTATTCTGAGATGACAGTGATATCTTCAATCTTTGGCTTTGGCTCATCGACAGTAACTTGCGCTATATAAATGATACAGCCCTTCTGCAGACATCTGGATGCCTTGAGCATGGACACTTGCTCAGGCAATCCGTGCTGGGTATCTCCTTGGATAGTGAGTGACTCACCAGACGGAGTTTTAACTAACACTTGCTTTCTGTTGCACACAATCTGGGCTTGGTTATGTGACAACCAATCCATACCTATCACTACGTCAAAACCGGCTAGCTTAAAGGGAAGTAAGGATAATGGGAAAGAATGGTTCCTAATGGATATAACACATCCATCTAAAACAGTTGAGGCGGTTTCTATGGTTCCATCCGCTAATTCCACCTCATACTTCACATTTAAGGTTTTAACAGGTAGGTTTAACAACTTACAGAACTTATCATCTACAAATGACTTATCAGCTCCTGAATCAAACAGTACTCTAGCAAAAACATCATTTACAAGAAAAGTACCTGTAATAACGTTGTCATTTTGGACTGCCTCCTTAGAGTCCATCTTGAAGACTCTTGCATTGGTCTTCTTTCCATCATCGGCTTTCTTAGCGTTCTTTGGGCAATTAGTCTTAATGTGCCCTTTCTCGTTGCAACCGTAACATGTTGCATCTTTCAGACCTTTACACTTCAAAGTCGTATGATCCGTAGATTTGCAGATTCCACAGGTTCTCATTTGGGACTGCGATTTCGACTCTAAGCGACACTTCCCAAAATGGTTTTTCTTACAGGTTTTGCATTTGGGCTTATCCCCTGATGGTTGCCAATCTCTCTTAAATCCCGACCCTTTCCTGTGGTCGTTATTCCCTCGGTGTCTCTTCTCCGATCTTCGTGAGGTATCGTCCTCACGCTTCCTCTTGTTCTCCTCCGAGTTCTTAAGAGCTCTCAACCTGACTACGTCCTGGGTGAGAGAGAGAGAGATAGATCAGCTACTGATCTGAACGTCGTAGGCCTCGATGCCTTAACACTCGCCTTAATCTCAGGTGCCAAACCCCCAATAAAACGGGCAATCCTTCTCGGCTCTGGGGTTACCAAGTATGGCACTAATCGAGATAGAGTATTGAAAGTGGTGAGATATGCCTGGCAGTCTAGATTCTTCATCACCAAGGACACGAAGTCTGACTCGATCCTTTCAACTTCGTGCTGTGGGCAAAAGTTTTCTTTAATGAGGGCTACGAACTGATCCCATGACATACTGTAAAGTGTGGCCTTACCGGCAGCTTGCAAGAGGGATTTCCACCACGCCAGTGCGTCTCCCTTGAATGATTGGGACACGTACTTCACTACATCCCGATCAGCACACCCGCTGATATCTACAACTGTATCCATTTCATCTAACCAGGTCATGCAGTCGACCGCTCCTTTCTCCCCAGTAAAGTCCCGGGGTTTGCATGAAACGAAATATTTGTACGTACAGGACTTGCTATGCGATTCATGTTTCTGCTTGATCTCCTTTTTCGGGATACTGCTATGATTAGAGGAGTGATTATCCTCGTCATTCTTCTTTGGCTCATCTTTCTTTGATATATCTTTCTTAGAAGGCGGTTTGCTATGAGCCTCCGACTGAGTCTTGGATTTGGCATGTGATACGGTTCGGGTCCTACTTCGGGTCCCGCTTGATTCCCTAAATTGCCTATCAATGGCCTTGGCAACAGCATTTTCTACCAGTGCTTGTAGCTCCGCACCAGTTACATGAATCTTAGTATTATCTGGGTTTTCCTCAGAATGACTGTTTGTTTCTTCCGACTTAGCCATGTAGCTTTAGGAGCTACATAAAAGTAAGGACAAGGTCTATTTAGAAACCTAACAGTATTATCGTTCTTGACGGTTTATTAACCATGGTAATAAAAGCCATATTAGTTAATTTAATCAATTTCATTTAGGACTTTTATTAGCAACTTTATCCTAGAATGAAATATATATATATATTGGCACAATAGGCCTAGTCACTTGGACAAATTTCTAAATTTTGAATTTAGGTTTTTATAGGATTAGAATTTGTATAATTAAAACAATTAAATCCTTTGCTTGGCAGGGAGTCTATAAACCACGGCTGCCTTTTTGTTTTATATGACATTAGTTATAACCCGTAGGCATGGTGTCATAATCAGATATGTATACAATAAAATTTTCGGATACTTTATTAAAAGGGTGACATGTGTGATTTTGCGGATCACGCTTGCCAAGAATGTTAACATGTTTACAGATGTTAACAGAGATTGAATCCTTTAAATAGGTTCCACCATAATGGCCAGGTCTTTAATATGACATTCAAGCTAGGTTTTACCTTTTTAAGATTCTTATTATTAAAATGGTAAATCAAAATAAAGATCACTACTTTTCATTTATTTATTTTCATGCATATAGATTAAAAATGAAAACTTAAATTAACCATTTTAAATAAAATTAACTAGTACGAGTTTGCCCTAAACGGGACTTTTACTTAAACAACATGCCCACGCAGGAGCTAAGCAAATAAACAAACAAACAAACAAACAGACCCATGCAGGGGTCAAACAGAAATAAGCATACCCACGCAGGGGTAAAACAGGAAGGAAATACGCCCACGCAGGGGCAGAGTACAGAAAGGAAAAATATACCCACGCAGGGGTAGAGTACAGGGATAAATGTCCTCGCAGGGACATGAGTAAATAAGCTAACAAACAAAGGATTTAATAATCCTTCTTGCTTTTTCCCTTGATCAAATCTACCATCTTCTTAAACATCCCGCGGTTATGTCGGCGATCTTCTAGCAATTCATGCCGCAATTCACGTCGCACATCATTTATCCCTTGAAGGATTTCTTGAACTTGTGGCGGCGACATCATCGGTGCCGGTGGTGGCATCTGATATTGCGGTGGTTGAGGAGGCTGCGGCTGCTGGTATCCATGCGATGAGTATCCAAAAGTCGATTGTCCCGTAGCCCAGGGACCTCCAAAAGCACCCTCCTGATTGAGAGGGTTGTAGCTCGAAGCTATCCAGTAGGGATCCCCTGTATAGTCATAACCTGGGGGAAAAGTCGGCTCGAAGGGATTGAACGCTGCCGCGCTGGCATAAGCAGGGATTGGCTCTCCAAAGTTTTGCGGTGGCGGTGGCGCGATTGGCGCAGAGGTTACTTCCGAGACGGGCTGCGAAGATTCTCCCATCTCTGGCTCCTCGTGAAGAGGCGAGTAGCGGCTGCTACCTGAATGTGGAGGGGTGCCGATGCGTATCCCTCCTCGTGTGGACATCCGGGCGTTCCTTCCCCTTCGCCTCTGAGGCGGAGGAGGCAAAACCGGAGGTGGTGGCGGCGGCGGAGTGACCACGTCGCGCCAGAAACCCTCAGAAGGGTCCTGCTGCTGCTGAGGCTGCTGCTGAAGCTGCTGCTGGGAGTGCAGGGGAGAGCTGTGATGCGACTGGTGTAAGGGGGAGTTGTGGTAACTAGGGGTAAATATCCAGTCGTGCTGCTTGAATCTTTCCTCATAACTGTCGAGACCATGGTAAGGTGATCCCACAAACGGTGACCCATCTGAAATCTCGATGGGGTGGTTCGGTGTTCCGGACGGTGGCATGGAAGGATCGGTATCCTCATCGACATCCATCTCGTTGCCACCCGGAAAGTGGTCTTCAGGTCCAAGTGGGTTATAACCCATTGGTTCTCCCAAGTAATCATCAGGGTTGTACAGGCCCTGGTAGACAGCTGCTGGGTAATCAAAAGGTGATTGGTGGAGAGGAATGTAGGATTGATGGGAGTTGTGGGGCTCATTTTCTGAATGAGGCCCAAAAGAGTGGGGAATGGAAGGTGAGGTACTCAGTGATGCTGAGTGCCTGGCGGGTTCAGCGAACGATCTCCAGAGGTTTCGGGCATCAGTGGTTTGGGGTCCTGAAGGGGTTCGCCTATGCGAAGGCCCAGCTTCATGGTCATGAGAGGTTGCGAATGCTCCTCGTCCCCTTCCTCTTACAAGTGGCGGCATTTTGAACCTGTCAAAATCAAACAAGTGGCACAACAAAATATATAAGACAAAGTTAGAAAATAAAATAAATTTTGAATATTTCCTAAGTTCTTTGTCTAGACTCGAGAATCGAGGAATGTGCAATTGTGTAGCTGAGATTAAACACAAAGGCTAGTGTTTAATTCACTCAGAGTTGGCTCTGATACCAACCTGTCACACCCCTAATTTCCACGTGTCACCGGTGGGCCCGGTGGGGAGTATAGTGACGTAGTTGGCATCATCATAGACAAACAACACAATATAATAATGCACAGCGGAAGCAAAGATAGATTCATTTCAACTTTAATAAAAATGTAATATTAACTATCACTGATAGTTGAAACGGATCCACAGGCGGATCAAAATAAAATAGGATATTGTTCAACAGTTTATTGTCATCCAAGTTTGCGAGACTTATTGTGGACGCTCTAGAAGACAGCCAGCCTATTTCGTGTAGTACCTGCACTTAACCTTTTGGGAAAATACGTCAGTTTACACTGGTAAATACAAATTAACTGACTCATTTTGAAAAGATTGAAAATTGATTTAAATGCACATGGCATAAAAATATTTTTATAACTTGGGATAATTATGCAATATAATCTTGTAATGGATTTACATGTTACTCCGCGTTCAGTAGCCCGATCCGTAGACCGGGTTAAAGATTAATAGACACACCACAATATAGAGTTATACACTGACGGGTGTACGCCTACACCCCGTGCTCAGGTCGTGGCCATCTCGTAAGATGATGCCAAGAATATCCGGGACATGGTCATTAACCCCCCCAAAGGCTTTAAGTAATAAAACACATTCAAAACAAGGTCATCTCAATGAATTTAACCACTATACGATTAAAGAATTCGATGCCGGACCAAGCGGTATTTTATATACCTTACCCCAAGCCCGTATAGGGAAAATAAGTTAAAAGTATTTACCTTGGTAAGTATGAATCACAATTAGCAAGTGGAGGTAGCTTTTACTGGGTCTCCTATTCTGGAAAAAGGTTTATAATAACCTATTAGATTTCTAACGGGTCTTTATTTAAGCCTAAGCTTAGACCGGTTAGTTTTAAGGATGATACGGTTCAAGCGCACGATTTAAGCGTAGACTGGATAGAATGTGATTTAGACCCGACAAGTTTGAATACTTGTATAATATGGGTATGCTAAATACATTCTGGATTTTGAGACAAAAATAATAACGTTTGACCCGTTTCGGTCAATTTATGCAAACTAGTTACATAAACAGAACCGAACGCTAAAAGAGCGCTTATGGGTAACCAAAAGAGTCACATGCAAGTTCCCTGAGATAATATGCTTTAAATATGTTATAATATCAGCAAGTTATGTTCTATTATGCCCCGAATGAATTTAAACTCAATTTATGCCTTATAAGGGCATTTTGGTCATTTAAAAGATTATAAAAGAGTTAAATTGGAAATCTGAGTTACAGGTCTGGTTTATACAGTAAATATACTTAATTTGATATATTATAACAGTAGGGTATGACCCATATACAAAACTTATCATTTAAAATCAAACTATGCACCGTAGGGGTATTTTAGTAATTTCACAAGGGCTAAAAATGTCAAAACTGGAAACCTGAGTTCAAAAACTTATACTTACTGTTATTTTATAAAAAAATATGCTAAATATATCAGTAGGTATAATCCTTATATGTTTAATATGGTTATAGTACATACTATGCGTTAAAAACGCTTAGAAAGGCGATTTTAGAGCCGTTTCCGGGTTTTTAAAAGAAAGCTGAGATTTTTATATTTCCAGAATGCTCAAAATAATTTATTTAACAAATAAAATCAGTAGTAAAAGGTTTGGGGTCAAAAGGATTTATAAAACTCATTTTATGGCTTAAAAGTTCAAAACCGGTATTAACCGAATCAAGCTTAGAGACCTATGATACGATCAGCCAAAAATTAAATAAAAATCTTCAAAAATCCCAAAATATTATATAACATCAGTGGGTAAAAAGTTTTATATCAAAAAGTGGGCTTAAATAGGTTATACGCTAATTACGCCGTTTATTTAACATAAAGCTTTAGTTTTACGATATCGAGCATAACTCTAAATCTGGACCTCCAACTGATATCAATTTTTTGGTGCAAGTTTATAAATTAGTAATAAAGGTTTCTACTCTTTCACTTTTCCAAAAATCACGTTTTATAGCAAAAAGGGCAAAATAGTCAACTTTAAGCATAAATCGGAAACATGCATATGAATCGGTTAAGCATGGACTCAAGTTGTAAAAATTACAGAGAGTTAAACTTAAATATAAATGGTCCAAAATAAGATCTAATGCAGATCTCAAACATGCATGCACGGATCCGAATCGAGAGTCAAAGAAAAAGTCATTTTATAAGACTTTCGGTTCCGATCCGAGTTTATACCCAAGATTGTCGAGTTGATTATGATAAAACATATTCTTACATTCATTACAAAGTTATTTTGATGATCAAACTGATTGCATGTAATCTACATCACTATTTATGTTAGATTTTGCAAAAACACAATCTGTTGACTTTTTAAGAACATCTTTGACTCGACAATAATCATGCTTAGAGTGAGAATCAGAGAATACCCTTTTGAGGGTTTGTTTCCCACATAAATACCAACTTGTAGGTACTTTCAATTTGAGAAATGACTGAGCCATTTTCGTTTAATCGAAAAGTCAAACTAAAGTTACGACCGAATGACTTTCGGCTAATAATCTAAGCTAGAACGAAATAGAGAAGGTTATGAATGCTTACAAGAGTCCTAATGAAGCTTAGATATCACTATGAAGGTGCCTTGTCGTCCAGAAAGCTCCAGAAGTTGCCTTGTGAATTTTTGAAGTTGCAAGAGTTCTTATGTTTACTACCACAAGACCCAAATGTGAAGAATTGATCTGATTATAAGGTGATTCAGGTGTTATAAGAGAGCCACAGGTGTCCTAGCTTGCATGTAATTCGATTGGTGCATTTGGGAGGTGATAAAAAGCTGTAACCAACTCAAATTTCGATCAACTGGCAGCTGTCCTGCAGTTTCTGTCACTGTGCCTGGGTCGCGGCCCGCGTACAGGTGCCCAGGCGGGCCGCCTGGGGCTGCAGACTTCACAAAACTTGTTTAAATGTTGCGGTTTGGTCCCTGGTCTTTGCATACGAGGTTTTGGCCATTTATTTTGACCCTTAGACCCTCAAACTTGATTTTTAGGAACCTTGGGACATTTACCAACATGGTAAAGTCCTCGGTTAACTTTGCGCTCACCCGAAAAGCCATGAAATTCGACGTTGACGCTTTTAACCCTTCAAGTACGGTTTTGGCCATAACTTTCTCATACGATAACGAAACTTCATGAAATTTTTACCATATATTCTAGTGAATATTTTTTAGCATTAAAAAGCTTCGGGTCTGCCAAAGGATCACCCAGAGGTATAAATTCAACATGTTGACACTTTTAGCCCCTGTAGTTTGTAATTCCTCACTTTCGTGCACTTTCCGCTTCGTATGATCCATGATTCATCCGTTTAGGGTTATAAACACCATGTAGGGTTATTGTAGAGTCTATTTATCCGTTGTTGACACTTTGGACCCTTATATTCCATAGTTTTCACTTTTTGTCAACTTTAGTCCTTCTAAAGTATATTTTCACATATCCAATGCCCATGACACGTGTCAATGCATTATTGGACGTAAATTTCCGAGGTGTTACAATGGATTTCTATGAAATTTTTATCATAGAGAATTCGAGCATGGTTGGCTACCAACCAATCCATTCCTAACACGACATCGAATCCGGCTAAATTCATAGGTAATAGGTTTGAAAAAATTTATGGCCTAAGAGTTCTATCTTTCCTTCTCGCAAAACCTTATCTATGTTAACAAAATTTCCATCTGCCGTTTCGACTGTAAAAAATTTGCCTAAGATTGGTCAAAGGTAAATTAAGAGCTTGGCAGAATGAAGTATTTATAAAATTTTGGTTTGCACCGGAGTCAAATAATACTTTTGCATACACGTTGTGCACTAGGAACGTACCAGCTATCACATCTGGAAGGAGTTCTGCTTCTTGAGTGGTCAGCTGGAATGCTTTGGCATTCTTCTTAGTAGCTCCGTTGGCCGTGTTGACTTTGTTGTCTGCTGGTTTGACCAATTTGGGGCATTCGGGTCTGAAATGCCCAGCTTCTCCACAGTTATAGCAGATCCTGGTCTTTTTTCTACAATCTTCCTCACGATGTCCTACAACTTTGCAAAAGTTGCAGGTTTCATTGCATTTTCCAAAATGTTTCTTTGTGCAGTTCTTGCAGAAAGGCAGAGTGGAAGATTGCCCGGTTCCCCTCTTTTTGAATTTGCTATTATTCCCACATGAAATCCTTAGGTAATTTTCTGAGCCAATTCCTTCTTCCGATTTTCTTCTCTTGTGCGTACCAGTTCGTCAGTTAGGGTGTTAGCTAATTCTACCGCATCTTCAATAGTGCGAGGTCTCGCAGCTTTGACGATATTATGGATTTCGCCAATCAATCCCCAAATATAGCGAGAAATGAGTATCGGTTCTGGTGAAGCCAGCGTTGGTACCACTCTAGCGTATTCGAAGAATGTCGAAGTATATCCTCGACAGTCTACACCCACCATCCGATGGTTCAGGAATTTATTTGCCATTTGTTCCTTTTCATATTCGGGACAGAATTTTCTTTCCATTAGCTGCTTAAATTCCTCCCAATTCATGGCATAAGCCATATTTCTTCCTTTGGCTTGAAGTACTGTATTCCACCATTCTAGCGCCCCTTCTTTAAAAAGATGCGACGCATACATGACCTTGTCTTCCTCAACACATTTGCTTATCATAATTACTGCTTCGGTTTTCTCCAACCAACGCAGTGTCGCAGTCGCCCCTGCATTGCCTGCAAATTCAGCTGGTTTACAAGCAAGAAATTCTTTGTAAGTGCAACCAGGCGTTGCAGCTTTCATTTTCTTAAGGAGTGGGGCCTGCTGTAGATCATTATCGTGATTAGTATGGTTGCCGCCTCCGTTTACGCTATTACTAAAGTTATCTTCTTGAGTACGTTTACTAGGAATAATTTGTTGAGGTTCAACAGGTTTCTGGGCAGCAGCCAGGATTGCTGGAATAGCATTGGCTATCCCCTGAGCAACGATATTTTCGATATCTTGCCTAGTCATAAATGGACCTTCCTGATTTTGCTCTGATTGGTTAACTTCGTTAACTGGGTTCATTACTAGCGTTTGCCATCTGATAATTAATTTATATAAATAATTAGCATAAAATAATTAATAAATATAACAAAACAATTTGCACATAATCACTCAAATTTTTACAACACACGTATAGCCAAAATTGTCGATTTCTCGACTTCCATTTTTATATATTATATTATGCATCCGTACACATTGTTATCTTACAAAATTTTTATTTTTCAGTTATTTTAAAGAGTTATATTTTTATTACTATTGTTATTATACAAACATAGCCTCCCAACCCCACTATCCCTTGTTAGCTGGCACTTTAGAAGCGACGTTCCCTCTCGTCGTACTTCCAGAAGATTTGTTCTCCCACCTCCCGGATCCTATTCCCTGCACCTATCAGCTCCTTGCCAAAATGGCGGAGTTCAGCTAGGTTTGCATTACTCATCGGTGGGTTTGGTATAGGTTCTGGGTCGAACTGAGGGAAAAAGGTATAAGGGTTATTAAGGAGGTTTTGAAACTGCCAGTCGTTAGTCCACCACTCGTCGATTTCTCCTAAAGGTTGGGTGTGGATCAGAGGTTCTGGGATGGCTGGTTCCAAATTTATGGGAAGTTGGGTTTCAGCAGGATAAGGGTAGAGGTTATTGTTGATAGGCCTAATGATATCACAACTTGCCAGTAGGCGATCTAATTCTTCCTGTAATGGTAATTCTTTAGTTTGCTTATAACTTTCCCCAATTTCTATTTCTGTTGGTCTAGAACCTTCCCCCATCTCGATCCCTTTTCCTTTATCCATGGGATTGTCTATTTTGGGAACTTTCCTATGTCACACCCCGATTTTCACACGTTTCACCGGTGGGCCCGGTGGGGGATTACCGTGACGTAGTTGGCAACAATATAGTCAAACCACACAATATTTAAATGCACAGCGGAAGCATAAAGATAGATATATTTCAACCATCAAATGTAATATCCAAGTATCACAAGTAGTCGAAATAATCCACAGGGGATCAAAAATAAAATAGGAAATAATGTTCAACAGATAGTGGCATCCCAAGCTTGCGAGACTCTAACAACGCTAAGGAGTGGCTAACTTATTTCGTGTAGAACCTGCATTTAATCTTTTTGGGGAAAATACGTCAGTTTACACTGGTAAATACATTCAACCGACACTTTTAAAAAGTTTAATAAAATTGCTTTGAATGCACGAGGCACAAACTTTTATAACTTGGGATAATTAATCAAATTTAATCTTCTAAAAGAATTACATGTTCATTATGCGTTCAGTCGCCCGGTTCGTGCCGGGTTTAAGGTTAATTGACACACCACATAGTACAAAACCGCGACGGGAAAACCAACAGGTATACCATTATAAGTATAGACACATTGTCGGGTGTACGCCTACACCCGCGTGTCGAGGTCGTGGCCATTTCGTAAAATGATGCCAAGGATATCCGGGACATGGTCATTAAACTCCCAAAGGCATAAAACAAACAAAACCAATTTTCAAACGGGTCACATTGATAATACCCAACTACTAATGAGTTAGAGTCAATTGCCCGACCAAGCAGTATTTTATATACCGTACCCCAAGCCCGTATAAGGGAAAATAAGTTAAAAGTATTTACCTGAGCAAGTAATAACCACAATAAGCAAATGCACGTTTCTTTTACTGGTCTCCTCTTCTGGAATGAAGGTTTATAATAACCTATTAGAATCCTAACGGGTCTTTAATTTAGCCTAAGCTTAGACCGGTTAGTTTCGAAGGATAATTACGGTTTAATCACATGAAATGCGAAAACCGGGAATGGAATGTGGTTTGGACCCAATAAGTTCAGAGACTTGTACATTATGGGTAAACTACACACATTCTGGATTTTGAGGTAAAAACGACAAGGTTGGACCCGTTTCGGCTAATTTATGTAAACTAGTTACATAAACCGGACCGAACGCGTAAATGGCGTAACGGGTAACCGTATGAGTCTTACACAGGTTTCCTAAGTCAATATGCTCTAAAGAGGTTGTGGTATCAGTAGGATACCTTCCATTATGCCCGTAACGAGCTTAGTCCTAATATACGCCCCGTAGGGGTATTTTGGTCATTTTAAGGATTATAAAAGAGATTTCCGGGTTCTACAGGAAATCTGAGTTTTCCGAACAGGTTATAAAGTTCAAAATGCACTATTATTTATTTAAAATAAGTAGCAACTGGATTCAGGTCAAAATACCATGTAGAACTCATTTTATGTTCGAAAAGGTTATATTCGGTATTTACCGAATCAATGCCATAACCGCAGGTTATGCGCAAGTTAAAAATAATTAAAAATCTTTAAAAATCCCAAAGTGTTATTTTACATCAGGGTGTAAAAGTTTTGGTGTCGCAATTTGGGTTTAGATAGGCTTTATGCTAAATGCGCCGTTTAATCATTAAAGTTTTCTTAATTGCGCTATTTAGCATAACTCCTATTCTAGACCTCGGATTGCCATGAAATTTTAGGGACATGTTTAGAAATCAGTAACTAAGGTTACTGTTCTTTCACATATCCAAAATTCTCGTTTTAAGGTAAAAAAAGGCATTATGGTCAATATTTAAGCATATAACGGAAATGTGCAAACGACTCGGACAAACAACGAACCAGCCACAGAGGGTTATACCATCATGTAACCTGGTCTTAAGAGAGTCCTAAGGCATATCTAAAACATACCAAATCGGGTCAGAACTGAAGTCAAAGCAAAAGTCAAAGTTTTGTGACTTTTGGCTCCGAACCGGGTCAAAACAGTAAATGGCCGGATCAAACAAGCTTAGACCAGTTATAATACTTATTATCAAGTTATATGAGTGATTAATCAGGTTACATGCCATCTACATTGTTAATTATGCATTAAATCGAAAATTAGCATTCTGTTGACTTTTTCTAAGCAACTTTGACCCGTCATTTGGACTAGTTAGAGTGGGAATCAGAGGGTGCCCTTTTAGGGGTTTAATGCCCACATAATTACCAACATATAACTACCTTTGATTCGACTAATCACTGGACCATTTGTGATTAATCGTTAAGTCAATCGTTAATTATGACGGATTGACTTTTAAGCAATAACTAAGCAAAAACTCAACTAAGAAGGGTGGAGCACACTTACTGAAGTCCTAAGCACGACCAGAGATGAGTAGAGAGGATTCTTGAGCTCCAGAAATGATCAAGAATGCAGATTGAAGGTGTGAAGAACTTGTTGCAACTTAGTGGCCTTTTATAGTGAATTTGGATGCATTAGATCATGACAACAAGGTCTACAAGAGTTCCTAGATCACCAACAAGTGTCCCTGAGTGCTAGGGGTCGTTTAGGGGGCGCCCATGCTGCTCATAATGGCTCCTAAGGCGGTTAAAACAGCAAACAGTGCTTCTGTCCGCATTTTCTGTATCTGGGAGGCTGACGCGGCCCGCGTCAATGGTCCTTCAACTCTTACGCGGCCCGCTTGAATCTTCCTGTCAGAGCCCATATCTTCTACTGTCAATGCGGCCCGCGTAAAGCCCTTTGCAACCTTTACGCGGCCCGCCTAAGACCTGCTGTAAGATTTTCCAATCTTTTTCAATTATTACCGTCGGCTCTTGGCGTTTCAAAGGGGTAACTTTGCGTTTTGGGCCTTTCTTATTTACGAATAAGGGCCTCGGGACTTTTACCCAACATTTTAATCCTCAGTTAGTTTATAATTACCCGAAAAGTCGTAACTTTCAATGTTTGACGCTTTTAACCCTTCTTAAACGACTTTGGCCATAACTTTCTTATATTGTAACAGAACGTGATGAAATTTATATCGCGCATTCTAGTGAGTATAATTTACCATTACAAAGCCTCGGGTATGCCAAAGGATCACTCAGAGGTATAACTTAAACATGTTGACACATTTGGCCCCTGTAGTTTGTAATTCCTCACTTTCTTCCACATTCCGTTCCGTATGATCCATGATTCATTCGTTTGAAGGTACGAGCATCACGTAGGGTTACTTTAAAGTATATTTATCCCTTGTTGACATTCTGAACCCTTAAATTCACATACTTTCTATGTTTGTCAACTTTAGTCCCTCTTTAGTATTTATTACCACGTGTAAACCTATGACACGTGTCAATACATTATAGGACGCAAATTTTCGAGGTGTTACATCCTCACCCCCTTAAAAGAAATCTCGACCTCGAGATTTATTGAAACAAATGAGGGTACTTTTCTTTCATCGTGGATTCTACTTCCCACGTGTACTCGGGACCTCTACGGGCATCCCATTTAACCTTTACAATCGGTATATACTTCCTTCGAAGCTTATTAACCTGTCGATCCTCGATCGACACTAGTTTTTCAACAAACTTTAAGCTCTCATCGATGTGTACATCTGTATGCGGTATAACTAGCGATTCGTCAGCGAAGCACTTCTTTAAATTGCAGATGTGGAACACATTGTGGATACCACTGAGCTCTTCCGGTAAGTTTAACTTATAGGCAACCGATCCGACACGTTCGATTACCTCGAATGGTCCAATGTATCTCGGGCTCAACTTGCCTTTCTTACCGAATCGCATTACTCCTTTCCAGGGCGATACTTTGAGCAATACCTTGTCACCTACCTCGAAGTTTAAAGGTTTACGCTTCAAATATGCGTAGCTCTTCTGCCTATCTCGGGCAGCTTTCAGTCGGTCACCAATCTGGACAATCTTGTCCGTCGTTTCAAAAATTATATCAGGTCATGACATCTTGACATCTCCAACTTTTGCCCAACAAACGGGCGTCCTACACTTTCTACCACACAAGGCTTCGAAAGGAGCAGCCTTAATGCTCGTATGGTAGCTATTGTTATATGAGAACTCGACTAATGGTAGGTGGTTATCCCAACTACCACTTAAATCAATCACACATGCATGAAGCATGTCTTCCAACGTTTGGATTGTACGCTCACTTTGTCCGTCCGTCTGAGGGTGGTAAGTCGTACTGAAGTTTAAGTGCGTGCCCAAAGACTGTTGGAAACTTTTCCAAAAGTGTGACGTGTATCTGGTATCCCTATCCGAAATAATAGCCACGGGTACTCCGTGCAGAGATACAATCTTGTCGACGTACAATTGTGCCAACATGTCGGAGCTATAAGTCTCCTTGATAGGTAGGAAATGTGCTGACTTAGTCATTCTATCAACTATTACCCATATCGTATCGTTTTCTTTCTTTGTCTTTGGCAACTTGGTGATGAAATCCATCGCCACCATTTCCCATTTCCACTCGGGAACTTCAGGCTGTTGCAGCAAGCCTGATGGCTTTTGATGTTCGGCTTTTACTTGCGCACAAGTCAAACACTTTGCCACATAGGTGGCTATAGACTTCTTCAAGCCTATCCACCAGAAGTTTGCCTTCAAATCCTGGTACATCTTGTCCGCTCCAGGATGAACGGAATATTGGGAACTGTGGGCTTCCTGAAGGATAACGTCCCGAAGACCTCCATAAACAGGAACCCATATCCTTCCATTTAATCTCGGAATTCCGTCTTTGCCATAGGATAACTGTTCTTCAGTTACTCCTAGCTTTTCGTTAGGATAGTTAGCTTCTGACACAGCTTCCTTCTGTGCAGCTAACAATCGTTCATTCAGACTGTTCTTGATTTCAATGCTCTTGTCATTGATCCTTATTGGTTTCACTCTTTCTTTTCTGCTCAAGGCATCTGCGACTACGTTGGCCTTGCCTGGATGGTATCTTATTTCATAGTCATAATCGTTCAGAGTTTCCATCCAATGTCGCTGCCTCATATTCAAATCCTTCTGATTGAACAAATGCTGAGGGCTTTTGCGATCAGAATAGATCACAAATTTAATGCCATACAAATAATGCCTCCATAGCTTTAGTGCAAATACAACGGCACCCAACTCCAAGTCATGGGTGGTGTAATTCTTTTCATGCACTTTCAACTGACGCGAAGCATAGGCAATGACCTTGCCTTTTTGCATAAGCACACATCCCATCCCGGTGTGTGATGCATCACAGTATACTACAAATTCTTCCATTCCGTCCGACAATGTCAACACAGGAGCATTGCTTAGCTTCTGCTTAAGTATATCGAAAGCTTCTTGCTGTTTAGGGCCCCAATTAAACTTCATATTCTTTCTAGTTAAAGAAGTTTAGGGTGCAGCAATCCTTGAGAAATTTTTGATGAAGCGCCTGTAATATCCTGCTAAACCTAAGAAGCTGCGAATCTCCGTAGGCGTCTTCGGCTCCTGCCAATTCATGACGGCTTCAACCTTGGCGGGATCCACTTGGATACCACGCTCACTGACTACATGTCCAAGGAATTGGACTTCTCGTAGCCAAAATTCACATTTAGAGAATTTGGCGTAAAGCTTTTCTTGATGAAGCAGTTTAAGAATACATCGAAGATGCTTCTCGTGGTCAGCTTAACTTTTTGAGTATATGAGGATGTCATCGATGAAGACAATGACAAATTTATCCAAATAAGGCTTACAAACGCGATTCATGAGATCCATGAATGCGGCAGGTGCATTAGTGAGCCCAAAAGGCATCACTAGGAACTCGAAATGGCCATAGCGAGTCCTAAATGCAGTCTTGTACACATCTTCGTCCTTAACCTTCAATTGATGGTAGCCTGACCTTAGATCAATCTTGGAAAAGTAGCTTGCCCCTTGCAATTGATCGAACAGATCGTCGATCCTGGGCAAAGGATACCTATTCTTGATAGTAACCTTATTAAGCTCACGGTAATCTATGCACAGACGCATCAAACCATCTTTCTTTTTGACGAACAAGATCGGTGCTCCCCATGGAGACGAACTAGGTCTAACAAAACCTTTGGCTAGCAGATCATCTAGCTGCGTTCTCAATTCTTTCATTTCTGTTGGTGCCAATCTATAAGGTGCTCTTGCAATAGGCGCTGCTCCTGGAATGATGTCGATACTGAATTCCACTTGCCTATCTGGTGGCAAACCAGGCAGCTCTTCCGGGAAAACGTCAGGGTAGTCAGAGATGACTGGAATGTCTTCAATCTTGGGTTTCTCCTCACCAATGGTCACCTGTGCCATATAAATGACACATCCCTTCTTCAAACATCTGGATGCTTTTAGCATAGACACTTGCGCAGGCAATCCATGCCGAGTATCTCCCTGAATGGTAAGTGATTCTCCAGACGGAGTCTTGATCACCACTTGTTTCTTGTTGCACACAATCTGAGCTTGGTTATGCGATAACCAATCCATACCCAACACTATGTCGAAACCAGCTAGTTTAAAGGGTAACAGGGATAGAGGAAATGAGTGGTTCCTAATGGATATGACACATCCATCTAACACAGTTGAGACTGTTTCCACAGTCCCATCAGCTAACTCTACCTCATAATTCACACTCAAGGCTTTAACAGGCAATTTTAACAACTCACAAAACTTACTATCCACAAAGGATTTATCTGCTCCGGAATCAAATAATACTCTTGCGAATACATCATTAATGAGAAACGTACCGGTTATGACGTTGTCGTTCTGGATAGCCTCTTGAACATTCATTTGAAAGACCCTGGCATTGGTCTTTTTCCCTTCTTCAGCCTTCTTCACTATCTTTGGGCAGTTAGTCTTGATGTGCCCTTTTTCATTGCAACTATAACAAGTTGCATCCTTTAGTTTCTTGCACTCAAGAGTCCTATGCTCAGAGGACTTGCAAATCCCACATGCCTTCGGCTGGGATTTTTGTTCATACCTGCACCTCCCGAAATGGTGCTTCTTGCAAACATTGCACTTGGGCTTATCGCCCGACTGTTGTTCATTCTTCTTAGTCTCAGATCCCTTTTTGTGGTCACGGTTCCCCCGATGCTTTTTGCTTGACCTACGTGAATTATCATCTTCACGTTTCCTCTTCTCAGTGTCAGCATTTCTCAATGATCTTTGCCTCACTGCATCCAGTGTGAGAGACAGAGATATATCTGCTACGGATCTAAATGTAGTGGGCCGAGAGGCCTTCACGCTAGCTTTGATTTCTGGGGCCAGACCCCCAATGAAGCGTGCGATCCGTTTGGGTTTCGGGGTCACAAGGTACGGAACCAATCTGGACAGGGTGTTGAAACTTGTAAGATATGCCTGGCAATCCAGGTTCTTCATGACCAGTGATAGGAAATCAGATTCTATCTTTTCGACCTCGTGCTAAGGGCAGTAGTTTTCTTTGATAAGAGCAACAAATTGCTCCCATGACATGCTGTACAAAACAGCCTTTCCTGAGGCCTGAATCAATGACCTCCACCATGCTAGGGCTTCTCCCTTAAATGACTGGGATACAAACTTCACCACATCCCTCTCAGCACAACCACTAATGTCCACAACAGTGTCCATTTCGTCCAGCCAGGTCATGTGTCACGACCCCGACCCTATCTGGCCGGAATCGGTGCCGTGAACAGTCCAGTGGTACCGGTGATTATTTTGAAAAACATTGCAGCGGAAATTTCATCAGGACCGTGAGTTAGGAAAAATATCAGAGTTTAGAAACACCGGATTTTATTTAAATAGATGGAATAAATTCCATGTTTTACAAAGGTAGCTTTTAATAAAAACAATATTTCTTAATTTGATTTAATTAATAAAATAAGCCACTTCTTGAAGTCTTTTAGCGCCGGATCCAATCCTTACTCCAATCTACTGTAATTACATGAAACGCGTTTTAAAAAGGTTTTGTCAGCGGGAAATACTGAGTGAATTATTCTAGTTACTGGAAAATGACACATTTGTTATAATTCACAGTGTTAAGATCTTTTACAATGTTTCTGATATCAACCAACTACCCACAGTACTTTACCACTCGACCCATTGGCCCACCTGTCCAATGGTGTCTGTGATTATGGTCATATCACCCAATGGCTGCCCCAATGGTGACGATTATCAAGTAATGTGCACAATACCCCACATACCGGCTGTAATTTGGTGATTACATAAACTTAATCACTGTAAGTTATAATTCTGAAAATAATTTGGAGTATTGTAAAACAGTTAACAACTCACAAACGGTGAGAAAAAGTTTATAAAAGAGAATAACTCACAAATCAGCATGCAGTATTTGAATTAACAAGCTTCATGGTTCAGATTCTTCTGAGAATTAGCATCTACTTTGATTGTAAGTGTATTAAGACTAATAATCCTAATTTAGGAAATGATGCACACAAAACCGGGTTAATAATCAATACAGCTTTTACGATAACTCACGAGATCAAATTCTCATAATGAATGACAAAGTGCAATACTTCAACTCATTTATCGAATTAACGACAAACGACAAAGTATAATACTTCAACTCATTTATCGAATTATCGACAAACGACAAAGTATAACCCAATGTGGGCGGCACTTAGACATTCTTTGGATATATTGATCCCGGAAAATGAATCGTAATAGCGATCGAGTAATTACCCTGTTCCGCGGCAGCGATTCGAGTGTGGTGTGTGTTTAATTGTGGTATAACGGCTCTAATTCGACGCACAGACAGCAATTGAACGTCGTTTTAACTTCTCTGTGCTACTGCCAAGGTCGGCTATTTATAGTAAAAATTTGGACTCGCTTACGGACCGTATGCTTGGTCCCTTACGGTCCGTAAAGGAACCGGTTTGCTTACGTTCCGTAAGGACTTTCCCTTACGGTCCGTAAAGGATGCGATCTAGCTTGTAGATTAGCCTAGTCAGTGGTATAGGCTTGGTGACTCAATTTGAAATCGAAATTCAGTATAGACAACGAATTTTAAAAGATAATTATCAAATAGGGTTTAGTCCCCCTGAGTTTTAGGGGCCCTGATCCTGATTCCGATTGTTCCGGAAATTTTAGGATTTGTGCAGGTTTACTTGGGTGTCTCAACTATGGTTCCCTATTGGGTAAATAAAATAATAGGCATGACTTTTGATGAAAGTGGTTTACAAAATAGAAATAATAAATAATAAATAATAAATAATAGTTTTGGGTAAATCATAAAAAGAGAATAAAATGATGAGAAAAAGGAATGGACCCACTGTGTAACTTTAGGGTTCAACTAGAAGACTCCTGGTATAATTTTTGGGTATAACCTTTGGGTTATTAAAATATATATTGCACTCGTGGTAAGTATAATACCCCTAATTCAACCTTGTCCCGAAGTTCCGAAATAGAATCCAAACGAACTTAGTCAGGCAAAGCCTTGACATGCGTTATGGGACTCAGATCAATCGGAAAGGGTAGCGATGATCGGGAGTTAAAACACTTAAAACGGAACAAGACTTTTATTTAGTATAATATAAAAGAAAATTTTTAATTTAAAAAAAGTAATGGGATGTCTGGCGAAATCAGAGGGTAGAAAGAAATAGCAATTGATATGTTGTGAAGTCCTCATATATTTATAGTAAAATTTAGCTTGAATCTCAAGCGGAGGACACGTATTCTTGAAGTCCATTTTGAGGTTACACATAGCCATTTATCCTATACATATGATTGGTGGAAATTTTCATTCTTATCAAAAATGTACGTAGGCATTCTTTAAAAGTTTGTCTTAATTTTAATATTTTATTATTTTCTTCATAATAGATAATACCTCCATATAAATTTCGATTTATTATAATTATTTCTATTTATCATGTACACGTACATGATTTTACAAATTTAAATATTAATATTATTATTTTATTATTATATATATTATAAATTATTCAACTGCTTCACTATTTTGGTGCGTATAACTTCTAAAATACGATGTTTTATAAAAATATGAATATGTTATTTAAAACGAGAATATTTATATCTACATTTTGAACCAGGTTTCATTAAAAACGTAGTAGGTTCAAATATAATGTATTTTAATAATTTAGTTATTAAACGGTTCCTGGGTCTGACTAGGTACTTCATGTTTCTAATAGTTAACTTACCCGTAATCTACCCGTCTAATAATATAAGTTATTATATACTTTTATTTTATTTAGAAAGTTCACCTATATACATGCCAATTTATTAATATAATAATTCAACCAACTATATAAAATAGTGTTTATAACTATTTAGTTTGAATATTTGTATTAAAAATAAACTAGTTACTAATTACTAGTGGTTTAATAAATTTAACCAAACTTATAATTTTTTTTATGATAAAAATAGGAATGTTACATCCTCCCCACCTTGTTTTAAATCTCGTCCTCGAGATTTGGGTTACGATATTTCTTTTAGAGTTATGTCACTTTTTAGGCAATAAAAATAATATTAAGGTAAATGATACCAATTCAAAATATTAAATTTTGTAAATATGAGTTGTATAATAAATAGGACTCAATGGTTCAACTTAATTAGTTCAAGAAATCGATGACAACCGAATGAGATGGAATGATATAATTTTCAAAGTGACTAGGTTCAAGCCAAAAGATATATAGTTAAGAGATATGAATGTGAAGGATTTTTAGAATTAATAAAATTCCTTGTCAAAAGAAAGCTTACTTTGATTGGCAACTGAGAAAGACTTAGAATTGATAGGTTCAAATGAAATGAAAGCATGAAAAATGATTTATCGAATATTAAATTATGATATGAGAAAAATTAATATGCTGAGATAAGTGAATTGCAAAGATACACCAAAAGGCAAATAGACTTAGTGTATCATTATTTAAAGTTTTCAAGTTGTTTTAATTATGAAACAATGTGATAGTACATTATCAGTGACTATATTTTTCATACTATGTCCTAGAGATGGAAATATAATAAGAACAAGTTGTTTTGACATGACCAACTATTATATTATATTACTAAAGCAATTGTAATATACATTATTTGTTTCCTATTTTTATTATATGTAAATGGTTACCAATTTCAACTAAATATTATTTTAGTATTTTTATTATACTGTGTAAAATAACTTATATTTACTATGAAATATAGATTACAAAATACCACGGTGAAGTTATTACATTTAAAATATTTTAGTATTATGATTTTGTAAAAGAACCATTATTGTTTATAATGTTAAAATGAAAGTTGTAAATAAAGGTGTAAAAATATTTATTTGTACAGAAGTATTTGTAAAATATTTTGAAAATATATATCACTTAATGGATCGATTACTTGTTTTCATTTTGACACTATATAACGTTGTGAATGTATATACAAATGTAAATAAGTGAAAATGGGGACTATTCTTTATATTACAATGTTCTTCTAACTTAATGTAGTCAATGACTACTATATTATTCTTATAGGGTTATATTCCTGTCAGAGTGTTATAGTATATAGTTACAAAATATGTGATACATAATTATTTATATAATTTTATTCGTCCCTCTAATTCTGGTATTGTTTTATGAAAATATGTCTTCTCTTTTTAGTACAAAGTAAAATATTTATATATATAATTAAGATTTACTACATAAGTATGATGACTTAATTAACTAGTCATTATCATGGCGGATATTGGTTAGTGCTGCCTTGTTTAAGCATAGGTGGCCAGTCCATGCCTAACTAAGGCTAGGCTATCCAATACATGCCCTTGATAATAACTCTAGTATCTAGAAAAATAATAATACTAATAATATTACTTAATACTAAAACTAATATTAATTGTCAATAATAATTGCATAACTTAAATGAGAGTATACTTCAAACAAAATTTTATACGTAAAAATATAAATTCTTTACCTTAATGGTTTTAACAAAAATTTTAAATACAAGAATACTATATTGGAAGTTTCTATATATAATCAATTAAATTTATATAATGTTTTTCGATCAATGATGATAAGGTAAGAAATATCATGAAAGGCTCGATTTAGATTGTAAGGACTAAGGAATTATGAAATGGTGGATTATTATCTTAGCACATAGTTGTGTTAAGATTGCTTTTATAAAATAAATTAACAAAGCGGATTCAATATAGATAACTAAATAATTAAATCCTAGATTAGCGCAATCTTCAAATTTTTGTGAAAATGTCGTTACAAAGTGCTCGTGATCAAAGAGATGATTTGATGAATTCGAAGACTAAACAAGCATGTTATGGTTTAAGAGAATTGGAGTGCTTGTTGGGACTATTTTGTATATGATGGTTTCAATCCATCATATGGGATTTCGAATTGAATACGTATTGCGAGCAAGTTAACTGGGTTTGGATAAAACGAGTTTTAGTAAGGAAGTTCGGACATGATCACAACAGAAACCATGTATACCCTTCAAAAAGAAAATTATTGACTCGATATCAAAGAGTCAATGTTTTGCAATAAACGTGTTTTATAAATGCAAAGATCAAGTATACTGACACGATATTTGAACTTTTGAAAAATAAAAAAATTGGAATGATGCTCTCCAGTGGTCTTCATAAATCAAACGAACCACATGCGCAATAAACAGTGCATGTGTAAAGTGTGGATTTATCAAGAAATGAAATAGATCAATATTTGCTACTATGAAAGAAATCTTTATGGGATGATGACCATTAAAAGAAGTAGAAACACGAAAGTCAACTTATTTATAGGCAGAAGTCAGAATTGCGCCGAAAGAAATATAAGAGCTTTATCTGGAATTTCGTGTGATAACCTTTGTTAAGTGACATTACCAAAGAATGTCGAATGAATTGAAATAGGGAATTTGCAAAGGTATAGGACTTCTTTTGTAGTGCCAATAACTATAATTAGACTGTGCACCGATGGTTGTGAAATATTGTTCCAACGTACCTCAGCGATATTTTGATCGTTTGTAAGATCATGTGGCAAAGTGCCGATTTTTTTTTATTTAGGAGTTCTTTTACTGATGGAATTTAGTGTTGGTATTATCGTGCCTAATTTATATTTTTTAAAGATCTTGCTTTGGAAGTTCTGTGTGATAAACTTTGACGTCTGTGGACGTATAATTTTAAGTTTCATGTGTTTTCTTGTGCATTAGCACAACTTGACATGCTTCTTACTTGCGTTCATAATTTATGGCGTTAATAATTTATGGTAACGTATTGGTAATTCTTATATTTTTGATGGTGTCCCAACTTAATGGGTTTCCATTTATTATTGTTGCTCGAGTTACGAGGTAGATGATCAAAAATAATGTTTGATATCGATATAGAGATTCTTGATAAAGGAATCTAGATTTATTATTGACACATATACTTGTGCTTTATCCTTAATTATCAATTGTTATGGCTTTTGAAATTTCTTATAGATATACATATCTATATAATCATATATTTCACATGCTGTAATATACATACCCTTTATAAGGTTAATGTATTTAACAGATTCTTTATTTTCAAAAACAAGTCTGATATTAGGCCATGATACTTATTTAGGGAAATCTTGTCACTTGTTTGACATTCTATATACCCCATCTTACCCGGTTCGCGCCGGAGAGGTAACTTCAGTATATCCGGATAAGCTGGAGAGTCTGCTACTCTATACCCAGTTTTGCCGGAGAAAATTTTCTATTACCCATAAATAGTATCTTTTCAAGATTTTAAAAGTGTCTCTTTTATTAGGACTTTTATCCAGAATCAAGGAAATTTGTATTTCCATAATATATCTTTATTCTTGACCAAGTAATACTAATAAACAAGAATAAATAGCAATTAAATGCGGTTGCCTGCTAGTCGTTATTCTTATTGAATACCAATTATACTTATTTATACTTATATAAGAAATTTTATCTTGAAATTTATATTAAGATAAAATTCTTAAGTTCAAGTCTAAATATTATTCAGAGTGCTATCAGATAATATTAAGGTTTCTAATTCTCCGTTTCACTTAGGTATTATTATAATACCTAATTGCGTAACCCAGTGGCTTAGCTTATACTAAGGCATCTTTTCTTATGTTCAAGTCTAAATGCTATCAGATGTGCTACCAATTAATAGCAATCTCCTAACTCTTTTATTTAAGCTTAAGTATTGTTATCACAACACTTATAGGCTTAAAGCAGTGGCTTAGCTCTGATACCACCTTTACTGTCACGACCCCGACCCTATCTGGCCGGAATCGGTGCCGTGAACAGTCCAGTGGTACCGGTGATTATTTTGAAAAACATTGCAGCGGAAATTTCATCAGGACTGTGAGTTAGGAAAAATATCACAGTTTAGAAACACCGGATTTTATTTAAATAGATGGAATAAATTCCATGTTTTACAAAGGTAGCATTTATTAAAAACAATATTTCTTAATTTGATTTAATTAATAAAATAAGCCACTTCTTGAAGTCTTTTAGCGCCGGATCCAATCCTTACTCCAATCTACTGTAATTACCTGAAACGCGTTTTAAAAATGTTTTGTCAGCGGGAAATACTGAGTGAATTATTCTAGTTACTGGAAAATGACACATTTGTTATAATTCACAGTGTTAAGATCTTTTACAATGTTTCTGATATCAACCAACTACCCACAGTACTTTACCACTCGACCCATTGGCCCACCTGTCCAATGGTGTCTGTGATTATGGTCATATCACCCAATGGCTGCCCCAATGGTGACGATTATCAAGTAATGTGCACAATACCCCACATACCGGCTGTAATTTGGTGATTACATAAACTTAATCACTGTAAGTTATAATTCTGAAAATAATTTGGAGTATTGTAAAACAGTTAACAACTCACAAACGGTGAGAAAAAGTTTATAAAAGAGAATAACTCACAAATCAGCATGCAGTATTTGAATTAACAAGCTTCATGGTTCAGATTCTTCTGAGAATTAGCATCTACTTTGATTGTAAGTGTATTAAGACTAATAATCCTAATTTAGGAAATGATGCACACAAAACCGGGTTAATGATCAATACAGCTTTTACGATAACTCACGAGATCAAATTCTCATAATGAATGACAAAGTGCAATACTTCAACTCATTTATCGAATTAACGACAAACGACAAAGTATAATACTTCAACTCATTTATCGAATTATCGACAAACGACAAAGTATAACCCAATGTGGGCGGCACTTAGACATTCTTTGGATATATTGATCCCGGAAAATGAATCGTAATAGCGATCGAGTAATTACCCTGTTCCGCGGCAGCGATTCGAGTGTGGTGTGTGTTTAATTGTGGTATAACGGCTCTAATTCGACGCACAGACAGCAATTGAACGTCGTTTTAACTTCTCTGTGCTACTGCCAAGGTCGGCTATTTATAGTAAAAATTTGGACTCGCTTACGGACCGTATGCTTGGTCCCTTACGGTCCGTAAAGGAACCGGTTTGCTTACGATCCGTAAGGACTTTCCCTTACGGTCCGTAAAGGATGCGATCTAGCTTGTAGATTAGCCTAGTCAGTGGTATAGGCTTGGTGACTCAATTTGAAATCGAAATTCAGTATAGACAACGAATTTTAAAAGATAATTATCAAATAGGGTTTAGTCCCCCTGAGTTTTAGGGGCCCTGATCCTGATTCCGATTGTTCCGGAAATTTTAGGATTTGTGCAGGTTTACTTGGGTGTCTCAACTATGGTTCCCTATTGGGTAAATAAAATAATAGGCATGACTTTTGATGAAAGTGGTTTACAAAATAGAAATAATAAATAATAAATAATAGTTTTGGGTAAATCATAAAAAGAGAATAAAATGATGAGAAAAAGGAATGGACCCACTGTGTAACTTTAGGGTTCAACTAGAAGACTCCTGGTATAATTTTTGGGTATAACCTTTGGGTTATTAAAATATATATTGCGCTCGTGGTAAGTATAATACCCCTAATTCAACCTTGTCCCGAAGTTCCGAAATAGAATCCAAACGAACTTAGTCAGACAGAGCGTTGACATGCGTTATGGGACTCAGATCAATCGGAAAGGGTAACGATGATCGGGAGTTAAAACACTTAAAACGGAACAAGACTTTTATTTAGTATAATATAAAAGAAAATTTTTAATTTAAAGAAAGTAATGGGATGTCTGGCGAAATCAGAGGGTAGAAAGAAATAGCAATTGATATGTTGTGAAGTCCTCATATATTTATAGTAAAATTTAGCTTGAATCTCAAGCGGAGGACACGTATTCTTGAAGTCCATTTTGAGGTTACACATAGCCATTTATCCTATACATATGATTGGTGGAAATTTTCATTCTTATCAAAAATGTACGTAGGCATTCTTTAAAAGTTTGTCTTAATTTTAATATTTTATTATTTTCTTCATAATAGATAATACCTCCATATAAATTTCGATTTATTATAATTATTTCTATTTATCATGTACACGTACATGATTTTACAAATTTAAATATTAATATTATTATTTTATTATTATATATATTATAAATTATTCAACTGCTTTACTATTTTGGTGCGTATAACTTCTAAAATACGATGTTTTATAAAAATATGAATATGTTATTTAAAACGAGAATATTTATATCTACATTTTGAACCAGGTTTCATTAAAAACGTAGTAGGTTCAAATATAATGTATTTTAATAATTTAGTTATTAAACGGTTCCTGGGTCTGACTAGGTACTTCATGTTTCTAATAGTTAACTTTCCCGTAATCTACCCGTCTAATAATATAAGTTATTATATACTTTTATTTTATTTAGAAAGTTCACCTATATACATGCCAATTTATTAATATAATAATTCAACCAACTATATAAAATAGTGTTTATAACTATTTAGTTTGAATATTTGTATTAAAAATAAACTAGTTACTAATTACTAGTGGTTTAATAAATTTAACCAAACTTATAATTTTTTTTTTATGATAAAAATAGGAATGTTACATCATGCAATCCACAGCGCCTTTTTCCCCAGTAAAATCTCGGGATTTGTAGGAAACAAAATACTTATATGTGCAACCCTTGACGCGAGGTGCATTATCGAACACTATCTTCTTAGGACGGGCACTATTCTCATTTGATGAATGACGATCATCATCCTTCTTAGGTTTAGAGGGTGGTTTGCTATGAGATTCAGAATGGGTTCTTGTTTTTGAGTGTGGTGCAGATCGAGTCCTACTTCGAGACTCGCTATATTCTTCATACTACCGCTCTAAGGCCTCTTTAACAGTGTTGTCTATTAACGCCTTTAATTCAGCGCCCGTTATATTAACTTGGGCGTTATCGTTCTCATCCTCCTTTGGATGACTGCTATTCTCGCCTGAGTCAGCCATTGAAATCTTGATCTGCTACAAAAGATAATAACAGAAGTCTTATTCGGGAGTTTGTTATGGAATTACCCCTTATTGGGTAATTCATCAACCATGGTAAACATAGACCGTATCTGGTTAATTTGTTACTCACATTTATTTAGGATTTGAATATAATTTATCCTAATTACAACAATATTGTTAATGGCACAAAAGCCTAGTTACAGAGACATTTTTATATTATAAGCCAGGATTTCGGAGAATCAAGGCATGCAGGTTTGAACATAGTTCCATACCTTTCCGACAGGGAGTCATAGACTACAGCTGTCCTTTGTCTTATATGACAATGAGTATAGCCCGTAGGCATTACATCGCTAATGGATGCTTGATAAGTGATCATCTACTTGATGATTTAAACCCATGATTTATAAATCATTAATTTAGGTTTTGCAATCCTTAGAAGGATCCTTGTGCAAAATGACGCGTGTGATTTTAACGAATCACGTCTGCCAGGAGGGTTAACATGTTTACAGAGGTTAACCAGAATTTGAATCTTTTAATCAGGTCTTACCATCTTGGCCGGGTCTTATAATGACACCAGGCTAGGTTTCACCATTAAGATTCTTTATTTAATAACTGGTAGGCAGATTAATTTAAAAGGAATGATTTTTGATTTATTTATTTCATATAATAGTGCATATAATGACAAAATGAATTTCATAAACTTAACATTCCATTAAACATAAGAAGGTTACACACTGCCCTAAACGGGACTTTTAAACAGACAAAATACCTACGCAGAGGTTATACGGAAAACAAGTCCTCGCAGGGACTAAATACTAGGATAGATGTCCGCGCAGGGACTGAAAGATAAGTCCACACAAAGACTGAAAGGCAAGTCCACGCAGGGACTAAACACACAATAAATGTTCACGCAGGGACTAAAACAAATAAATGTCCACACAGGGACTAGATTAAAATAGGAAATACACTAGTACATGTCACACCCCGATTTCCACGTGTCACCGGTGGGCCCGGTGTGGGGTACAGTGACGTAGTTGGCATCGTCATAGACAATCAACACAATATAATAATGCACAGCGGAAGCAGAATAGATACATTTCAACTTTAAATAAAGTGCAATAATAAATATCACAGTAGTTGGAACGGATCCACAGGCGGATCAAATAAAATAAGATAAAAATTGTTCAACAGATATTTTGTCGTCCGAGCTTGCGAGACTATAGTGGACGCTCTTAGGAAACAGCCAGCCTAGTTCGTATAGTACCTGCACTTAACCTTTTGGGAAAAATACGTCAGTTTACACTGGTAAATACAAATCAACCGACTCATTTTGAAAATGATTTAAAATTGATTTAAATGCACAAGGCATAAATATTTTTATTAACTTGGGATAATTATATAATATAAACTTGTGAACGATTTACATGCACTCGTATCTTTGGTGGCCCGGGATCTACTGTCCGGGCTAAGAATTAAATGACACACCACATTAAAGAGTTATACACGCCGAGTGTACGCCTACACCCCGTGCTCTGGTCGTGGCCATCTCGTAAGATAATGCCAAGGATATCCGGGACACGGTCAATAACCCCCCAAAGCCTAAAGTAAGACAAGACTGTTTAAACGAGTCACACAAGCTATTCAAGACTGTACACCCATAAGGTGCAGGACTTGTGCGCCCGATCAAGCGGTATTTTAAATACCGTACCCCAAGCCCGTATAGGGAAAATAAGTCAAAATGTATTTACCTGAGCAAGTATGTAACACAAACGGTAAGTGTGGTAGCTTTTACTGGGCCTCCTAATCTGGAACAAAGGTTTATAATTAACCTATTAGATTCCTAACGGGTCTTTTATTTAAGCCTAAGTTTTGACCGGTTAGTTTTAAGAATGATACGGTTTACGCACGATTAAGCGAAAGACCGGATAGAATGTGATTTAGACCCGACAAGTTTGAATACTTGTATAATATGGGTATACTAAATACATTCTGGATTTTGAAATAAAAATGATATCGTTTGACCCGTTTCGGTTAATTTACGCAAACTAGTTACGTGAACCGAACCGAACGCAAAAAGGGCGTTACGGGTAGCCAAAAGAATCAAATGCAAGTTTCCTGATATAATATGCTTTAAATATGATATAACATCAGTAAGTTATGTTCCATATTGCCCGGAATAAGTTTAAACTCAATTTATGCCTTAGAAGGGCATGTTGGTCATTTAAGAGATTGTAAAAGAGTTAAATTAGAAATCTGAGGTTCGGGTCTGGTTCATACAGAAAATATACTTAGTTTAACATGTTATAACAGTAGGGTATGACCCATATATCAAATTTATCATTTAAAACCAAACTATGCACCGTAGGGGTATTTTAGTAATTTCACAAGGGCTAAAACTGCCAAAACTGGAAACCTGAGTTCAAAGTATTATACTTACTGTTATTATCTGAAAATGTACAATTTACATCAGTAGGTATAAGTCTTATATGTTAAAAACGGGTATAACGCTTACTATGCGCTTAAAACGCTAAAAATGCGATTTAGAGCCGTTTCCGGGTTTATATATGAAAGCTGAGATTTTTATATTTCCAGAAGGCTCAAAATAATTTATTTAACATATAAAATCAGTAGGAAAGGTTTCGGGTCAAAAGAATGTGTAAAACTCATTTTATGGCTAAAACGGTCAAAACCGACATAAGCCGAAATAATTAAGCGATCTAAGATACGATCAGCCAAAAATTAAATAAAAATCATATAAAATCCCAAAATATTATATTACATCTGTTGGTAAAAAGTTTCGTATCAAAACGTGGCCAGAAACGGGTTCTACGCGAAAAGGGCCGTTTATGTAAATTTATAATATAGTTTTACGCTAATGGCCATAACTCACAATCTGGACCACCAACTGATCCGAAATTTTCGGTGCAAGTTTATATATTAGAAATAAAGATTTCTATCCTTTCACTTTTCCAAAAATCACGTTTTATACCAAAAAGGGCAAAATAGTCAACTTTTAAGCATAATCGGAAACATGCAATTTAATCGGCTAAGCATAGATTCAAACAATAAAAATTCCAGAAAGTTTTACCAAAATAAAAATGGTCAAAAATACTTTTCAATACAGATCTCGAACATGCATGTACGAATCCGAATCGATAGTCTACGAAATAATCGTTTTATAGGACTTTCGGTTCCGATTCGTATTTATACTATAGATTGTCGAGTTGATCGTGGTAAAACACATTCTTATATTCATAATAAAGCTATCTATGAAGATCAAACAGATTGCATGTCATTTATTTTACCATTTAAGCTATTTTTCTCAAAAATCACTTCTGTTGACTTTTTAGAATCACGTTTGACTCGACAATTAGCATGCATGTAGTGGGATTCAGATAGTACCCTATAGAGGGTTTGTTTCCCACATAAATACCAACATATATCAGGTTTCAATTCGAGAAATGACTGATTGAAACTTGTTTAATCAGAAAGTCAAAGCTTATGAACAAACAGTTTGACTTTTAGCAATAATCAAAGCAAGAACGGATTAGAGATTGAATTGAGAGCTTACAAGGGTCCTATAGATGCTTAGTGAACACTAGGATGCTGCCTTAACGTTCAGATATGCTCCAGAAATCTGCCTTGAATGTTCTTGCAAATGAGAGCTTCTTGTTTACTATTGCAAGTGCCAAGAATGAGTGAATAATCTGATTTAAAGATGGATTCAGAGCTTTGGGAGTAGCCTACTGTAGTAATAGCCATGCATGGGGTTTAATTGGAGCATTTGGAGGTGGTAACAGCTGGATTGCACACAAGATTCGGACCCAAATAGCTGAAATCACGAGTTCTGCACCTGGGCCTGGGTCGCGGCCCGCGTAAGCCTGTCCAGGCGGGCCGCCTGGCCTCTGTTGCTGTCAAACTTTGCCACATCTTGGCAGTTTTGGTCCCTGTCTTCGCGATTGATGTTTCGGCTCTTGAATTTGACTCGTAAACCCTAAATCTTGGTTTTTAAGAACCTTAGGACATTTACCAACATGGTAATGTCCTCGGATAACTTTGCGCTCAACCGAAAAGCCACGAAATTCGACGTTGACGCTTTTAGTCCTTCAAGTACGGTTTTGGCCATAACTTTCTCATACGTTGACGAAACTTCACGAAATTTTTACCACATATTCTAGTGAGTATATTTTAGCTTCTCAAAGCTTTGGGTCTGCAAAAAGTTCACTCAGAGGTATAAATTAAACATGTTGACACTTTTGGCCCCTATAGTTTGCAATTCCTCACTTTTGTGCAATTTCTGCGTCGTATGATCCATGAACCACCCGTTTAAGGTTATAACCATTATGTAGGGTTATCATAGAGTCTATTTATCCATTGTTGACACTTTGGACCCTTACGTTCCATAGTTTTCACTATTTGTCACTTTTAGTCCCTCTAAAGTTCATTTTCACATACCGGAACCTTATGACACGTGTCAAGACATTATTGGACGAAATTTTTCGAGGTGTTACATCCTCACCCCCTTAAAAGAAATCTCGTCCCCGAGATTTACTGAAACAAATGGGGATATTTTTCTTGCATCGTGGATTCCACTTCCCACGTGTATTCGGGACCTCTACGGGCATCCCATTTGACCTTGACAATAGGTACGTGCTTCCTTCGAAGCTTCTTTACCTGTCGATCCTCAATCGACAAAGGTTTTTCTACGAACTTCAAACTTTCGTCTATGTGTATATCTGTATGCGGTATAACCAGTGATTCGTCAGCGAAACACTTCTTCAAATTACAGATGTGAAACACATTATGAATGGCGCTAAGCTCTTCAGGCAAGTTTAACTTATAAGCGACTGACCCGACACATTCGATAATCTCGAAAGGTCCTATGTATCTCGGGCTCAGCTTGCCTTTCTTTCCAAATCGCATCACACCCTTCCAGGGTGATACTTTAAGCAATACTTTTTCACCTACATCAAAGTGAAAATCTTTGCGCTTAGGATCCGCATAACTTTTCTGCCTATCCCTGGCAGCTTTCAGACGATCGCGAATCTGAACGATCTTGTCTGTCGTCTCGAAGACGATATCTGGTCCTGACAGTTGGACGTCTCCAACTTCTGCCCAACAAATGGGCGATCTACACTTTCTACCGTATAAGGCCTCAAAAGGCGCAGCCTTTATGCTGGAATGGTAGCTATTGTTGTAGGAGAATTCAATCAGTGGTAGGTTCTTATCCCAACTACCACCAAGTCGATCGCACATGCACGAAGCATGTCTTCCAAAGTTTGAATAGTACGCTCACTCTGACCATCAGTCTGAGGATGATAAGCCGTACTAAAATTCAAACGAGTGCCCAACGATTGTTGGAAACTCTTCCAAAAATGCGACGTATATCTAGTATCTCTATCGGAGATAATAGATATAGGTATACCATGTAACGCTACAATCTTATCGACGTATAATTGAGCTAGCATATCTGAGCTATACGTCTCTTTGATGGGTAGAAAATGAGCTGACTTAGTCAGTCTATCTACTATGACCCATATGGTATCATTTCCCTTTTTCGTCTTCGGCAACTTGGTGATGAAATCCATTGTCACCATTTCCCACTTCCATTTGGGAATTTCAGGTTGTTGAAGCAAACCTGACGGCTTCTGATGCTCGGCCTTGACTTGCGCACAAGTCAAGCATTTAGCTACATGCTCAGCTACTGACTTTTTCAAACCAATCCACCAGTAGTTTGTTTTCAAATCCTGGTACATCTTATCAGCTCCAGGATGAACGGAATATTTAGAGCTGTGGGCTTCCTGGAGGATAACATCCCGAAGTCCTCCATAAACTGGAACCCATATTCGTCCGTTTAGTCGTAGCATTCCATCTTTGTCGTGGGATAACTGCTCCTCAGTTACTCCCAACTTTTCTTCAGGATAGTTAGCTTCCAGCACAGCTTCCTTCTGTGCAGCTAACACCCTTTCATTCAAATTATTTCTTATCTCAATGCGCTTGGCATTGATTCTGATTGGCTTCACCCTTTCCTTTCTACTTAAGGCGTCGGCAACCACATTTGCCTTGCCTGGATGGTATCGTATCTCGCAATCATAGTCATTGAGAGTTTCCATCCATCGCCTTTGACGCATGTTCAATTCCTTCTGATTGAACAGATGCTGAAGACTCTTGTGATCCGAATAAATTATGCACTTGGTGCCATACAAGTAATGTCTCCATAGCTTCAATGCAAATACAACCGCACCCAATTCCAAATCGTGGGTGGTGTAGTTCTTCTCGTGCACCTTTAGCTGGCGAGAAGCGTAGGCAATGACTTTGCCTTTCTGCATGAGTACGCAACCCATGCCCGTATGTGATGCGTCACAATACACCACAAATTCCTCTATTCCATCAGGCAATGTCAACACTGGCGCATTGCTCAACTTCTTCTTCAAGATATCGAAGGATTCTTGCTGCTTAGGGCCCCAATCGAACTTAATCTTCTTACGGGTCAATGAAGTTAGGGGCACAGCAATTCTCGAAAAGTTCTCGATAAATCGCCTATAGTATCCTGCCAATCCGAGGAAACTGCGAATCTCGGTAGGAGTCTTCGGCTCCTGCCAGTTCATGACTGCTTCTACTTTAGCGGGATCTACTTGGATACCACGCTCGCCTACAACATGTCCAAGGAATTGGACTTCTCGAAGCCAAAATTCACACTTCGAAAATTTGGCATAAAGCTTCTCTTGATGCAGAAGTTTGAGAATACAACGAAGGTGTTTCTCATGGTCAGCTTGGCTCTTCGAGTAGATAAGGATGTCGTCAATAAAGACGATGACAAATTTATCTAAATAAGGCTTGCAGACACGATTCATGAGATCCATGAATGCGGCTGGTGCGTTGGTGAGCCCAAACGGCATCACTAGGAACTCGTAATGTCCATATCGAGTCCTAAACGCTGTCTTGTGTACGTCTTCCTCCTTGACCTTCAACTGGTGATAACCTGACCTCAGGTCAATCTTGGAGAAATAGCTTGCTCCTTGCAACTGATCGAACAGATCGTCGATCCTGGGTAACGGATATCTATTCTTGATAGTGACTTTATTAAGCTCACGGTAATCGATGCACAGACGCATCGATCCATCCTTCTTCTTAACGAACAAGATTGGCGCTCCCCAAGGAGACGAGCTAGGTCTTATAAAACCTTTAGCTAACAGGTCATCCAACTGCGTCCTCAACTCCTTCATCTCCGTTGGTGCCAATCTATATGGTGCTCTTGCTACAGGTGCTGCGCCTGGTATGATATCTATCCGAAACTCTACTTGCCTATCCGGTGGCAAACCGGGTAGTTCTTCAGGAAATACTTCAGGATATTCCGAGATAACAGGGATATCTTCAATCTTCGGCTTCGGCTCATCAATGGTAACTTGTGCCATATAAATGACACATCCTTTCTGCATGCATCTGGATGCCTTGAGCAAGGACACTTGCTCAGGCAATCCATGCTGGGTATCTCCTTGAATAGTGAGTGACTCACCAGACGGAGTCTTCACTACTACTTGCTTTCTGTTGCACAGAATCTGGGCTTGGTTACTCGATAACCAATCCATGCCTATCACTATGTCGAATCCAGCTAGCTTAAAGGGAAGCAAGGATAACGGGAAAGAATGATTCCTAATGGATATAACACATCCATCTAAAACAGTCGAGGCGGTTTCTATGGTTCCATCGGCTAATTCCACCTCGTATTTTACGCTTAAGGTTTTAACAGGAAGGTTCAACAATTTACAAAACTTATCATCTACAAACGACTTATCGGCTCCTGAATCAAACAAGACTCTAGCAAAAACATCATTTACAAGAAACGTACCGGTAATGACGTTGTCTTCAAGGACTGCTTCCTTAGCGTCCATTCTGAAAACTCTCGCATTAGTCTTCTTCCCATCATCAACCTTCTTTGCATTCTTTGGGCAGTTGGGCCGAATGTGCCCTTTCTCGTTGCAACCAAAACAGGTTGCATCCTTCATTTTCTTGCAATCCACAGCTTTATGATCTGTGGACTTGCAGATCCCACAACGTTTCTCGAAAGACTGGGACTTAGACTCTTGCCTGCATCTCCCAAAGTGATGCCTCCTACAAACCTTGCATTTGGGTTTTTCACCCGACTGATCTCCTTTCTTGAACCCCGACCCTTTCCTATGGTCGTTGTTTCCCTTGTGTCGTTTCTCAGATCTTCGTGAGGTGTCATCCTCACGTTTCCTTTTGTTTTCTTCTGAGCTCTTAATAGCTCTTAGTCTAACGACATCTTGAGTGAGGGAGAGGGATAGATCAGCGACTGATCTAAATGTAGTAGGCCTTGAAGCCTTGACGCTTGCCTTTATCTCCGGTGCCAGACCCCCAATAAATCGAGCGATCCTACGCGGCTCCGGGGTCACCAGATAAGGCACTAACCGGGATAAAGTGTTGAACGTAGTAAGATACGCTTGACAATCGAGATTCTTCATAACTAGAGACACAAAATCCGATTCAATTCTCTCGACCTCATGCTGCGGACAGAAATTTTCCTTGATCAGTGCTACAAACTGATCCCAAGTCATGCTATACAGAGCGGTCTTTCCAGCAGCTTGTAGAAGCGACTTCCACCATGCTAACGCGTCACCCTTGAACGACTGGGACGCGTACTTCACAACATCTCTATCAGCACACCCGCTGATATCAACCACAGTATCCATCTCATCAATCCACGTCATACAATCGACGGCTCCCTTTTCCCCAGTGAAATCTCTGGGCTTGCAAGATACAAAATACTTGTACGTACAGGACTTGCTGTACGTATCATGCTTCAGCTTAATCTCCTGCTTTGGGACGCTGCTGTGGTTGGAGGAGTGATTATCATCCTCAGCTTTCTTCGGCTCACTCTTTTTAGAGGGTGGCTTACTATGAGCCTCAGAATGAGTCTTGGGCTTTGCGTGCGTTTCTGTTCGGGTCCTACTCCGAGTACCACTAGATTCCCTGAATTGCCTATCCATAGCTTTGGCAACAGCGTTATCTATCAGTGCTTGCAACTCTGCACCGGTAACGTGAATCTTTGCATTATCTGAGTGTTCCCCAGAATGACTGTTGGTCTCCTCCGATTTGGCCATTGTAGCTTTAAGCTACAATAAAGGACAAGGTCTATTTAGAAACCTAACAGTATCATCGTTCTAGATGATTTATTAACCATGGTATCAAGAACCTTAGCAGTTAATTTAATAATTTCATTCAGGCTCTTAATAGCAATCAAGGAATGAAAATATATACATTGGCACCATAGGCCTAGTCACATGGACAATCACTAAATTATAAATTTAGATTTTTATAGGATTATAAATTGTATAGTTAAACAAATAATCCGTTACTAGACAGAGAGTCATAAACCACAATTGTCACTATATGACATAGTCATAACCCGTAGGTATCAAGTCATTAATAGACTTGTGTACAGATACAATCTGTAGATAATTTATTAAAAAGGGTGGCTTGTGTGATTCTACCGGTCACGCTTAGCCAGGAATGTTAACATGTTTTCAGATGTTAACAGGGAGTTGAATCCTTTCAACCAGGTTTTACCATCATGGCCAGGCCTGTTAATAAGGCATTCAAGCTAGGTTATACCTTACTAAGATTCTTATAAATGGCAAATCAAATAAAAATTGATATTTTCCATTATTTTAATATTATATTCATGCATATAAACAAAATGAGAAATTTAAATTAACCATTTCAAATTTCAAATAAAGTACTAGTACATCTTGGCCCTAAACGGGACTTTAATTCAAATAACACGAATAACATGCCCGCGCAGGGGCTAAACAACTAACAACAACAACAAATAAAATAAAACAAACCCACGCAGGGGTTAACAGAACAACATACCCTCGCAGGGGTAGAATAAGGGAAATATACCCACGTAGGGGTAAAGTACAGAATAGATGTCCACGCAGGGACATGAGTAGTGAGATAACAATCAAAGGATTCAATGATCCTTCTTACTCTTACCCTTGAGTAAGTCAAACACCTTCTTGAACATGCCACTGTTGCGTCGGCGATCAGCTCGCATCTCTTGTTGCAACTCACGTCGCATACTGTTAATCCCATGCAGGATTTCTTGAACCTGCGGCGGCGACATCATAGGCGCCGGCGGCGGTGGCTGATACTGCTGCGGCTGCGGTGGCTGTGGCTGCTGGTAACCCGGAGGGTAACCAAAAGTAGACTGCCCAGCAGTCCAAGTGTCTCCAAATGGACCACTAGGTGGGAGTGAGCTGTAGTTCACAGCTTGCCAATAAGGGTCTCCTGTGTAATCATAACCCTGAGGGAAAACCTGCTCGAACGGGTTAAACTGGGCTGCGCTAGCGTAAGCCGGAATCGGCTCTCCATAGTTCTGCGGCGGCAGAGGCGGGATCGGTACTGAAGTGACCTCCGATACGGGATGCTGAGACTCCCCCGTCTCGGACTCCTCGGGAAGAGGCGTGTAGCGGCTGCTACCAACATGTGGAGGGGTGCCTATGCGAATCCCTCCGCGCGTAGACATACGCGCATTCCTCCTTGGCCTCTGAGGCGGAGGAGGTAAAACTGGTGGCGACGGTGGTGACGGAGTGATCACGTCACGCCATAGGGCCTCAGATAGGTCCTGCTGTAGAGGCGGCTGCTGCTGAAGCTGCTGCTGCTGAGAGTGGTGCTGCGAGTGCACCGGCGAACCATGGCGAGACTGGAGCATCGGAGAGTTGTGGCGGCTGGGGGTGTAATACCAATCGTACTACTTAAATCTCTCCTGAAAGCTGTCCACACCATTGTAGGGTGATCCCCTAAATGGCGACCCATCCGATATCTCAATGGGATGGTTGGGCGTACCTGACGGTGGCAGTGAAGGGTCCGTGTCTTCATCAACCTCCATCTCGTGATCACCAGGAAAGTGGTCCTCCGGTCCTAGTGGGTTATGACCCACTGGCTCATCCACAAAAGCATCAGGGTTATACAGACCCTGGTAAACTGGTGCTGGGTATTGGTGAGGCGACTGATGGAGCGGTATGTAAGATCCATGAGACCCATGGGGCCCATTCTCCGAGTGGGGCTCAAATGATTGGGGTAGTGATGGTGAAGTGCTCATAGACACCGAGTGTCTAGCCGGCTCGGCGAATGATCCCCAAAGATCATTGGCTGCAGTGTGGTGCGTAGCTGACGGAGCTCGTCTGTGTGAGGGTCCTGCCTCATGGTCGTGCGATGTAGCGAATCCTCCTCGACCTCTCATTCGTGGCGGCATAATGATCCTGTCAAAAATTAAACAAGTTGCACAACAAATATATAAGACAAAGCAAATAATGAGATTAAAATAAAATAAACGAAATGTTGAACATTTCCTAAGTTCTTTGTCTAGACTCGAAAATCGAGGAATGTGCAATTGTGAAACTGAGATTAAACACATTAGGATAGTGTTTAATTCACTCAGCGTTGGCTCTGATACCAACCTGTCACACCCCGATTTCCACGTGTCACCGGTGGGCCCGGTGTGGGGTACAGTGACGTAGTTGGCATCGTCATAGACAATCAACACAATATAATAATGCACAGCGGAAGCAGAATAGATACATTTCAACTTTAAATAAAGTGCAATAATAAATATCACAGTAGTTGGAACGGATCCACAGGCGGATCAAATAAAATAAGATAAAAATTGTTCAACAGATATTTTGTCGTCCGAGCTTGCGAGACTATAGTGGACGCTCTTAGGAAACAGCCAGCCTAGTTCGTATAGTACCTGCACTTAACCTTTTGGGAAAAATACGTCAGTTTACACTGGTAAATACAAATCAACCGACTCATTTTGAAAATGATTTAAAATTGATTTAAATGCACAAGGCATAAATATTTTTATTAACTTGGGATAATTATATAATATAAACTTGTGAACGATTTACATGCACTCGTATCTTTGGTGGCCCGGGATCTACTGTCCGGGCTAAGAATTAAATGACACACCACATTAAAGAGTTATACACGCCGAGTGTACGCCTACACCCCGTGCTCTGGTCGTGGCCATCTCGTAAGATAATGCCAAGGATATCCGGGACACGGTCAATAACCCCCCAAAGCCTAAAGTAAGACAAGACTGTTTAAACGAGTCACACAAGCTATTCAAGACTGTACACCCATAAGGTGCAGGACTTGTGCGCCCGATCAAGCGGTATTTTAAATACCGTACCCCAAGCCCGTATAGGGAAAATAAGTCAAAATGTATTTACCTGAGCAAGTATGTAACACAAACGGTAAGTGTGGTAGCTTTTACTGGGCCTCCTAATCTGGAACAAAGGTTTATAATTAACCTATTAGATTCCTAACGGGTCTTTTATTTAAGCCTAAGCTTTGACCGGTTAGTTTTAAGAATGATACGGTTTACGCACGATTAAGCGAAAGACCGGATAGAATGTGATTTAGACCCGACAAGTTTGAATACTTGTATAATATGGGTATACTAAATACATTCTGGATTTTGAAATAAAAATGATATCGTTTGACCCGTTTCGGTTAATTTACGCAAACTAGTTACGTGAACCGAACCGAACGCAAAAAGGGCGTTACGGGTAGCCAAAAGAATCAAATGCAAGTTTCCTGATATAATATGCTTTAAATATGATATAACATCAGTAAGTTATGTTCCATATTGCCCGGAATAAGTTTAAACTCAATTTATGCCTTAGAAGGGCATTTTGGTCATTTAAGAGATTGTAAAAGAGTTAAATTAGAAATCTGAGGTTCGGGTCTGGTTCATACAGAAAATATACTTAGTTTAACATGTTATAACAGTAGGGTATGACCCATATATCAAATTTATCATTTAAAACCAAACTATGCACCGTAGGGGTATTTTAGTAATTTCACAAGGGATAAAACTGCCAAAACTGGAAACCTGAGTTCAAAATATTATACTTACTGTTATTATCTGAAAATGTACAATTTACATCAGTAGGTATAAGTCTTATATGTTAAAAACGGGTATAACGCTTACTATGCGCTTAAAACGCTAAAAATGCGATTTAGAGCCGTTTCCGGGTTTATATATGAAAGCTGAGATTTTTATATTTCCAGAAGGCTCAAAATAATTTATTTAACATATAAAATCAGTAGGAAAGGTTTCGGGTCAAAAGAATGTGTAAAACTCATTTTATGGCTAAAACGGTCAAAACCGACATAAGCCGAAATAATTAAGCGATCTAAGATACGATCAGCCAAAAATTAAATAAAAATCATATAAAATCCCAAAATATTATATTACATCTGTTGGTAAAAAGTTTCGTATCAAAACGTGGCCAGAAATGGGTTCTACGCGAAAAGGGCCGTTTATGTAAATTTATAATATAGTTTTACGCTAATGGCCATAACTCACAATCTGGACCACCAACTGATCCGAAATTTTCGGTGCAAGTTTATATATTAGAAATAAAGATTTCTATCCTTTCACTTTTCCAAAAATCATGTTTTATACCAAAAAGGGCAAAATAGTCAACTTTTAAGCATAATCGGAAACATGCAATTTAATCGGCTAAGCATAGATTCAAACAATAAAAATTCCAGAAAGTTTTACCAAAATAAAAATGGTCAAAAATACTTTCCAATACAGATCTCGAACATGCATGTACGAATCCGAATCGATAGTCTACGAAATAATCGTTTTATAGGACTTTCGGTTCCGATTCGTATTTATACTATAGATTGTCGAGTTGATCGTGGTAAAACACATTCTTATATTCATAATAAAGCTATCTATGAAGATCAAACAGATTGCATGTCATTTATTTTACCATTTAAGCTATTTTTCTCAAAAATCACTTCTGTTGACTTTTTAGAATCACGTTTGACTCGACAATTAGCATGCATGTAGTGGGATTCAGATAGTACCCTATAGAGGGTTTGTTTCCCACATAAATACCAACATATATCAGGTTTCAATTCGAGAAATGACTGATTGAAACTTGTTTAATCAGAAAGTCAAAGCTTATGAACAAACAGTTTGACTTTTAGCAATAATCAAAGCAAGAACGGATTAGAGATTGAATTGAGAGCTTACAAGGGTCCTATAGATGCTTAGTGAACACTAGGATGCTGCCTTAACGTTCAGATATGCTCCAGAAATCTGCCTTGAATGTTCTTGCAAATGAGAGCTTCTTGTTTACTATTGCAAGTGCCAAGAATGAGTGAATAATCTGATTTAAAGATGGATTCAGAGCTTTGGGAGTAGCCTACTGTAGTAATAGCCATGCATGGGGTTTAATTGGAGCATTTGGAGGTGGTAACAGCTGGATTGCACACAAGATTCGGACCCAAATAGCTGAAATCACGAGTTCTACACCTGGGCCTGGGTCGCGGCCCGCGTAAGCCTGTCCAGGCGGGCCGCCTGGCCTCTGTTGCTGTCAAACTTTGCCACATCTTGGCAGTTTTGGTCCCTGTCTTCGCGATTGATGTTTCGGCTCTTGAATTTGACTCGTAAACCCTAAATCTTGGTTTTTAAGAACCTTAGGACATTTACCAACATGGTAATGTCCTCGGATAACTTTGCGCTCAACCGAAAAGCCACGAAATTCGACGTTGACGCTTTTAGTCCTTCAAGTACGGTTTTGGCCATAACTTTCTCATACGTTGACGAAACTTCACGAAATTTTTACCACATATTCTAGTGAGTATATTTTAGCTTCTCAAAGCTTCGGGTCTGCAAAAAGTTCACTCAGAGGTATAAATTAAACATGTTGACACTTTTGGCCCCTATAGTTTGCAATTCCTCACTTTTGTGCAATTTCTGCGTCGTATGATCCATGAACCACCCGTTTAAGGTTATAACCATTATGTAGGGTTATCATAGAGTCTATTTATCCATTGTTGACACTTTGGACCCTTACGTTCCATAGTTTTCACTGTTTGTCACTTTTAGTCCCTCTAAAGTTCATTTTCACATACCGGAACCTTATGACACGTGTCAAAACATTATTGGACGAAATTTTTCGAGGTGTTACAGTACATCTAGAGACTAATGATCTCGCTTCTTGTTCCCTTTTAACAGGTTTGCTAGGCCCTTGAGGAATCCACGATTGTTCTTACGCTCTTGCTCAAAGTCTCGTTCCACTCTGTTCAAACGGTGGAGGATTTCTTCCTGCTCTGGTGGGGAAAAACGCGGCTGCTGCGATAAGTGCTGAGCCAGAGTTCTAGTGGGTATTGGATACCCATGAGTTGAGTATCCCATTCCCCAAGGTGTTTCATAAGGTACTTCAGGATGAAGGGCGTGGTAATTTGCCGCCGCTTCTATGTATGGGTCACCACCCATATAGTTGTAGTGAGTGTGAGTTGGCTGCTCAAATGGATTGTACGCGGTGGAACCGGCGTACGCAGGTATCGGCTTATCATAGCCGAATGGTGGCAGAGGTGGTGCAACTGGTGCAGAATTCACCTCTGCAGGGTGACTCGAAGGTCCACCCATTTGTGGGTCTTCTGGCAGTGGCGAAAAATGACTTCCACTGGAGTGTCGAGGGGTGCTGAAATGAAAATCCCCTCTTCGTGCGGATATCCGTGCGCCTGATCTCCTACGCCTTGGCGGATCTGGAGGTGCTTGTTGAACTGGTGGCGGTGGAGGCGGTGGCGTAACTGCCACGAAACGCGAATCCTCGGAAGGATCCTGCTGCTATTGTTGTTGGTGAGGTGATGAATGGTGAGAGGGTGTAAAATACCACTCGCACTGGTTAAACCTCGCCTGGTAACTGTCTGGACCCTGATAGGGTGATCCATGGAAGGATGACCCATCAGAGATCTCGATAGGATGGTTGGGGGTACCTCTTGCAGGTTCGATGGGATCCGTGTCTTCGTCCATGTCTACCGCATTGTCTTCGGAGAAATGGTCCTCTGGTCCTAAAGGGTTAAAACCTACTGGTTCTTGGACATAGTCTGCCGGGTTGAACTGGCCTTGGAAGAAGGGAGTGGGATCGCCATAAGAACGGTGCGAAACAGAACGTTGGAGAGGTATGAACGAAGGTTGAGGGTTACTGGGCTCGTTTTCTGAGTTCGGCCCAAAGGAGTGACGGTATGAAGGCGTCGAACTGTGTGAGGTAGACCGTCTAGCGGGCTCAAAGAGGTTCCTTCTACGCCTCTGAGGTTCTTCACTCCTTGTGCTGGAAGGAGCTCGCATGTGTGAAGGTCCGGCCTCATGATCATTGTGGGTAGTGATCGGCCCTTTGCCTCTTCCTCCTCTTCTGATTGCTGGTGGCATATTTCCTGCTTAACAAATTTTAAATCAACAATAAACAATAAAAGATAAACTAGAACAACAATTCGAATTTGTCCTATGTTCTCGTCTAGACTCGAGTATGTGCAATTGTGTCATTGAGATTAAAAACATAAGGATAGTGTTTAATTCACTCAATGTTGGCTCTGATACCAACCTGTCACACCCCGATTTCCACAAGTTTCACCGGTGAGCCCGGTGGGGGATTACCGTGACGTAGTTGGCAACAATATAGTCAAACCACACAATATTTAAATGCACAGCGGAAGCATAAAGATAGATATATTTCAACCATCAAATGTAATATCCAAGTATCACAAGTAGTCGAAATAATCCACAGGGGATCAAAAATAAAATAGGAAATAATGTTCAACAGATAGTGGCATCCCAAGCTTGCGAGACTCTAACGATGCTAAGGAGTGGCGAGCCTATTTCATGTAGAACCTGCATTTAATCTTTTTGGGAAAATACGTCAGTTTACACTGGTAAATACATTCAACCAACACTTTTAAAAAGTTTAATAAAATTGATTTGAATGCACGAGGCACAAACTTTTATAACTTGGGATAATTAATCAAATTTAATCTTGTAAAAGAATTACATGTTCATTATGAGTTCAGTCGCCCGGTTCGTGGCTGGTTTAAGGTTAATTGACACACCACATAGTACAAAACCGCGGTGGGAAAACCAACGGGTATACCATTATAAGTATAGACACATTGTCGGGTGTACGCCTACACCCGCGTGTCGAGGTCGTGGCCATTTCGTAAAATGATGCCAAGGATATCCGGGACATGGTCATTAAACTCCCAAAGGCGTAAAAAAAAAACAAAACCAATTTTCAAGCGGGTCACATTGATAATACCCAACTACTAATGAGTTAGGGTCAATTACCCGACCAAGCGGTATTTTATATACCGTACCCCAAGCCCGTATAAGGGAAAATAAGTTAAAAGTATTTACCTGAGCAAGTAATAACCACAATAAGCAAATGCAAGTTTCTTTTACTGGTCTCCTATTCTGGAACGAAGGTTTATAATAACCTATTAGAATCCTAACGGGTCTTTAATTTAGCCTAAGCTTAGACCGGTTAGTTTCGAAGGATAATTACGGTTTAATCGCATGAAAGGCGAAAATCGGGAATGGAATGTGGTTTGGACCCAACAAGTTCAGAGACTTGTACATTATAGGTAAACTACACACATTCTGGATTTTGAGGTAAAAACGACAAGGTTGGACCCGTTTCGGCTAATTTATGTAAACTAGTTACATAACCGAACCGAACGCGTAAATGGCGTAACGGGTAATCGTATGAGTCTTACACAGGTTTCCTAAGTCAATATGCTCTAAAGAGGTTGTGGTATCAGTAGGATACCTTCCATTATGCCCGTAACGAGTTTAATCCCAATATACGCCCCGTAGGGGTATTTTGGTCATTTTAAGGATTATAAAAGATATTTCCGGGTTCTACAGGAAATCTGAGTTTTCCGAACAGGTTATAAAGTTCAAAATGCTCTATTATTTATTTAAAATAAGTAGCAACTGGATTCGTGTCAAAATACCATGTCGAACTCATTTTATGTTAGAAAAGGTTATATTCGGTATTTACCGAATCAATGCCATAACCGCAGGTTATGCGCAAGTTAAAAATAATTAAAAATATTTAAAAATCCCAAAGTATTATTTTACATCAGGGTGTAAAAGGTTTGGTGTCGAAATTTGGGTTTAGATAGGCTTTATGCTAAATGCGCCGTTTAATCATTAAAGTTTTCTTAATTGCGCTATTTAGCATAACTCCTATTCTAGACCTCGGATTTCCATGAAATTTTAGGGACATGTTTACAAATCAGTAACTAAGGTTATTGTTCTTTCACATATCCAAAATTCTCGTTTTAAGGTAAAAAAAGGCATTATGGTCAATATTTAAGCTTATAACGGAAATGTGCAAACGACTCGAACAAACAACGGACCAGCCACAGAGGGTTATACCATCATGTAACCTGGTCCTAAGAGAGTCCTAAGGCATATGTAAAACATACCAAATCAGGTCAGAACTGAAGTCAAAGCAAAAGTCAAAGTTTTGCGACTTTCGGCTCCGAACCGGGTCAAAACAGTAAATGGCCGGATCAAACAAGCTTAGACCAGTTATAATACTTATTATCAAGTTATATGAGTGATTAATCAGGTTACATGCCATCTACATTGTTAATTATGCATTAAATAGAAAATTAGCATTCTGTTGACTTTTTCTAAGCAACTTTGACCCGTCATTTGGACTAGTTAGAGTGGGAATCAGAGGGTGCCCTTTTAGGGGTTTAATGCCCACATAATTACCAACATATAACTACCTTTGATTCGACTAATCACTAGACCATTTGTGATTAATCGTTAAGTCAATCGTTAATTACGGCGGATTGACTTTTAAGCAATAACTAAGCAAAAACTCAACTAAGAAGGGTGGAGCACACTTACTGAAGTCCTAAGTGTAACGCCTCGGGTTTTTTAACTTTCTACTTATAGCTTGTTGACTTGTACTTTCCTATTTTAGTCAATTGTACTTTCAATTTCACTTCGAGACTTGAATCGTAATGAAAAATGCATCATTTTGATCATATACTTGTTTAATACTATGTTATGTTATTACACGTTGAAACACGTCAAACAATGTTAAACACGTAAAAACAGTGGAAAGATATTCTAATCTCAGCTCTTAAATTCATCGTTGCCAAGAGATTACCCTAAACCGTACGAAAATTGGGAATTCGTACGTTAATTCGGTTGAAATATCAAAATTTGGGTTAAAATGATTTTATACTATTTATTAGTATTTTAAATAAATAAATAAATATATATTAAAAACTGAATTTTTAAGCATTTTTGTTAGTTAATCTAACCCCGTTAGTGAAAACTCGGTTAAATGAGCCTAACCAGGTTAATTTTATTAAAGGGCAGCACTAACTGAGTTAGAAAACTCAGTTAGTGGCTAACCCAGTTAGTTGGCTTGTTATTAAAAAAAAAAAAAAGGGTTTTATGCGCGTGACCAGAATCGAACCGGAGACCTCTTGTTTAACAAACGACTCACTAACCACTCGGCCGGGAATGCCACATTCAAACGAATAAGGAAACACAATATATTTAAACACTGATAATGATCCTTCCATTTTTAAAGATGCCGCCAAGAGCCAAACATCGAGCAAATCAGTCAACTTTCCTTTCTTTCTGATTTCCACTAATTTCAAAATTTATAACAGTTTCTTTTTTTTCTCTGAATCAATCACGACCAATTATAAAAGTTACCGAACTCACAAGATCGTTTCCTTATATGGCGAGACCTTCGAACTCCTATAAATACCGGCTCCACCTCCACTGCGATTCACACCACCATCCGACCTTCAAACCCACTCGCCGGAGATCAACCCAACCACCGGACCCACGCCGGAGAAGGCGACCGGAAAACCGAGCAAACCCGAACCCGAACTCGACTCGTTTTCATCCGTCTCCGTCGTCGTCGGAAGCTCGCACTTCGCCGGAGGCACCACCGTCCACCGCCGATCATCCTCGTCCGGTAATCGTTACATTTCCCGCTTGTTTTCGCTGTTATATATATATATATGTATATATTAACGTATATAAATACAATTCGTCTTTCTCATTTTGTTTATTTATTCAGTTTGTATTAACAGTTAAGTATATTATTATTATTATTATTATTACTATTATTATTAATATATTATTATTATTATTAGTATTATTATTATTATTAATATTATCAGATTTATAAATCAATATTTTTAATAATATTATTATTATCTAAAACAGATTTATATAATTACTATTATTAACAGATTTATTTATATATTCTAAAATCTGATATAGTATCATAACTCAGATTTATTTATAAATTCCAGAATTTATATTATTTATTTAAATCAGAATTCCATTTTTAAATCAGAAATATTATTTTCAGAATTTATATTTAAATCAGATTTATATTTTTATCTAACTAGTATATAATAAACAAATCTACTATCTTATTTAGATTAGAAATATTATTTATTATAAATCCATGATATTTATATATATATATATATATATATCAGAATTATTATTAAGAGCATATTATTTATATAATCAAAATTTTTAGTAATAATATTATTGATACTTGGTAAAATCAGTTATATTATTCAATATTTAATTGTTATTCACTTATGTATAAATAATTTGTCATATAAAACATATGATTATTATTTTAGAAATGTTTATATTATTCTAAAATGTCTTGGTATTTAAATAATCTCTAAATTCCCAATAATTAATCAAATCCTCAAAATTAATAGGGTAATTCTCTTGTGCACATCCTCTTGGGAAATTCCTGATTCTTAATCTTGTTCCAAGAAATACGCAACGCACTCTAAGGTGAGTATACTCGATCCCATTTTCGTTTTAAACACATTTGGGTGCAACATTGTAACGTTTCGTATTTTCGTACTTTCTATTTTTAGCAAGTCAAGTGGTACTTTCCATATTTAGACATTTGAATTCTCGTTGTCGTCTGTTTAGTTTCAATTTGAATGCAACTTCAACACTCTTTGAGTGAAACTTCATTATATGCAACTTTATTTGAATGCAACTTCAACACTCTTTGAGTGCAACTTCATTATATGCAACTTTATTTGAATGCAACTTCAACACTCTTTGAGTGCAACTTCATTTGGATGCAACTTTATTTGAATGCAACTTCAACACTCTTTGAGTGCAACTTCATTATATGCAACTTCAACAATGTTGAAAAGTGGTAGCTAGTGTCATCGTCTTCATGTTGGATATTGAGCAACTTCAAAACTTGTTTTATTCTACTATGCTATGTATCAAACTTGTATACTCGCCAACTTTTGTTGATTTTATTTTAATACATGTTGCAGGTTGATAGACACGATGATGAAGAAGCAAGTTAGGGTGGAATAGAAACTCACCTAGAAAATAAACTATGTTTGAAATTTGATTTATGTTTTGATCATGTTGAACAATGTATGACATTTTAGTCATTTATGAAATTTGACTTAATCAAAATTGTCACAAATAGTGTTATGTTGTTTTGAGCAATTTGTTCGTCTCATCCCGATGTTTCCGCCATCGGTTGGGGTGTGACAGATTGGTATCAGAGCCATAACTATAGGGAATTAGGTAGGATTGCCTTACTTTTCCCTAGTCTATAGTAGGAATAATCTGATACCAGATTGGTATCAGAGCCATAACTATAGGGAATTAGGAATGCCTTGCCTAGTCTATAGTTTAGGAGCTTTTTTTTTTTCACTATGTGTTGCTTAAAACAACTTCCTTTCTATCTTCTTTGCTTCCCTCTACTTTCTTTTGGACTCTTAATATGCATGCCTTTCCTAAGGCTAACACAATACACACTTGGAGGCTTTGAAGACACTCTTACAACACAATCGAAATGATTCATCAAGATAGGGGTGATTCCCACACTTGGTGATGATTTTCACTCAGCTATACTTTGATTTTTGCACGAAATCTACCCTCAAGTTAGGAGTGATATCCAAACCTTGAAGGGAGTTTTCCATTTCATATTCTAGTGGACCCTTATCTTTGGATAAGTACCAACCACATTAGGGTTTGATATTATCAAGTTAGAGGTGAAACTCGCATCTTGTTTAACTAGTCCCACTCCTCGATTTTTGCTCTCGCAAAAGTTTCGATTTTCCCAATCGATTAAGGACGTGTAGTAACTGGAAGGACAAATATCGTTAATCGCTTCTCGATGAGAGTATTTGTCTATTAGGCCAAAGCACGTTTCCTTAATTCGAGAAGGTCTTCGATTCACTTTGGAAGTGTCATATGTTACGTTCCGTGACAATCTAGGTTTTATGTTAAATCTCTTTTTATGTTATCTCAGGTATTTTGTGTTTTACGTTTGAACGTTACTTTCATTTCAAGCTTGGAGACACGTTACACACTATCTCCGCAATCTAAAACAAATCTCTTGTGAACAAATTAAATTTATTATGCTTTCATCATACATGTTACTCTATGTGAAAATTCATGTCACTTTATTCATGTTATCCTATGTGAGCCACAATGTGAAACAATGTGCTACATGTTACATGAAAACAATGTGAAAACTATATGCTATGTGAAACTATTTGAAACATTACATACTATGTGACGCATTCATGGAAACAATTTTTCTCAAATAATCATTATGATCAAAGTCTCATTTTCATTTTGGATCCGTAGATGTCATCATCTCGCCAACTTTCCGCCTCGTCCAAAAAGTCAAGGGTCAGCTCTTAAAAGAAGATGATGGCATTTATGGCCAAGCAGTTCGCTTGTCTTATCCCCAAAGTTGTGACTGAGATCCAAGCTTCCAACACCCCAAACTCTTCCATTGACTCAAAAGTTGCCCAACCTAAGCCCATTGCCTTCAACTACAAACATTTCGCCTCTTGCCACCCTAAGCCCTTCACTGGTAAAGAGGGTGTGACAGCTATGTTTGAATGGTTCGATAGCATAGAAGTCACATTCATCAACAGTGAATGTCCTGACGAGCTCAAGACACGAAGTGCTACTGGTGTCTTTCAAGCTAGAGCTCTAGAGTGGTGGACGAATGAAAGGAACATTCGTTCAAACGAGATGGCCTATGCATTATCATGGGAAGAGCTGAAGCAGCTCATGATGGAGGAATTTTGCCCTCCTCATGAACAGCAGAAGCTCGAGGAAGAGTTTTGGTCTCTCAAACAGATTGGTGACGACAACCTTGCGTATACCACCCGTTTCAAGCAGTTGAGTTTTATTGTACCCCACCTTGTTCTCATAGTTGACCGCATGATCAAGAAGTACATTCATGGTTTACCTCCTGCCATGAGGGACACCATTGAAGCAGCTCGGCTCGACAACATCGAGGCTGTCTATCGACTTGCTGCCAGCTTGAACAACAATCGCGTACGCGACAAACAAGCTGTTGCAGCCGCCAAGGCAACCCACCCTGCTAAACCAGCTCACCAAATCACCCAACAATCAAGTAGTGGAGAGAGTAAGAAACGTCAGTTTCAAGACCCTGTTTGCAACGCGGTTGTACCTGTTGGAAACCCAAACCCTAACACACCTGGAAACGCTAAGAAGCAATACACCGGGACTCAGCCAAAGTGCCCCATTTGCAACTATCACCATCCCACCAATACCCCATGTCGCCATTGCACTTTGTGCAACCGTTTTGGTCACCATACTGCCCATTGTCCGCGTACCCAAAACCCTAACCTAGCAAACAATGTTAGAGCCTGTTTCAAGTGTGGGGATACGACGCATCTTCGTCCACAATGTCCTCTATGGAATCAAGAACAACAACCAGCACCAAAAGGTCCAGCTCTCAACGCCAACCAAGCTCAAGATGCCAACACCTGATGGTAAAACTGTCACGATCGATGTTGTTCTTCAACATTCATATTTCCTCGGTCAACCATTGCATCGTTTCTTTTCTTTCTTCTAAGATTTCGAGGACGAAATCTCCTAAAGTAGGGGAGACTGTAACGTTTCGTATTTTCGTACTTTCTATTTTTAGCAAGTCAAGTGGTACTTTCCATATTTAGACATTTGAATTCTCGTTGTCGTCTGTTTAGTTTCAATTTGAATGCAACTTCAACACTCTTTGAGTGCAACTTCATTATATGCAACTTTATTTGAATGCAACTTCAACACTCTTTGAGTGCAACTTCATTATATGCAACTTTATTTGAATGCAACTTCAACACTCTTTGAGTGCAACTTCATTTGGATGCAACTTTATTTGAATGCAACTTCAACACTCTTTGAGTGCAACTTCATTATATGCAACTTCAACAATGTTGAAAAGTGGTAGCTAGTGTCATCGTCTTCATGTTGGATATTGAGCAACTTCAAAACTTGTTTTATTCTACTATGCTATGTATCAAACTTGTATACTCGCCAACTTTTGTTGATTTTATTTTAATACATGTTGCAGGTTGATAGACAAGATGATGAAGAAGCAAGTTAGGGTGGAATAGAAACTCACCTAGAAAATAAACTATGTTTGAAATTTGATTTATGTTTTGATCATGTTGAACAATGTATGACATTTTAGTCATTTATGAAATTTGACTTAATCAAAATTGTCACAAATAGTGTTATGTTGTTTTGAGCAATTTGTTCGTCTCATCCCGATGTTTCCGCCATCGGTTGGGGTGTGACAAACATGTATTCTCTATTCAAATTACACAAGTCTTGTTTTAATCACACTCTATCCACATTTAAACATGAAACAATTTGATGCTTGTTAATCTCTTATGCTATGCAAGTTGAACGTGTTAATCGCAATGCCCTTGAGTCTTGGGGTATTGCGATGTTGAACGATATGTGAACGATATGTGAACGATGTTGAACGATGTTGAACGATATGTGAACGATATGTGAACGATGTTGAACGATGTTGAACGATGTTGAACGATGTTGAACGATATTGAATGGCAAAGTAGTAACTTGTATCATTGTATTCATGTTGGATATGAGCACATTTAAACACTTTATTCTACTATACTATGTATCAAACTTGTATACTCGCCAACATATTTTTGTTGATTTTATTTTAATACATGTTGCAGGTTGTTAGATGAAGTTATCAAGAAAACAAGCTAGGATGGCTTTAGAAACCCATTTCAGCAATTAAACAATGCTTGAATTTATGATTACTATTTGAAACGATGTATCACTCTTTAGTTTTAATAAAATGGTTTAATCTATATTGTCACAATTAGTGTTATGTTGTTTTGAGCAATTTGTACGTCTCATCCCGATGTTTCCGCCATCGGTTGGGGTGTGACAGATTGGTATCAGAGCCATAACTATAGGGAATTAGGTAGGATTGCCTTACTTGTCCCTAGTCCATAGTAGGAGTACTCTGATACCAGATTGGTATCAGAGCCATAACTATAGGGAATTAGGAATGTCTTGCCTAGTCTATAGTTTAGGAGCTTTTTCACTATGTGTTGCTTAAAACAACTTCCCTTCTATCTTCCTTGATTCCCTCTACTTTCTTTTGGACTCTTAATATACATGCCTTTCCTAAGGCTGACACAATACACATTTGGAGGCTTTGAAGACACTCTTACAGTACAATCGAAATGATTCATCAAGATAGGGGTGATTCCCACACTTGGTGATGATTTTCACTTAGCTATACTTTTTGTTTTGCACGAAATCTACCCTCAAGTTAGGAGTGATATCCAAACCTTGATGGGAGTTTTCCATTTCATACTCTAGTGGACCCTTATCTTTTGATAAGTACCAACCACGTTAGGGTACGATGTTATCAAGTTAGAGATGATACTCGCATCTTGTTAACGAGTCCCACTCCTCGATTTTCGCTCGCGCCAAAGTCTCGATTTCCCAATCGATTAAGAACGTGTAGTAACTGGAAGGGTTAGGTACCGGTAGTCGGGACGTCCTGTCTAGGTTTGGCATTCGTATAAATCCATTAAGGACCCGTTTCCTACCTGGGGACCATCGATGAGAGTACTAATACCTATAGGCCAAAGCACGTTTCCTTAATTCGAGAAAGTCTTCGATTCACTTTGGAAGTGTCATACGTTACGTTCCGTGACGATCCATGTTTTACGTTAAATCTCTTTTATGTTATCTCAATTATTATGTGTTTTACATTTGAGCGTTACGTTCATTCCTAACTAGGAGGCACATTTCGCACTATTGTCGTAACCCAAAACAATTAATGATACTCTCTCGTGGACAAACTAAATTTATCCTGCTTTCATGGTACATGATATTCTATGTGTATCATCATGTTATTCTATGTGCAATGCTATTCTATGTAAAACTATTTGGCAATTCACGTGAAAGACAAGGTGCTATGTGATACATTCATGAAACCAATTTTCCTAAATAAAAATCCTATGATCAAAGTCTCATTTTATAAACCTTTAGATATAATCTTTTCAAAAGTTTCCTCTTAGATTTCGAGGACGAAATCTCCTAAAGTAGGGGAGACTGTAACGCCTCGGGTTTTTGAACTTTCTACTTATAGCTTGTTGACTTGTACTTTCCTATTTTAGTCAATTGTACTTTCAATTTCACTTCGAGACTTGAATCGTAATGAAAAATGCATCATTTTGATCATATACTTGTTTAATACTATGTTATGTTATTACACGTTGAAACACGTCAAACAATGTTAAACACGTAAAAACAGTGGAAAGATATTCTAATCTCAACTCTTAAATTCATCGTTGCCAAGAGATTACCCTAAACCGTACGAAAATTGGGAATTCGTACGTTAATTCGGTTGAAATATCAAAATTTGGGTTAAAATGATTTTATACTATTTATTAGTATTTTAAATAAATAAATAAATATATATTAAAAACTGAATTTTTAAGCATTTTTGTTAGTTAATGTAACCCCGTTAGTGAAAACCCGGTTAAATGAGCCTAACCAGGTTAATTTTATTAAAGGGCAGCACTAACTGAGTTAGAAGACTCAGTTAGTGGCTAACCCAGTTAGTTGGCTTGTTATTAAAAAAAAAAGGGGTTTTATGCGCGTGACCAGAATCGAACCGGAGACCTCTTGTTTAACAAACGACTCACTAACCACTCGGCCGGGAATGCCACATCCAAACGAATAAGGAAACACAATATATTTAAACACTGATAATGATCCTTCCATTTTTAAAGATGCCGCCAAGAGCCAAACATCGAGCAAATCAGTCAACTTTCCTTTCTTTCTGATTTCCACTAATTTCGAAATTTATAACAGTTTCTTTTTTTCTCTGAATCAATCACGACCAATTATAAAAGTTACCGAAATCACAAGATCGTTTCCTTATATGGCGAGACCTTCGAACTCCTATAAATACCGGCTCCACCTCCACTTCGATTCACACCACCATCCGACCTTCAAACCCACTCGCCGGAGATCAACCCAACCACCGGACCCACGCCGGAGAAGGCGACCGGAAAACCGAGCAAACCCGAACCCGAACTCGACTCGTTTTCATCCGTCTACGTCGTCGTCGGAAGCTCGCACTTCGCCGGAGGCACCACCGTCCACCGCCGATCATCCTCGTCCGGTAATCGTTACATTTCCCGCTTGTTTTCGCTGTTATATATATATGTATATATTAACGTATATAAATACAATTCGTCTTTCTCATTTTGTTTATTTATTCAGTTTGTATTAACAGTTAAGTATATTATTATTATTATTATTACTATTATTATTAATATATTATTATTATTATTATTATTAGTATTATTATTATTATTAATATTATCAGATTTATAAATCAATATTTTTAATAATATTATTATTATCTAAAACAGATTTATATAATTACTATTATTAACAGATTTATTTATATATTCTAAAATCTGATATAGTATCATAACTCAGATTTATTTATAAATTCCAGAATTTATATTATTTATTTAAATCAGAATTCCATTTTTAAATCAGAAATATTATTTTCAGAATTTATATTTAAATCAGATTTATATTTTTATCTAACTAGTATATAATAAACAAATCTACTATCTTATTTAGATTAGAAATATTATTTATTATAAATCCATGATATTTATATATATATATATATATCAGAATTATTATTAAGAGCATATTATTTATATAATCAAAATTTTTAGTAATAATATTATTGATACTTGGTAAAATCAGTTATATTATTCAATATTTAATTGTTATTCACTTATGTATAAATAATTTGTCATATAAAACATATGATTATTATTTTAGAAATGTTTATATTATTCTAAAATGTCTTGGTATTTAAATAATCTCTAAATTCCCAATAATTAATCAAATCCTCAAAATTAATAGGGTAATTCTCTTGTGCACATCCTCTTGGGAAATTCCTGATTCTTAATCTTGTTCCAAGAAATACGCAACGCACTCTAAGGTGAGTATACTCGATCCCATTTTCGTTTTAAACACATTTGGGTGCAACATGTATTCTCTATTCAAATTACACAAGTCTTGTTTTAATCACACTCTATCCACATTTAAACATGAAACAATTTGATGCTTGTTAATCTCTTATGCTATGCAAGTTGAACGTGTTCATCGCAATGCCCTTGAGTCTTGGGGTATTGCGATGTTGAACGATATGTGAACGATATGTGAACGATATGTGAACGATGTTGAACGATGTTGAACGATGTTGAACGATATGTGAACGATATGTGAACGATGTTGAACGATGTTGAACGATGTTGAACGATGTTGAACGAGATTGAACGATGTTGAACGATATTGAATGGCAAAGTAGTAACTTGTATCATTGTATTCATGTTGGATATGAGCACATTTAAACACTTTATTCTACTATACTATGTATCAAACTTGTATACTCGCCAACATATTTTTGTTGATTTTATTTTAATACATGTTGCAGGTTGTTAGACGAAGTTATCAAGAAAACAAGCTAGGATGGCTTTAGAAACCCATTTCAGCAATTAAACAATGCTTGAATTTATGATTACTATTTGAAACGATGTATCACTCTTTAGTTTTAATAAAATGGTTTAATCTATATTGTCACAATTAGTGTTATGTTGTTTTGAGCAATTTGTACGTCTCATCCCGATGTTTCCGCCATCGGTTGGGGTGTGACACTAAGCACGACCAGAGATGAGTAGAGAGGATTCTTGAGCTCCAGAAATGATCAAGAATGCAGATTGAAGGTGTGAAGAACTTGTTGCAACTTAGTGGCCTTTTATAGTGAATTTGGATGCATTAGATCATGACAACAAGGTCTAGAAGAGTTCCTAGATCACCAACAAGTGTCCCTGAGTGCTAGGGGTCGTTTAGGGGGCGTCCATGCTGCTCATAATGGCTCCTAAGGCGGTTAAAACAGCAAACAGTGCTTTTGTCCGCATTTTCTGTATCTGGGAGGCTGACGCGGCCCGCGTCAATGGTCCTTCAACTCTTACGCGGCCCACTTGAATCTTCCTGTCAGAGCCCATATCTTCTACTGTCAGCGCGGCCCGCGTAAAGCCCTTTGCAACCTTTACGTGGCCCGCCTGAGACCTGCTGTAAGATTTTCCAATCTTTTTCAATTATTACCGTCGGCTCTTGGCGTTTCGAAGGGGTAACTTTGCGTTTGGGGCCTTTCTTATTTACGAATAAGGGCCTCGGGACTTTTACCCAACATTTTAATCCTCGGTTAGTTTATAATTACCCGAAAAGTCGTAACTTTCAATGTTTGACGCTTTTAACCCTTCTTAAACGAATTTGGCCATAACTTTCTTATATTGTAACGGAACGTGATGAAATTTATATCGCGCATTCTAGTGAGTATAATTTACCATTACAAAGCCTCGGGTATGCCAAAGGATCACTCAGAGGTATAACTTAAACATGTTGACACATTTGGCCCCTGCAGTTTGTAATTCCTCACTTTCTTCCATATTCCGTTCCGTATGATCCATTATTCATTCGTTTGAAGGTACGAGCATCACGTAGGGTTACTGTAAAGTATATTTATCCCTTGTTGACATTCTGAACCCTTAAATTCACATACTTTCTATGTTTGTCAACTTTAGTCCCTCTTTAGTATTTATTACCACGTGTAAACCTATGACACGTGTCAATACATTATAGGACGCAAATTTTCGAGGTGTTACATGCTAGTCGTTGGTTTCCTCCTACGTACTCGCCTCCATCCTACAAATCTTCTCCTTTTCTTAGGCTTTGGTTTCTCCGGAGGTGGAGCTTGAAATTCCATAGGTTCCTCCACATCGGCAAAGTAACCAGTAAAGTCGCTGGAAACTTCCACTTTTACAGGATAGAGATTGAGAATCTCTAGGGCTTCAGATAACTCATTCATGCTGTTTAGCATATATGAAAAAATGCACACAAAATGCTAAGTTAAAATTTTATAATAAATTTCACAAATAAACATTTAAGTATTATTGCATACCGTGTGACTAATTATATAACCCTACAAAAAGTAACTTGGGACACCATGATTTAGATCATAACTCTTCAAAAAGTCACAATCCTTCAAACTAATATATTAAGAGACACCCCTTTACGCACCCTTTCATGCATTAAGACACACCATTTCACGCACCCTTTCAGTTTCACCCTTTCACATAATTACACATCCATTCAATTTTTTTTCTCGAACATCAAACTATAATAAGATATACAAATACCAAATTAATGATCATAAGTTTTTTTTAATGCACACACGTGTATGATTTTAGGGAATTGTCATGATGATCAATTATATGCATTTATTTTCAAAAACATACAAATTGTATATGCAATCCAAAAAGGAGCGAGTGCTTTCCTTAACCGTAAATGTGTTTGTGAAACGGTATTAAAACCATCGAATCTTTTTAAAACAAACATGTGTTTTAAATAAATACATTCACCGATTCGGTAAATGACACAATGTTTCATGTGCTTCATTATAACAAGTTCACAACGATTCGGGAAATGAGATAATGCTTCGGCTGAGGGTACCAACACCCTATATAACAGCCATCATTTGCATCTTAAAAATATAATCCAAAGTTGCAAACATCATCAACGCGTATGCGGGTTCACTCGGTCATCCAAGAATCGGCCATAATCAGATCTAATGGGTTTTTGTGTACGAAGGAAACCAACGGCGATGGGTTTGATGGATATCTCAACGCCATGAACAACACATTTTTGACCACCGAGGATCGGTGCAAGGGCCTCGCCAGAGAAAACCCAACCGGCCCCTCTCTTTCACTCATGGTAGAGACGAAGAAGTTGGTTGCGTCTGACATGGGAGCGAGAGTAGGAGGATTCGTCATCACCGATTAATGATGTGGATTTTGCTGAGACGAGTTAGGAGGGGCAGATGACAACTTACAGATCTGCGACGGTGGTGGCAAAGACGGTTCTTCGACGGAGTTTTTTTTTTGTCTTCGATGGCGGTGGGTTCTTTGTACGGTGAGCGCGAGTAGGAGATGGAGAGTTTTATATACTTTTATATGGTAATGTCAATTTAGAAATATTATTTTTTAGTAATGTTGTGTGGATATATTGGAGTATAGGAAATTACATAATTCTAACATATTACATTTTTTTGATATGTTGTGTTTCCAACTTTAGAAGATTGACATAATTCTAACATATTATGTTTTTTGATTTGTTGTGTTTTCAATTTCCTTTTTAGTATTTGACTATTTGTATATGCATTAGATTCTCATAACTTCACAAAACCACAACTCAAACAAAATTTTTTAACATTAACTGATTCATACATTTATATACTTGAATTTCTTAGTATTTCCTTAGAATTTAATTGATTCACATATTTGTATGCTTGAATTTTTTTACAAATCTTTTTTTTTTTTTGATTTTTTGTATGCAGTCAATCGTGTTGGTCATGTTGACTTTTAACAGTGTATTATGGAGTTATATTGATATCGATTTTGTGTTGGATGTTCATGTATTTATGGATGATGACAAAAAAAATGTTGTTGTAGGAATTAGAATAGATTTGTTGGATCTAATAAGTAGTTTTTAGCATTTATATTTTGAATTTATTAAATTAGTCTATCATGAAGGTTTATTTTTTGTAGTTGTGTTGAAAGATGATTGAATCTTTAGTGTATTGCAAATAGATAAGATTTTGTGTAAGTTATCAGTCAATTGTGTTATAAGTTGTTCATCATGCTGATATCTTTTGGTGTATATGTCATGAAGTAACGTTGACATCGGTTTCGTGTTGTATATTTATGTATTTATAGATGATGACGACTATTGTTGGAGGAATTAGAATAGTTTTGTTAGATCTATTTGGTAGTTTAGGTGTATTGAAATTATTGAATAGAGATGGTGGGTGTTCAATAAGAAAAACATACTCATCAAAAGTATGATGATATATTGATGAATTTATTGAGGAGTATGTGTTTTGCCCCAATTTCAAAGGTGTTGAAGGATTGATGAATTACAATTGAAAAAAAAAACTTATTTCAATGGTTTTTCATCAACAGGGATGGGGATAAAGCAAAATTAAAAAATTTCACATCTAATAGACTCATATAGTGATGATAAAGATGTTCATAATCAACATCCCGCCGCAACGCGCGGGTATGCTTTAACTCGTTGAATACAAAGGACAACTGTATTTTAAAACATACTAGGGTTTATTGTAAACTTATTTATTTACTGGGTAAAATTTTCTGTAGAGTTTCTGGATTGTAGATGATATGGGTGCTAATACTGGGTCAAGGTATTGGCAGTTCAAAGGTTAGTATTTACTGCTACAGTGGCTAACATATAGAGATCTGCCCATTTTTCATCTAATTCGTCTTCCCATGGTGGGTTATTGCCTATTTCCTGGGTTTCCTGATTATCCCTCACTTCTTTTGATTGTGAGTTCTTTCTTTTCTCCTGACTTTTTCTAATAATCAAACTTCTTTTATTAGGAGAAAGTGGTTTCTCAAACTGTGCTTTACGGACAAATATTCCTTCCTCAGTATTTATTGAGTGTTTTGAGGATGATGATCCCTTATCTTTTGGTGCACTATCTAATTGACGATAGATGTCTGAGAGTCTTTGCTTACCCATATTGTACACAAATATTCAAATAATAAAACATGTAATCACAAAATGGCAATCAGTAAAATTAAGTATTTTCTTAAATACTTAATTGGCTTTAAATCAGTGGCTCTGATACCACCTTTTCCTGTCACGACCCCAGCCCCGGTTTGACCCGGTCAGGAGCCGCGGGATAGGAACCCGTGGTATTTAATTGATGCGACAGTGGAAGATTTTAACAGGATCTTTTAAAAACTTGAAATGCCCGATTTATTTTATTTCATAATTCAGGATAACCCCGTAATTTACAATAGAGGAATTTTACTAGGACATTCCCTGATTTATTAAAACATGTTTATTCATTTTAACTAAGCCACCTCTTCAAGCTTGTTAGTGCTCCATAGCACGTTTTCCTTGATTTACAGTAGGTCGCCTGAAACATGTTTTAAAAATATTTTTGTCAGCGGAGAAATACTGGTGAATCATTCTGTTTGTTTAAAATGACGCATTGTTATAATTTACAGTATTAAGAGCGATTACAATGTTTATATCTATCAACCATCTACCCACGGTATTTATCACTCGACCACCTATTGGCTATCTCGTTGTCCAATGGTGTCTGTGACTATGGTCATATCACCCCTTGGCTAACCCGTTGTCCAATGGTGACGGTTATCAAGTAATGTATACAAAACCCCACATACCGGCTGTAACTGAAGACTACAAAGACTTAATCACTGTAATTATAACTTTAGAAACAAACATGATTTTGAAAGCAAACTTTGTAAAAAGAGAATGACTCACGTTGCAAGTTTAATCGGGTAGAGTCTAGCCTACTGATAAGTCTGTTAACCTAATTCAAACAATAATGCACACGAACTAGGTTAGTAACTAATACAGCATTTACGATAACTCATGAGATTAAAACCTTCACAACGAATGACAAGGTGCAATACTTAAACATCCATCGAATTTACGACAAATGACAAAGTATAACCCTAATATGAGCAGCACTTAAACATTCATCGGATACTTTTAATCAATCGTACATTGAATCGTAGTAGCGATCGAGTTATTACCCTGTTATCGCGGCAGAATTCGTGCTAGTGTGTGTTCTTATAGTAATCAGACGATATCTCGATGTATAAAGCGAATTTTAACGTCGAACCAATGCAGAAATTCAAGTCCCACACCCCTCTATTTATATCTGGAAAACGGCTCCCTCGCGTGGTGCAAGGGGCCGTCGCGTGGCGCGAGGGGTGCCACCCTACCATAGGGTAGCCCCGTGTACGGGTCGCCTTGCTGAGTCGACGGTTCGTAAAAATTCAATTTTGACAACGAACTATGTGGATATTACTAACCAGGGAATCTCCCCCCCCCCCCCCGAGTTTTAGGGGCCCTGATCCTGATTCCGATTATTCTGAAAATTTTAGGGGTTATGCAGGATTACTTGGGGATCTCAATTAGCGTTTCCTATTGGACAAAATAAAATAATAAATAACAGTTTAGGTGAGAGTTGTTACAGTTTTACAAGATTTTTTTTTGGATTTAGTTTTGCAAGGGTTTTGAGTTGTTAAGTTAAAGGTTGCGTCAACGCTGACTTCATCTTTCCCGACAACAAGCTGATTGGGATGGATGTCGGGTACCCAGGTGGACTACGGTTCGACCCGCTCGGATTGGGAACCGGCTCGCCTTCAAAACGGCAAGAGAAGGTATGACTCTTGAAATGCGTAAAACGAAAATGTTTCTCTTTGAGAACTTCTATTCAAGCAATTTCTTAAGTGACTGATCTTTTCATTTAGGGGAACTAGTAAAGACTTTCTCGAAAATAATGCGAGTCAATTGATAGTGTATGGGTATGTGTAGCTCATTCAGGATTCGGTATGTTATTATTTGTCTATTAAAAATAGATTATGATGTCTTCTGTTGCTTATTTTGCTTGCAGGAAGGTCTGCAACTTTGTGTCTTTTTTCACAATAACCACTTCAATACGATGTTCAAGGTTGGTTCTTGCAATAGAATTTTCAATATCTTACTCTTTTGTATGTTATATCTAAACTCAAATCATACACAATATAGAGGTGCACTGTACCTTTTCGTTACAGTTCTAGTTTACAAAAATCAACCTGGTGTGGTATGGGAAAACGAACCGGCCAACGGTGTAACATGAACTGGTCTGCGGTGTAAAATAAACTGGTGTGGTATGGGAAAACTACTATGGAGATATTAAAGTACTTCAACCTATTATTGCAGCTTGGGGACACAAAAGATAATGCATATTAAGAGACTTTGTTATATCTTTGAGTGATTGGACTGCACAAAACCATACTTATTGGTAGTTTTTTATAGCTTACAGCTATTGATACTTTTATTTTTACTTTACTAAATTCAGTATAAAAATGAGGATTTTAGAACTTGTGACATAGAGCCTGCAACTCCGCAATCCTGTATAAAGACATGCTCGAGGTCAGTTTAATAAGCAGTGCACAAGTGTACACATATAGTATACATTTGTGTATTCGTAGTCTATACACTGGTGTACATTATGTTGTTATACAGGTGTAAATGTATGTAGATTGTATGGTCATTTAATTTTATGGATATTGTGCAGGAAAATGGTATTCAAAACAGAGCTTGGCATAGGTCTAATGTACTTCCATATAAAAGCTTCAGCAAAAAGGCGTGTTTGACACGTCTAAGGAAAAAGTATGATGTGAAGTTAGTGTGCTCCTATGCTAACACGCTACGCGATCGTGTAATGGCTGAATTCTGGTTTTTTGATTTGCATTGTAAACATGTTTGTCTTTTTATTAATTAATTTTGTTGTATTACGATGATCTCGATTACACGTGAAGTAATAACTGATGTTGGATAGTTTCTATAGATTACTATTTTTTATGTATTGCCAGCATGTTTTTTTTATTGGACACACTTACGTATTTCGCATTACACCAGTGTACAGATGACTATAATACATCTGTGTATACATATTTTACCTGTGTAATGTTCCAGCAAACGCCTATCTATACTCAAATAAAACCATGAATATCTTAAATAAAATAAGGACGATAAAAAATAAAAACAACATAATACACACAAACGAAAGGAAGCTTACTTAAAACAAATTGTAAGTTAAATACATACCCAGAAATATAATACGTTTTCTAATCAAAAGACTATGTTGTACATAATCAAAAGTATAACAACTTCTTAATCTAAAGACCAACAACTTCATAACTAGTGTCATACACCGAATTGGAATAATAAAATTAACATTTGAAAGCGTTTTTCGCCTTTTCATATTCATTCGCTTTTGTCAATATTCTTTCATGGTGCTTTGTTTCCCTTTGAGTCACACAATATATTTTTTCCACACTGTACCAAATTTCCTTTGTTAATCCCATTCGTCTTTCCATGTGCCGCATGGCAAACACTCCTTAATTAACCCCATTGTTAGTGGTCACCCATTCAATTTCTTTTCGACCACCAAGAACAGAGAACTTTCAAACTATTCCAGCCGTTCCGCATCGTCATACTCAGTGTTATATAACACATCCTTAGTCTACATTAAGTGTACAAGAAACCAACATTATTTTAATGCGTCTTTGTACACACATATTACTTAATTTTTTAAATAAACTAAACAAAGAACTTACAAAACAATCTGTGTGGCAGAAAAGGCACGGATTTGTTTCCTTAGGTCCATTAACCTTTTCATAATTAAGCACTGAAGCAAAGCAGTTGACAATCGCAGCTCCCATCCACACACTAGGTGGAAAATCTTTCATTTGAATGCACATTAGACCTATTCCATACTCTATTTAGGAACACCATTTTCCTGCAAATTATCCGTAAAATTAAATGACCGAACAGTCTACATATTGTTGTTGTGTATTGCATCAGCCACACCGATTAACAACACCATATACACCAGTGTGCATATATACACAAATGCACACTACATATGTACACTTGTGAACTTCCTGAAGATACTTACAACTGTATGCTACAAAAAAAAAAAAAAAAAAAAAAAGAGTAAACTCACCATATCCTACAAGACCATTACAAAAACAGAGTAAAATCAATATACACAAATGTACACTTGTGCACTTCTTCCTAAAGATTCTTACAACTGTACACTACAAAAAAAAGAAAAAAAATAGAGTAAAATCACCCTATCCTACAAAACCATTACAAAAATAGAGTAAAATCAATATACACAAATGTACACTACATATGTACACCTGTGCACTTCTTCCTGAAGAAACTTACAACTGTACACTACAAAAAAAAAAAAAAAAACAGAGTAAAGTCACCATATTCTACAAACTATTACAAAAACAGAGTCAGATCAATATACACATGTCGGGATGATGATAATGCAAAAAAACAGAGTAAAATCACCCAATCCTATAAAAAATTATTGCTTTACTCGGAATAAAGGATGCTCAAAACCCACAATCGCATCACAATTATATGATTAAAACAGCTATTACAACTTTAAAAGAAACTTTAAACACAGGGTGAACGAAACCCTAGCTTCCGATTACATATAATTAAACGAAATAGAAATTATACACAATCCGAAACGAAGATACACAATTAAGAATCGTACCTTTTGAACGGAATCCGGTAAATGAAATCGACGCCATGGATTACTATTTGCACCGATTATTGTAGCAATCATTCGCCAATGGGTTTTTAATTGGGAGAAACTCTGAATTCGTATTTTTATTAAGGAGATTGATATATTTTGCTAAAACAAGGAAATGTGCGATGATTAGGGAGGGGGTCAACGTTGGTTTTGAAAAAGATTTACAAAAATACCCTTGTCAGAATTGTTTATTACTGAAATATTGCTTAATAATTACAAAATAGCGATTACCCTTAGATCTTATCGTCTACTAGATTAAGCGTTAAGATCTGTTCATTTTGTTCACAAATAAACCATCGTTCACTCTAAAACCCTATATATATATATATATATATATATATATATATATAGAGAGAGAGAGAGAGAGAGAGGATTAGGTTCAAATGTGAACAACTTCTCCAAAGTGAACTGTGTGAACTGATCTGAGCCCTTCATTTTTATGATCTTGAGATTTAAATGAGTGGCATGATGGTAATTATGTGGTTAAGTTTTTCCATTTAATTAAATACAAAAAGGATATATGTGTAATTTCAATCTTAAATTGATTGCATAAACAAATCAAGTAATCAATTATCCTTTTCATTTTGTCAAAACCCTACCCCAAAAACTCCCAGCGGCGACACCTCTGCTCTCCCCCTCGTTCTCTTCTCCGGCTCTGGCAACCGGAGCAACACCGGCCACCTTCATCACTTCACCACCATCGTTCACATGCCTCCTCTTTCTCCCTCCTCGCCGTCCGCCTCCCACCGCCACCGCCACCTCTCGTCGTCGGCCTTCCATCCTATCGACATCAAACATCACAGCTCCTTCGACGATTATTCTCCTTTCGATTTGGTACTCAATTGATCTTCACTCACACACAATAATCAATCAGGTACACTTTGTTCATATTATTCTTCAGTTTGTTGCAATTTGTATACTTTTTACGTGTTCTCTTTCGGCTGGTGTGATTACACACGTGTGTGAATGTGTCATTTTCAACTGAATTTGAGTTACTTACATACAACAATAAACATGATATTGTAACTCGAACATTTTTTTGTGCATAATTAGGCCGATACATTCACGATCAAGGAAATTGTGTAAGATTAAATATATTTATTCTATATTTAATCTAGTAGCCATTATAATCATTTACATTATATGAAACAAAATATATAACAATCCTATTAAATAATTAGTTGATAATTGTTGATGGGCCTAATTACCCTTATTAACTAATTAGGGTTTCCTCCTGGGTGTATATATAAGGAGAATAATGTGGAGGTTAAAGGGTTAGACAATTACACAAACCCTAATAACATATAACATCAATCTCGCCTCCCTCTCCATAACCGATTCCCTTGTCGGTTTCTTATCATCACCATCATTAGATTGTACCCTAAGGAGGAACCAGACCAAGATGACAATCATGTCAAAACTTATTGCTGTGTCTCCATCTGGATTCCATGTTGGCCTGTACTGCTGCAATCAGGTATGTTTTCATGTTTTCCTTTATGTCTAAACAGAACTGAACCAACATGTGGTATCAGAGCATATGTTGATTAATCAGTTCTGTTTTTTATCCATTATTCTGGGATAGAAATCTAGAAAACGGAGTTTGAAAACTTAATAAACCATAACACTAGGTTTCGAGTTCTTTGAATGTCACCGAAAACACTCTTTCGATAAACTGAATTGGTTAATAATGTGACTCGAAATCGAATAGGTTAATTTTATGTCCGAAATCTGTTTTAGAAGCCTTAAAATTCAGGTTTCGGGTTCCAGAATCATGTTTTTATTTTTTAAGGTTCATCATGTTTTCTTAGGAAAATTCGAAATTCCTTTATGTTTTGGAATATAATTTGGATTTTTGAGTGTTATTTCCCTGTTTGATCCAATTTAATCTGTTAAGTTCATTCGAAAACTGTTAAAAGATATACAGTTATAATTTTTGAAATATTATGATAAAATTAGATCATCACTAAAACAGGAAACCATATCTCAAAATCCCTAACAATTCGAATTTTTGGTTATGTTTGCACGTTAATAGCTGTAACAGAAGCTTCGAGATAAGTGTTAACCACCCGAGACAAAGGTCTCGACTCGAGACCACAAGAACTCGACTCGAAATCATAAGTGTTCTCAAATGTTTACAACTCGAGACAACGATTTTGACTCGAGATCATAAGGTCTCGACTCGAGACCACTGAGGTTTCAACTAAGGGCTTAAATCTGTACAACTCCAGACAAAGGTCTCGACTCGAGACCATAAAGGTCACAACTCGAGACCATGGTTGCGACTCGAGACCTCATAAGGAGTCGAGATCTCATAATTCACAGCAGTCGAGACTATGATTACGACTCAAGACACTGAGGTTGCGACTCAAGACCATTAATGAGTCGAGACCTCATAATGTTATAAGTTGAGTCGAGACTTGACTTGAGACCTCATAACTGACTCGAGATCTCATAACTCAGTCGAGATCTCACTCGAAACCTCATTATTTTAGGCTGTTTAATGTGAACGAAGATTTAGCTCGGGGCTCCACCCCAAACCCCGTGCGGGGGCACGTTGTCCCCTTGCACCCCCCAGCGAACTCACCGCGGAGTTCGATCCGTGCTAACAGGTGGTTTGCTATTAAATGATTGGTTTTTTGTAATTACTTAGTTAATTAATGAGGATCAAATAATGTTTTACAAAACCAAAATGGCTTAACTTGAATGAGCTTCTGATGTGTCACTTCTGGCCAAAGCTAATTTGATGCATCTACTTATCGTTCAAGTATTACGAAAGCTATGTTAAGTGTGCATCATAAACATGAATGTCTTAATATCTGGCCAAAGCTGATTTAATTCCTTCATAGATGGCATACTTAACAAGTGCATAACTAAAGTGATTGTCTCAATTTCTGGCCAAAGCTGATTTGTTACAACCACTTTGCACGCATGCTTAAATGATTACACTTCTGGCCAAAGCTGTTTTGTCTTCGTTTAAGTAGAACTTTAAGTAGTCTATTATTTTGATGTTAGTAATAGACACATCACAACCTCTTCACATAATGACCCTTATTAATGATCCTCAATTAATTTTTGTGATCATTTTGTCTGCCTTATTCTTACTACCCATAATTTTACTCACTATAATTTTCTTCTATAAATCTATATCTCATCCACTCTAATTCCTAAATCTAATATGTTTTGCTTAAAGTTTCTATAAGAATTAGCTCTTAAATTAAATCCTTGATTATCTCTTAAGACACAATGATTCTATTGCTCTCTTCTGATAAAGCACTACAGAAGAAAAGTAGAGCATGATGAATAGGACAAATCAAACATGATGTCTCTTATAATAATCAAGAACTCTGTAACATAAGTGCTGTCACTAAAAGGTTATTCCAGATTAGGTCTTTCCTAAGACTAATCTATAATTGTGGAATAATCACTAGAACTCCTAAGATGCATGCCTTAATTTAAAATTATAAATTATAAAGCTAAGTGGTTTATGTGAATACATAACAATGTTAACAATACCATGACCCATAAAGTTAAGGGCTTACACATGGAAATAAGTATATTTTTCCAGTACATTACATACTAAGATTTTCACTTGTACAATTTGATGCCTTATAAATCAACTATAACACTAAAAAATACCAAAGTATAACGAGTGTGTTGATAAGCAACATATGTACATAGAAATAAATGTTTGAAACTGGAAAATAAGATGTTATTCACATTACAACCACTAAAACCTTAAAAGAGGATTGTTCTAAGGTCCATAGACAAATTACAAGTGCTGATCCCAATGTTAAGGTTCTTCAAGGGAAAATCTCACTGCATAATTATGTCATTAGACTAGGCATAAGCAACGAGGCTATCCATTATTCTAAAGAACAGTTGGATAAATAAATTAGATAGTAACTTACTAATGATATTTAAGTCTGATAATTCTTTAATATTCCTATTAACACATGATTAGTTGACTCTATTTTTAAACGTTTCCTTACCAGAAATCAACAAATAACTAACATGAGAGTTAGTGACAAAATTAATTGTTAAGGCTATAAGAACCATAATAAGCAGTCTTCTAACAATGCCTTTCGATACCTTATATATTCTGAAGATTAATCAGAATACAGTATCATGATTAAGCAATGTTATGAAGGTTGTGAGGTTTGCATAGTCAACATAAAGTCACACTTATCTTAAACTCTCCTCTTATTTGTTTTAAATATCTGGATAGAAACATTACTAAGATGAAAGTAGATGATACCTTACTTTTTCACAACTTTTGTCATCATGTAAATGAGTATTTGACAAAAGGAAAATGAGACTTATAAATTTCATCCATTATAACCAAAATTCATGAGAAATCATAACATGGTTAATGAGGATGATTTTTTTCATCTAATCTCATTTTAGTGATTTCAAATCATGACGTTAAAGCCCTAAAATATGACTTGGCTTAAGGAATAAGTATGGGTCCATCATAAGTCATTCATTGACATTCGTGGAACTTGTTCCAAATGGAATATTCAGACATAATTCATTTATCATTTAACAGACTATCAACTTGTATCGAAATTTTGTCACATATGGCCCACTGTCTTAGAAGAACTCTATTCATATATGTACTTAATAAGATTTCTATTAAATATGTCCCTAAAGTTTCTTATGATATCTGGACATTAAAGAAATCAAATAAAGTCTAACGTATATGTGATAGGTTCCAACGTCACGTAGCTCATTGAAACTTCTCTTGTAGCATTCTAGAGATATTAAAGATCAGTGGGAGCATTAAGTGTCTTAATAATAACTTGCAATAGTTGCAAGAGGTGGGGGAGTGAAAATTTTACTTTACCTAAATTTGTACCTCTTGTACAAGACACTGCTCCATCATGACACTGTTCCATCAATACTTGTCTCCTTAAAATCTAATGCTACTCTTACAAAAGGTTCATTGTTGCTTAATTGTGGGCACACTTAGATTTCTTACCTAAACTAACATAATCCTCAACAAGAGAAATCACAACGACTAACGTCATTAATTTGTTTTCTCTATTAGAATTTGTTGGTCGTTAAATATTGACCCTAAGCATGCCGAGTTCCTAAAGATTTCTAAGGTCAGTAGGAGCAGTCAAAGTCCTTATCATGACTTGCAAGGAATACAAGAGGCGGGGGGGAGAGTGTCATTAAATTTCACTCCGAATTTAACTCCGATTACACCTCTTGTACACCAAACTTAGAATCCTGAAAATGATAGCAACCTAACCAAGAGCTAATCCATAAAGCTGAAACTTTTAAAACCCAATAATCAACTCAGGAGGTCATCTAGGTTTAAAAACCTACTAACTTTGATGATTACGTAACCTCCCTAACTGAAGTTGAAATGGATTTTGGAAATGTTTACTGATCCTATCTCTTCAAATTAAGCCATTAGTGTCAATTAATCTTCTAAATGGAATAAAACAGTTTTCTAGTAAAACTGATTTTATGTGTTCGTATAACGTTTGGGATTTGATTGAGTTACCTAAGAGTGTTCATAACTAAACCAAATCCTGATATATAAACGTTAAGACACTAAAAAGCATGATTGATTGTCAAAGGTTATACTTAGGAAGAGATAAATTATCAAAGATTTCTTTGAGGATCATCACTGTTCTAGTAGCTTATAATGGTTTAAAGCTACATTAGATGAACATTAAAAACAATTTTCCCTATCAAATGGCTGACACATTTACATGTTCATTAGATAACAACCTAAAGTTTCAAACTGAAGGTTAAAGAACACTTTATTTGTAAGCCAATAATATCCATGTATGGGTTAATGCAAACATCATAATGTGATGAAAAGCTAACGTAATTATTTTCATCAAGAATCAAGTGGATTAATGAACCTACCTCAAAATGAGTGGGAGCAACTAAGATAAACTTGTCTATATAGATGATATTCTTTTGACAAGTATATGTTACATAAGTCAAAGCATTGTTAACACAAACTTTGATATAATAGATCTCAGAGATGTCTCTTTTGTAATAGATATCATAACGTATTGAGATAGACCCAATGGGACAATAGTTTCGTTCCATAAGTTTAACATTAAATGGGTCCTTACATATGTAACAAAATACTGCTCTCCTTTAAGAGGATAATAGGATAAATGAGATTATTTTCCTTACGCTTCATTAATTAGAAGCCTTATGTAAGTTTAAGTCTATACTCGTTTAGATATTACTCACATTGCAACACACTAGATATGTCTAGATTAATGTGTAGCATCTAATGGAGTATTACAATATCTTTAAAAGAAACGAGAGACTACAATTTAAAGAAGAAGTGAGAATTAAAACCGGTTTATTACTCTAACTTTGTGATATTCAAAGATTACAAAATGTAATTTCGGGTATATCTTTATGTCAGCAGACAAAACCTATCTCATGGAGGAGTCATAATGGACTGATATCAACAACCTAAGTTATAACGACATAATATAATCACTAAATGTTGTTGGAAATTTATCAGTGGACTCATAAGTTTATTAACTCCATATAATTAATGTTTTGAAGAATTAGTGTGATAAAGTCAGCTACCATGACTCCTTGAACAGTAACAGTTCAAGAGGTGCTGCATTAAATTTCGATACGCAATTAATTATTCGTTTATGAACGAATTAAGGAAACTAAGTTTTGTATCGAATACATTCATGATATGCTTAAGGATCCTATAACTGAAGGGCTATTACCCATAAGTCTTAGTAGGAGAGCTCATAGACGGGTATTAATTAATGGCCGTGCGCAATTGCATATCGTACTATGAATGACTAAGTATTAGTTAATTTTCCTCATCAGTTTGATTTTGTAGGTCTCTAAGAATATGTCAAGCCGGCATAATGGCATATAGACAAATAAAGCTACAAATCAAACAAAGGGCTTATGCGTATTTTGATCATAACGATTAGGTTTTAAATTAAGGCTATAGTATGATTAATGGGGGTCCTGAGTCGCATAATGATTCAACGGCTGTATTTCTCTGCTATAGTACTTGTTTAAGGCTAAAATGAGTGTTAACTCCTGATCAGGCTTATCTAACACTCATAGTAAATGATTACTCGGCTAAGTGGGAGAATGTAAGATTAAATATATTTATTCTATATTTAATCTAGTAGCCATTATAATCATTTACATTATATGGATCAAAATATATAACAATCCTATTAAATAATTAGTTGGTAATTGTTGATGGGCCTAATTACCCTTATTAACTAATTAGGGTTTCCTCCTGGGTGTATATATAAGGAGAATAATGTGGAGGTTAAAGGGTTAGACAATTACACAAACCCTAATAACATATAACATCAATCTCGCCTCCCTCTCCATAACCGATTCCCTTGTCGGTTTCTTATCATCACCATCATTAGATTGTACCCTAAGGAGGAACCAGACCAAGATGACAATCATGTCAAAACTTATTGCTGTGTCTCCAGCTGGATTCCATGTTGGCCTGTACTGCTGCAATCAGGTATGTTTTCATGTTTTCCTTTATGTCTAAATAGAACTGAACCAACAAATTGATTTTGATAAATTTGTTTTCTGATTATTTAGTCATTTGAATTTAAGATGGAGAAGATCTAATTGATAAGTGAATCAGTTATTGTGCTATCGTTGTAAGAATTCTTCTTCCAGTGCCTTAATTTGGTTTCCTTCCATCAAGGATCACCACAAGAATTAATTTTTGGTTGCTTTGATTATAAATTTGGATTTCTGGTTATTAAAACATTATGTTTAACATGTAAAACAATTTAGTTTAACATGTAAATAACTGGTGTATGTTCTTGAAGTCTTGCATGGTCCATGATCTTTCTGATGAGAGTTTATCATTATTTTTATTACTTTTTTAATTTTATATTCTAACTTAACTATGAATCTATTTTATGTGCACCGGTGGGAAGAATTCCATCTGTGTTATAAAGATAAAAATTCCCCAGCAATGCAAAGTTTCAAAAATGAAGCTACCTTCATACATTATTATACTTCATGGAGTGGATCAACTTGAAGGACATATATCTCAACTTCTACAAGAGGTGGGTCAGCACGCAACTGGCACCCGAGATTTACAATATTCCCAGTTTTTCTTTCGATTTCTTCTTTGTAAAGCAACAATATTATATGAATGATTTCGAGGTGCAAATGTTAAGCATGAATGAAATTTTAGAAACTTACTTTTGAGTCATTCTCATCAAATTAATATAACTAATTTGTTTTTGCAAAATAGGTTGGATAGATTTATGGATCAGTTACAGGTCTCCTTACGGGCTTCAAGATGCATTGCCACGGTCGGCGATCAGTTTATTGTGTTCCGAAGAGGGCTGTATCAAGGGTTCTGCTCTCATTAATCTTTCGGATCGTCTTCACCAAGTTCTTAAGAGGGCTGAGTTTTTTTGTTCAATTTTTTTATGTTGCTCTGTTTTTTAATGCGATGTACACATGTGTATTCTGATTTTGCTCTGTTTAAATGCGATGTACATATGTGTATTCTGATTTTGCCCTCTTTTTAATGCGATGTACACATGTGTATATCGTCTGTTTTTGTGATATCTCAGAATTTTTTTTGGTATTGAATGTTGATGTACACCTGTGAATTACTGTAAACATATGTACGATGCTGGGTACACATGCGTACTGTTCTATTTATGTCCAAGTACACATGTGTATACCGTTGAAATATGAAGGTTACGTGAATCTTAAAAATCAAAATTTGAATTATGGTGATAAAATCTGAAAAATAAAATTGAAACAAAAGATATTGTGAATAATGAATTTAAAATAGGAAAGATATTGTAGATAATGAATTTAAAATAGAAAAGATGTAACTTAATTCAATTATTAAAATAATGATTTAAATCTAATTTTTTATATAATTACAATCCTACCCTTAACAACCAAAAAGAAAATCAAGGGTCCAGATTAGTTCACACAGTTCACTCTTAGGAGGTTGTTCACTCTAGAACCCTACCCTATATTAAGTTTTTTTTTTTATTTTTTTGAATAAATACCCGTGGCCCGGCCCATGTACTTTGGGCTTTTGAGTAACTTCTTAAATACTTGTTATGTTAATGATTTAGACTACGTTTGGTTATGATTGTCTGTATTAATATAACGGAAATTCAAACTCAAGAACTTAGTCACCTTGTTGTAATTTAGACTACGTTTGGTTATGATTGTCATTATCGATATACAGAAACGCTACTTACCGGATCTTTTTCACTTGGCCCCCAGTTTTCCTGGTAATCAGGATCCTATGGATGCTTCATTTATACACAAAAATGTCGTGACTTTACAATAATACAATATTTGGTATCGACAGACACTAGATTGCGCTAAAGTGTATTCCTTTATACCTTAAGGGTATGTTGCGCTACATGCTTAAGATGATGTTATCAACCACCTAATATTGTGTGAACCACACTTATCTGTTGAAATTCTTAAAGGCAACACATTCTTGCTAGCTCGAGTTTTCATAGACATATAGTACAATAAGAGAACAAAGAGGGCAATGCGTAAACTTAACAACTTAATCATTCCCTATACAACAACAACGACGACGACAATTACAAAGATCAACGCGTATGATAGTTTCGCGCATAGCAGTATACAAGACTCGAGACAATACATTGGAGCCATAAGTGTTATTTCAAACCAGTCAAGTTTAATGACCAGGAGATGAACTTTGAACACGCTTATTAGCGAACAAACCTCTATCAAGAACCCAATCCTCAATCATTGCTTGAGAATTAACCGCCTGACCAGTCGGCACAAAATGACCAGCCCCCAACACCACCACATGAGTTAAATTCTCCGACTTCTGCACATAACCCGCAAGCACATCGTTCACCTTCCAAACACTCCGTTCGGCCTCCAAAAACCTCTGTAACCCCTCCCACTTCATCTTCCTCACCCACGACTCAACTGACACAACACCATCTCTCAAATCACCCTGCCCTTGATACAACAACACTTTAGTATTCTTAACAACATACTCCACCATATACCTAACACTCTTCATCACATCCGCGTGCAATGCCGCCCCTACCACATCACTACACCCCGCGAAAACCATCGATTCGTTCACTCCCAACGCCCTTTTAACCTCCACGTCTTTTAAAAACTGTTCAACCCAATCCGAACGGTACGGACTCTGCCGACGAAAATCGTACATCGTCACTAGTCCCGTCACATTTTGAAGAAACCTCCAAACGTTGTTCCTTGCATCAGTAGCTTCACTCCAATTACCACTTTTTGCCAACTCTACAGCCTCAATTTGAAGCTTCTCCATATATATTTTCTGTTTCTCATTAATTAATCCAAGATTATAATTATGCAAAGCATGAGTGGATACTTGAACAGCCGGGTCGGTCAACCCATTTCCAATACCCAACCCGAACAAATTGACCCGTTCCGAAACGGGTAAACCCGGGTTTCTTTTCAAAATATAGTACCCAATTGCAGGCACATATTTCCCAGCATAACTCTCACCGGTAATATAAACGGGTCGGGTTTTAAAAACCGGGTCTAAAGCGATAAACTTTCGGATCGCAATGAACAGATGCTTCGCTACAGTTTGTTGGTCAGTTGGGATCTCTTCAGGTGTGGAGGCGATGCTAAAACCGGTTCCAATTGGGTTATCAAGAAACAAAGGGTAAATTACACTTTTCGTCCTTTATATTGTACTGGTTTGCAATGGATAACCTTTAACTTCAATAATTACAGTCACAGTCCTTTATTTGGAAAACGCATTACACCTTTCGTCCTTTAGCACTAACCAAGTTAAAATTTTCAGTTATATCTATTTACTCAAGGGTATTCTGGTCAATTCATCTTTTATTTAAATGTTTAATAAATAAAATAAAAAAATTGCATATACCCACTTCATCTTCCCCAATTTCATAACCCTAAAACCTTAACCACCATATCTTCTCCCATCCTTCTCTCTCCTCTTCAGTTCTCTCTCTCTAGAATCCTTCATGGGAACTGTTTGACTGACTTGTAGAATCCTTCGTGGGAACAGTACTGGTACGGCTGCGGTCATCATCACCAACAGGCCACTTAGACACCATGACCACAACGTAGAATCATTCACCTGCTTCATCTTGTGTTTGTGTTTGTTGTTCAGATTACACATTTATTTTTATACCTTAAGTTATTGTACCTTAGAAAACAATATTGGGCTTATTCATAGGAAGCGGCAGAGGTTAAATATGAAATTGGTATTGTGGTTTTCTACAGAAAGTCAATAGTTGTAACTTGTATTTGATCTGCAATCGCTGTTTGAGTAATTTTATTCAATAATAGTTACAAGTCGGTCAACAGTTCCCGCGAAGGATTCTAGAGAGAGAGGGATTCGAGAGAGAGAGAGAGAGAGAGAGGGAGAATTGAAGAGGAAAGAGGAGGAGGGGGAAGATGTGGTGATTAGGGTTTTTGGGTTAGGAAATTGGGGAAGATGAAATGTGTATATACGCAATTTTTTTTTATTATTTTGTTTATTAAACGTTTAAATAAAAGATGAACTGACCAGAATACCCTTGAGTAAATAGACATAACTGAAAATTTTAACTTGGTTAATGCGAAAGGACGAAAGGCGTAATGCGTTTTCCAAATAAAGGATTGTGACTGTAATTATTGAAGTTAAAGGCTATCCATTGCAATCCAGTACAAACATAAAGGACGAAAAGTGTAATTTATCCAGAAACAAAAGACCGAAAATCTGGTTCCATGATCCGGGATTGGGTTCAAGCACAAGGTGTTCGACTTTATGCGTCAGTGAAGGTGTAACTCGAAATGGGCCGAGTTCGTAGAAATTTCCGGTCATGGAGGAGCACCCGGGGCCTCCTTGAAGCCAGATGACATGTGGGGTTTCGCGTAAGGAGGTATTGGTGGGGTTTTGGGCTTCATAGAAGGTGTAAAAGATGGCGGATTTTGTGGTGGAGTTGACAGTGAGGTAGCCGGATTTGGTGGGGAGGGCTTCGGTGGGGAGGGTGGTGGCGGATGACGGTGAGAGGTGGTGGAAGAGGAGAGTGAGGAGGAGGAAGATGAGGGGTTTGAGAGGGGTTGACTCCATTTGAGTGAGGTGTTTGAGTTTGAATTGATCGATTTGTCATTTTGTAACCATGTAGGCTGAGAAAGTATAACTTTGAATGAAAAGTATAATAATGTTTTTTAAAAGGGTAGGTTTAGATGATAAGGGTGGGGTGGGGTGTATTCTAGGGCTGTTCACTAGCCCAACCGAGTCGTGTTAAGGCAAAACTCGGGCTCGGTTTGGCTTAGATTTGAAAAGGAGCTGGAAATCTTAGTTTGGCTCGGTTTGGTATTAAACCGAGCTGACTCAGCTTGGCTTGGTTTGACTCGATTTTGAAAAGAAAAATTAATACATGTCTCTCAAAATTCAGTAATCTAATATATTATTCAATAACTTAAAAGCAAATATCCAAAATAAGATCAACCAAATACATTGCAAACTAAAATCAAGTTTAACAACACAAAATACGTTCTTAATTTCAACAAAATACAATATAAGTTCATTAGTGAAACGTCTGTTTCAAGTGATAAACACCAAGACTTAAACAATAAAGGATTAGGACCCAATTTAAACTTTTACACATCATTAAAACAAAACTTGGTTTTACATACAAAGTCAACTATTTTAAACATCTACAAACCAACCAAAGTTTACAAAAGTTATAGACACATGTTATTGGGTAAAGTATATCAACATCATGACTAAAAGACCACAAAAGCATTTTGACCCGTTCAGGGCCGTTTCTGCGTTTTTAGAGACCCTAAGCGAACTACGAAGTGGAGACCCTTTTGCAAAATTATCTTTTTCAACAAAACCCTCCTCCTTTACTTGGGCTTGGGGCCGACAATTATAAACTAAAGAGTTTATAGTTTGCAAAGTATAATAGTTGTGGCCCTAGGCCTGTGCCTAAGGTCACAAGCCCATCGGGCCGGCCCTGATATAAGCATGAGTTTATAGTGTAATAGTGTTTGTAACGGGACTAGTATAACGTAAACATATTAGAAAATTGATGGCCCTTTAAATGTTGGTGGCCCTAGGCTTGTGCCTAAGGTCACAAGCCCATCGGGCCGGCCCTAGACCCGTTCACAATATTAAAGTCCGGAAGCGCGTTGAGGGCGATACGGAGTGTGTTCGTTCCGATCTTAGCGTGGCCATTTGACTTGGGGCTTTACCTATAACACAACAACGAGAGTTGTTATCATGAATTCTAACTTCCAATAAGCATAATAACCATACTATTTATCGTTTTCATTCTTGTTCTCTTTTCAGACTATTACTAACATTCTTTCATTTGATCCGTTCATGGTATAGCATCATACGGCCATCTCTTTTTACATCCTCGTTCTAGTTCATAACGGGTCAACATATGACCATTCTTTTACATATTCATACTAGTTCGCTCGACCCGTTCGTAGTAAGGGTAACTCATAATCATTCTCTAATCGTGACATTCTAGTTCGTTCGACCTGATCGCAATAGGTCTATTGCATAATCATTCTCTAACGTAACATTCTAGTCTGTTCGACCCATTCATAATGGGTCTTTTTCATAATCATTCTCTAACGTAACATTCTAGTTCGTTCGACCCGTTCACAATAGGTCCATTTCATAATCATTCTCTAACGTAACATTCTAGTTTGTTCGACCCGTTCATAATGGGTCTTTTTCATAATCATTCTCTAATGTGTTTCGGTTAAGGTACGGTGTTCCCAAATTAATGATGTGGTTTAGTACTAGCCTTGTAAACTGAATCGGTTGTTTAACTTATATGTATTATAATATTGAATCCTAATTATCAATGGAAAATTTTCATAATATACTAATGGTTTCGATTTTTTTTTTAAATAGTCAGTTCAAGCCGCCCAAACCGAAGCAAGTCGGTTGGTTTGATATCCAAAGGGTTCGGTTTTGGTGGTTTGACAGTTTGGTTTGGAACTTTGAACTAACCATGTAAACCGAACAAGTTATTTAACTTTTAATATATACTAATGGCTTTGATATAGATAAATCACTGGTTCAAACCGCCAAAACCGTAGTTAGCACCGTTAGACCGGACAGTCTTGCGGACCTATCCAACCCATCCGGTTTAGTTTTACGTTCCCTGAAACCGTAATTAGTGGTTAGGCCTAGAGTTTTCGTCAAAATTGGCCAAACCAAACCGTGAACACCCATAATTTGTTAGTTTTTTTTAACTTACTTTTCTTGTGCATTTCAACCAGTTTTTTGATGCACCAGTCAATGGATCTAAAAAAGAATGGAATGAAGCTAGAACTTCCAACTCAAATTTGACTTTCATTTTCGTTTGTTGATCTCAAAAGTCAAAATTATATTTTTGGTTATTTTTCTATTCAATTTTTGAATAATCAGAATTTGTCACATACACAAGCATTTATCTGATTATTACAACTTCAAAGAACAGATGTGTATTCTAACACTATTTGCTACAGCTGGTTGTATTACTACCTCCGTCCCATTAAAAGTGTCATATTTTGAATTTTCAAAGTCTTTATTTATAAACTTTGACCTTAAATAATTTTGTTTGTGTTAGATAATACTTGATGAAAGTTATATGATTTAAGTGTGTTTTACAAGTGTTTTTATCGGGTTAATTTTCATCAAGTTTTATATAACACAAAAAATATATAATTAAAGTCAAAGTTTATAAATAAAGACTTTGAAAATTCAAAATATGACACTTTTAATGGAACGGAGTGAGTAAATTTTATTATCTTTTTGAAGAAATAAACCAGTGTTTTGATATTAAATATAACAGCTCGTAAACCATTCAAGAGGGGGACGTATCAGTCTCAATGTTTTTAACCTGCCTTATCGAAATCTTGAAAGCTTCTCCTCCGGTTTTGCAAACAAAAGCAGCTCCCATACTTAAATTCTTGACGGCATTCGAGAGTTACAGAGAGAAAATCATCTCACTTGATATTGAATCGGCTTTAGATTCTGTTTTCAGGCACAAGTTCTTCAATGGTATGACTCTCGATCTTCACTTGCTAAATATAGTTAGGGGTGTGCATCCGGTCGAAACTTAATGACATCGATCTACTTGAAATAAGAGCATTCACATCCATTCCATCAATTTTTCACCCTAAATTACACTAAAAAACAATACATCTTCTCTCTCCTTTTCAATTAAATAATATTTTTCTACCGTTATCATTGTTTTTTCTCTCTCCTCCACTCACAATCACTTTCAAAATATATTAAAAAATTATAGGGGGTGAACAGTGTCCCCTCAAATATACAGATGAACAGTAACATTTTCTCTCTTCTCCACTCACAACCACTTTTTATACTCTTTATATTATAAAAACCTCACTCACAGATTTTAGTGGGTTAAATGTGAATACTCTAAATGAGGTAAATCAGGTCTCATTCAACAAAAAAATACAATAAAAATAAATTTCATTTGTGGTCAATTTGAGTTAAAACTACCCATTTACCCTTTAATATTAATATATAAAGAGAATCTTTCATATCATTTACTATTTTCCTACAAAATGGTACAATAAAAATAAATTTCATTTGTGGTCAGTTTGAGTTAAAACTAGGATTTACACTTTAATGTTAATATATAAAGAGAATCTTTCATATAAAATGTATCATGCCTTTGCATCCTAATTTGTATATTGTTACAAGAAGCTACAGCTGGATCCTCAAAAAGTGAATGTTAATGGTGGACCTGAAGCTATGGCTATTGGGCATCTTTTGGGAGCTACGGCCAACTTATTTAATTCCTAAAATAACCCTATTTGCATCCTCTCACTTACGCAGCCCACCCCCTCCTCTTCGAGCACCTCACAGCGAAGCCTCGACATTTTCAGCACAAGCTCAAGGCATGCCTCAACAACAAGCTTTTCCTTTTGGGGCTCAACCATGGCAAGTGCAATCTCGACCGGCAAGTATTTTATATTATTCCAAATTTGAATCTCCTATTTTTGAAATTTTGAGTTGCATAATTGGGACTACAATATATCAGTAACACAACCTATTGTTTTAGGTAGTTTTAATGTTCTTTATTCTTGAAACATAACTAATTAGTGAAAACAATCCGGCTTTTTTTCCCTTTCTTTGATAGCTTCAGAGTGCAAACGTTAAATCTCAAACCGCCGTTTCATTGATAAGAAGATCTAAAGCTGGTTTGAAACATTTAAAAATGGCATGGAACCGACTTTAACAAGTATAAACTACCCTAAAACAGCTAAAGTGGTATGTTTATGTCGTGCGCCTTGCTTATCTTGGGCCCTCACTTTGTAAGCGTCTTCGCCTAGGCGATAGTCATTTGAAATGCAACTACTAAAGGACCTACTAAAGGAAAGACTTAAGGTACATGCCTTTCATCACCTTAACTCGACCCATTTAACTATAAATCGGATGATTTTGGTTTTTTTTTCGTTATTTTTTTATAAGTTCTATCTGAAAATGATGCAAATACCTATGACAACTGAATGTATGCAGCGCTGTTTTGCCTAAGATGAAGATGACGACCACGAGAACTGAATGTGTGCAAGGCTGCTTAGCCTAAGATGAAGTACCTAATAGCACGCCTCGACAACAACAAAATTTAATTGGTTTATTGACTTTCTGTAATGTCTTTTATGCACAACACTTGATTTAACTAAGGGTGTCCGGTGTGGTGCGCCAAAAGGAAGTGGCAAAGTGGTTTGCCACGTGGCAACACCGCCGCCGACCCCTTTGCCGCGTTGGTTTCAATGTCGATCGGTGAGGGCTTGCCGTGCGGGAATCATGAGAGAGAGAGGGTAGTGTGAGAGAGAGACGGGGTAGTGTGGGGTGGGGTCCATTCCAATCTCAACCAATGACACTTTTTTTTTAAATAGTTTACTATTTCACCAAGTGTCTAACCATTGCCAACAGTTTTAAGCATAGTTTACCACTTTAACATGACACACTCTCATTGGTTGATTTTTTAGTTTGTCACTCTCAAGTGTTTAACCACTCTTTACACCCTAATTACCTTAGAAACGCTACTGGCATCTTTTGATTATATTAGGAAAGTTGCAAATGAATAATATGAGGTTTATTTTTATGTGTTATACACATGTGTCAGTGTGTTTGTATAAGAAGTTTTTTACTAAACTTATTAACTTGAGAAATGCTATGGTCTTCTCGGATTATACTGGGAAAATTGCAAATGAAATATACATCAATTTTGTTTTTATATGTTATGTATGGAGGATCGTTGATTGTATTCAGCTTTTATGAAAGGTTCTTTAAAGTTTTATGAAAGGTTCTTTAAAGAATCGATTCTTCAAAATTAATTTATTTAAAACCTTTACCGTCAAAAGTTTATGCATTAACAAAAAATAATAATAATATAAGTAACTTTCTCTAGCCCGGGAAGCAATCCCGGGTGATAACCTAGTTATATATATTTGATTCATATAGGTGTGAAAAGAAAATATTTTTATTTTTTTTACTATAATATTTTGGGCGGTCCGATTTCTATAACTGTAAACTAAACCGCATTACTTCCTTTGGATAATCTGGTCTCCTTGGCGATTGAGGAAACCATTTAACATAATTGGATAGTTAAATTTGTAAGTCTTATGCACCAATGATAGGTTTTGATACATCAACAAAAATAAAATAAGTAAAATCACTAAACAGTGTACAAAAATTAAGTTGTAGTTGATTAAAACTGTTCAATCAACAAAACTCAATGTATCTATTGAGTTAACTTGAAAACAAATGAATCAAGGAACGAGACGGCGGTGACAAAACCACGGCTGTACGCAGGTTGTTCCAACCTTTTTAGAGGCCCAAGGCAAAATAAAATTTTGGGGTCCTTTTTCCTTCTTTGATTATTATAAACGATATTCTCTTATCCATGTGTGAAACCAATCAAAAATCTAACACAACTATAACAAAAAATGGTTTGCTTGTTTAAGGAATCAAATAAATCTAAAACAATAAGTTTTCACTATTTTTATAGTTAGCAACTTAGCATACTAATTTTCTTTTAAATGGAGGCCCTATTTTTTTAGAGACCTAGGCCGAACTCTAGGTTACTTGTACTAGATACGCTTGTGAGCGCCAACATAGTTACGAAACAATGACATTACAGTAATCTTAATGGAATGGACTGACTAACCCATGTCGGTTTCTGCAATAACATAGTACAATAACATGTAACAAATACAGCAGGGTGCAAACCTATCATAACGACTTACTGGTAACAGATTAATCGGTAGGCTTTCATAATATACAACATCAACATTTGCATAGCTGAATTCCTTATTAAACTTTGGGATTAAACCCAACACATAAGAAAGTTCACAAATCATTCCTAATACAACAACAATGATTACAAAGATCAACGCGTATTCTAGTGTGTATGCAAGACTCAAGACCATACATTGGAGCCATAAGTGTTATTCCAAAGCTTTCAACTCTACTACTACAACAGTTTAATGATCAGGAGATAAACTTTTAACACGCTTATTAGCGAACAAACCTCTATCAAGAACCCAATCCTCAATCATTGCTTGAGAATTAACCGCCTGATCAGTTGGCACAAAATGACCAGCCCCCAACACCACCACATGAGTTAAATTCTCCGACTTCTGCACATAACCCGCAAGCACATCATTCACCTTCCAAACATTCCGTTCGGCCTCCAAAAACCTCTGTAACCCCTCCCACTTCATCTTCCTCACCCACGACTCAACCGACACAACACCATCTCTCAAATCACACTGCCCTTGATACAACACCACCTTAGTATTCTTAACAACATACTCCACCATATACCTAACACTCTTCATCACATCCGCGTGCAATGCCGCCCCTACCACATCACTACACCCCTCAAAAACCATCGATTCGTTCACTCCCAACGCCCTTTTAACCTCCACGTCTTTTAAAAACTCCTCCACCCAATCCGAACCGTACGGACCCTGCCTCCGAAAATCGTACAATGTCGCTAGACCCGTCACATTTTGAAGAAATCTTAAAACTTTATTTCTTGCATCAGTAGCTTCACTCCAATTACCACTTTTTACCAACTCTACAGCCTCAATTTGAAGCTTCTCCATATATATTTTCTGTTTCTCATTAATTAATCCAAGATTATAATTATGCAAAGCATGAGTGGATACTTGAACAGCCGGGTCGGTCAACCCGTTTCCAATACCCAACCCGAACAAATTGACCCGTTCCGAAACGGGTAAACCCGGGTTTCTTTTCAAAATATAGTACCCAATTGCAGGCACATATTTCCCAGCATAACTCTCACCGGTAATATAAACGGGTCGGGTTTTAAAAACCGGGTCTAAAGCAATAAACTTTCGGATTGCAATGAACAGATGCTTCGCTACAGTTTGTTGGTCAGTTGGGATCTCTTCAGGTGTGGAGGCGATGCTAAAACCGGTTCCAATTGGGTTATCAAGAAACAAAAGACCGAAAATCCGGTTCCATGAACCGGGATTGGGTTCAAGCACAAGTTGTTCGACGTTATGCGTCAGTGAAGGTGTAACTCGAAATGGGCCAAGTTCGTAGAAATTTCCGGTCATGGAGGAGCACCCGGGGCCTCCTTGAAGCCAGATGACAAGTGGGGTTTCGGATAAGGAGGTATTGGTGGGGTTTTGGGCTTCATAGAAGGTATAAAAGATGGCGGATTTGGTGGTGGAGTTGACGGTGAGGTAGCCGGATTTGGTGGGGAGGGCTTCGGTGGGAAGGGTGGTGGCGGATGACGGTGGGAGGTGGTGGAAGAGGAGGGTGAGGAGGAGGAAGATGAGGGGTTTGAGAGGGGTTGACTCCATTTGAGTGAGGTGTTTGAGTTTGAATTGATCGATTTGTCATTTTGTAATCATGCAGGCTGAGAAAGTATAACTTTGAATGAAAAGCATAAAAGAAATGTTTTTTTTTTTTAAAAGATAGGTTTAGATGATAAGGGTGGTGGTATAATCTAGAGCGGAATCGAGCCGAGTTAAGGCAAAACTCGGGTTTGGCTCAATTATAAACCGAGCTGATTCGGTTTGGCTCAGATTTGAAACCCAGTTAGAAATCTAAGCTTGGGTTCGGCTTGGTTTTAAATCGAGCTGACTCGGCTCAGTTAGGTTTGGTTCGATTTTGAAAAGAAAAATTAATAAATGGCTCTCAAAATTAAGTAATCTACTATATTATTCAATAATTCAAAAGAAAATATCCAAAATAAGATCAACCTAATATATTACAAACTAAAATCAAGTCTAACAACACAAAATATGTTCTTCATTTCAACGAAATACAATATAAGTTCATTAACATGGTAATCAACCTTTAAATGTGGTATATATATCAAATTACACTCCTAATCACATGTAAATTATAATCAGTATTTGTGATATATTATAATGTATATAAAAATAAAACATATTAAAAGTAAAATAATCCGATCTAAGCCGAGCCGAGCTAGTATGCGAGCCAAACCGAACCAATCTGGTTCATTACAAGCTGAGCCGAGCTAGACTCACTTTCTAACCGAGCCAAGCCGGCTCGACTCACATTCAAACCGAGCCATGCATTGGTGAACACTAAAAAAGTGAGAGACAAGAGAACCATCATTTAACATTTTAAAAATTCAACGAACCCTCCCATGTATAACACGTAATGAAAGTTGAGTTATTTTAAAGAAATAAAAAAAAAAAAAAACTTTTAGCGACTTTAGCATAACAATTGGAAAACTTTGATATTGTTCGGTGAAGTTTTCGTTTTTTAATATATTTATTATTACATGTTTATGTTTAGCGTCATGAAATCTTTTAAGTTATTTCACGGATCTACATTTTATAAGTTTAAATCTACATTTTAAAAGTTTAAGACATTTGTAATGATATATAATTGACATTTTACAAGTTTAAATCTTTACTTTAGACGAAATTTTTTGAAATGATATTTTGTTTTCTTAAAAATGGGTCAATATTGTAAAATGTTATTTCTATGATTTTCTTGATCTTAAACTGAATATAATATTACTTTAGTATAAAGTAATAATCATATTTTTATTAGGACGATGCTTTGCTCTCTCATCTTGCTTTTATGAAGTTGAATAACGAATTGAACATGAGTCTTAAATTGAAAAAGAGGCCAATTTCTTATTTATTAAATATGCAATGCATTTTTCTTTATCTTTGACCGGATATTTTCACAATGTCGTTTGATTTTATTTAAACTTTTTTTGAAGAAAATGAAATCAAATAAAATCCGAATAAGTATGTTAATGATTGCCAGTCACCATCGACCACCACAAATTCTTTAAACGTATAGGGGTCCGTTTGATGACAAAGTCAAATTCTTAAATATATATGGTCCGTTTGATAACGAAGTTTGATAAAACTCGTTTATACCTAACGTTTTAAACTACATACTTTAACAAATTTCCGTGTTTTTCACTTAATTTAGTTGATATGAAGTGATCTAAATTCTAAAGTATAAAATCCACGATTTAAACCAAGGAAAATTCAATTAAGATCATAACTAAATTAATGTTGATCTCCTCAAGCCAAAGGGAGACGTTGTCAAATGTGGTGCTACAAGAGTTATAGTAAATAATTATGGCGCCACAATAGTAAGGCTACACGGTATGGAGTCGTCTCCCTACCGTCTTGGATCGGCGCCGATTTGAACACCGTACCGCCCCCCCCCCCCCACGTCCCGTCATCGTCGTCCTTTTCTCGCCGTTTGCGACGGTCCAAAAAGGTGGGGCCCCCATGTAAAGTTACCGTTATAAAAAAAAAATTAATTTCCATTTTAAACAAACGGTCAAATTTTTAAAATATATATATTTTCATTCCATTTTCACTTCCATTCACAAATTTAACCCCAAAATTTCATCTCTCTCTCACATAATTTTTATAAATCTTCTTCCACTTTTATAAACCTTACTCTATCATGGATCCCTTCAACAACCCGAACAATCCGAACAACCCGAACAATCCCAACAACCCGACCCAACCTAATGTTTTCTCGGTTCCGGGATATTATCCGACGCTAGAACCGAACCAATTCTCGCAATATTCATCAAATGCGTTTGCATCATTTCAACACTCGCCAAACCAATTCGCTCAATTCTCTCAAAATCAAGCCCTTCAACAAATGATGATGCGGGGTGCTTATAATTTCCCATCGAACCTCACACCACCCGTTCAACCCCAACCGATCCCGACGCAACCCTTTCAACAATCCGAACCCGAAGACGATGTGGAGGTTGTTCCCGAAACCCAACCGCCTAAAGGAAAAGGAAAACGAAACAAAGGCAAGCAAGTGGTGGGTGATCAACCGTCCAAACCGAAGTCGACTAAGTGGACATCAATCAAAAAAGAAGCCTTAGCCAAGGCTTACATTGGCACGTTTGACCACCCGACAAAAGGTTTTTTTTTTTTTTTTTTTTCTAAACAGTTTGTTTTTTTTAAGTTGATTTTTTTTTATTTTCTTAACAGATGGTTTTTTTTTCTAAAGTTTTATTGTTTTTGTTTATTATTTTTTTAAACAGTTGGTTTATAATTGTTTTAAAGTTTAATTTTTTTTGTTTATTATTTTGTTAACAGGTTGTATTTTTTTAAAGGTTTTTTTTTTTATTTTTGTTAACACTTTATATATTTTGTTTGTTTTTTATAGGTAATAACCAAACAGGTGAGGGGTTTTGGTCCAAGGTTTTGGCGAAGTTCCTCGTCCTTATGGACCAAGGCCCGTATCGAGATATCGACTCGGTCTCTTCAAAGTGGCGGAAAATGAACGTGTCCGTCAATAGGTTTTGCGAGGAATATAATAAATTATATACAAGTGACCGTCGTAGCGGCATGAGCGACGACGATGTGTTTAAAAAAGCGTTGGACAAGTATAAGGCGAACAATGGTAATACCAACTTTGCTCACGTTCGCGCGTGGGCAATTCTAAAAGACGAACCAAAATGGGCGCTGATTCCCAACGAGGTGGCGATGGCGAAACGCCAAAAAACATCGGAAACGAGTAGTTTTAGCGCCGGTGGATCGGACGCGAGGTGTCACATAAACTTAAATGATGACGCCGACTTTGACGAAGAGGAGTACGTCGTACATGAAGCGGAGCGTCCACAGGGCCAAGACAAATCAAAGAAGGAGCGGGCCAAGGGGAAAGAAAAGGAAAAGGTGGACCCGAAGATGGAAGAGTTTATGGAACACTTAAAAATCTACAACGACGTCTCGGCCCAAAAGACGAAGGCGAAGGAGCGGGCCGTCGAAAAAAAAGCTCGTGTAGCCGAAGAAAAGTTACGCG